>NW_004524684.1:6159958-6205095 GCF_000260255.1 Octodon degus | reverse complement strand
TGTAAGTGTTTGAATGAGCATTTATTCTTAGAATGCTTAATATGTGTTTTATTTTAAGCTCACACATGTGGACTGACCTTTGATACCAAATGCTCGCATGTACTAGAACACAGGTCTCACCCGAGTCATGAGGACTTGGTGGGAGACGCAGGCTCCTAGCACAAATGGCACCCTCAGGATGAGCCTGGAAGCTGTGTGGGAGAAGGTCAGCCACCAGGGAAATGAGCACACCAGGGCGGATGTGCTGCAAAGATGGAACTGTGGGGGGCCAGCTTTCCTCATGCAACACGGTCCTCATTGTCAGCCCCATCTCTGAGGTAGACCTGGAGGTGGTGTGTGGAGCACAGGGGCTGGGGAGAGTGGTGACGTGTACACTTTTCCAGGAAGAGCGGTGCGAGGTGTGGCTTTGAGGGAGGTGACCCCTTCCGCAGTATTCCCTGGACACCTAGACACCAGTCCCTGCTCTGTGAGGAGGAGACCCTTCCAGGGAAGGGGCACCTGGGAGGTCATGGAGGAGGAAGGACAGACCGTGGGGTGGCAGAGCATGTTAAAGGTTTGCTTTCATTTTCTGTTATCAGATCTGACACTGGGTATCTGCACTGAATAAAGAGAGGGGAGCCCTGGGCATTCAGCTGCCCTCTGGAGTTGTAGGAGATGGCTTTAGGTATTAGTTACACTGGGAAGGGGATGACGCATATGAAGAGGTATTGAGGAACGGTGATTTTAGGTGGTGCTATGAGACTAGCACGTCCTGACTGCCTACCTGGGCAGCTGCCACCTGTGGCCTTCTGCCCAAGAGGCCAGACAGACAGCACAGTCCCTGCTGCAGACGTGAGGAGGGGACCCCCCTCAAAGAGCGCCCTCATGCTGTGCAAAGGGCAACACACTCTGCAAGGACAGGTGAGGGTGAGGAGCTAGGAGAGCCCCTGGCCGAGTCACGGGGAGAGGAGAAGACATGAGTTTTAGGTCTGCTGATACTCTTCATCAGTACAGCCTAAGAGATGCCCCCGTCCTCCTGTGGCAGGGAATGGAAACAGCCTGGCCCTCCCAGGAGCTGCCAGCAGAGCCTCGGCTCATCGTGCTGCTGTGTGACCTCCTGTACATAATCTGGCCCTCAATCCAAAATGACCATGCGTTTGAGAAGACAGAACTTGACAGAAAACCAGGAGAGCACAGACACAAGGGAGAAGCGCTGTCCCGTGAGTGTACTCTCCACTGCTTCCGTTTCCTTTCCTTATCACTTCTCTATGTCATTCAATTTTGTGTTTTGTTTTTTTTTGTCATGGTTGGTGTCTGCATGTATTCCCAAAGCCTCGTGCTGTCGTGGATGTGGGCTTTACAATTTGTAGCTGATTCCCAGCCCAGCACTGGGATTATGGGTGTCGCGCCCACCCAGGGATGGGCAGCCTGCCAAAGCGGGAGGCAGGGAAAGAGGCCTGCTCTCTCTGTGGCTGCACCCTGCTCTTCTTCCTGTTGCCGTGTTCTGCAGCCATGAGCGGCTGCCCTCTGCCACGCCGCTGCGCCTTGCAGCCAGCTGAGCACAGACTGAAACCTCCACACACTGTGAGCTAACTAAACCTCACCTCCCTTATTTGGGGCGTTGGGTATTTTGTCTCAGCAAAGAGGGAAAAATAACCAAGAAGATGTTGCTTATGGTATCCCTCGCCCGTTAGAGTGCAAGTTTCCTTACTATAGGGGGGTGTTTCTATCTGGTCAGCGCGACATTCTCAGCACTTTGAAAGTTGTCAGACACACCGCAGGTGCTCCAGAGGTTTTGTTGAATGAAAGAATGGTTGCCCGGTTTTTTCCTTTTTTTACCCCCGTTGGCTTTTTGGGGTTCCGGGTTTTCTTTTCGGGTTGTTGCCGGAGAAGCAATTTATGGAGGATTCTGGGGATAAGTAGGATGCTTGAATAAAAACAAAATGATGACGGGAAGAAGGAAGTGGTGGAGAGGAGGCAGAGGAATATACGTATATATATATATACACTTTGGGACAGAAGGCAGGTAAACATGGCGCCGTTACAGACTAGGAAAGGTGGGAAGGAAGGTAAGAAGCAGTTGTGAAGTTCGACTGTGCAGCACAACGTTTTAGTCGTTATCATGAGTGTTGTCAACACCCATAAGAATAGAATCAATTGGAAAAAAGAGAAAGCAAGCGGGAAGATGAGGATAAGCAGCACAGGGGACTTTCTATACAGTTTAAAAAATTTGTCTTTAAACAATTATTCACTTATTTATTGATTTATTTGGTACAGAGTCTCTCCGTGCAGCCCAGATTCGTAGTGCTCCTCCTAGCTCAGCCTCCCCAGCCCTGGGACTAGAGGCTTGCACCACCGTGCCGGATTTTGGTGGCCAGCAGGGCACAGGGCCGGCATAGCATGCAGCAGCAGGAAACAAACCCAGGCCTTGTGCCTGCCAGGCAGGTGCTTACACAGCCGAGCGCTCTCCCTGGCCCCTTTCTACACACTCGAACGGGCCCACCAGAGCCAAGTTGGCAACACTACCTATCATTTTATAAAATGACATCTGCAGAGGAGTTTATGAGATACAGGTGTGACAAGTTAGAGACTATCACAGGTCGAGAACTGGTGGAACCAACCCTTAGCTTCAGCGACCTATCTAAAGATGGATTCGAAATATTAAGTGGTTTACAAAGGTAAAAATCAAAGAGAATGATCTGAAGACAAGACCCAGAAAGACTTCTAAAAAAAATACTGATGAGGAAGATACTTTAAAATTATCTGCTATATTGGGCTGGGGAGGCAGATTAATAGTCTAAGCGCCTGCCTGACAAGCACAAAGACCCAAGTTTGATCCCCAGTACCCTACATTGTGCTGGCCCCCAAACTGGGCGTGCTGGAACACACCTGCAATCCCAGAGCTGAGGAGGTTGAGACAGGAGGATCACTATGGATCTGAGCTACTTATTTACTTAAATAGCTGTTTAAAATTATCTGATATACTTTAATTGTAAATAAAATTATTTTTAATATCCAAATGATGAACATTTATTAAGATTAGCAAGGAAATTTCTAGAATCAGCCCTCATATTTTTACATTGAGAACCATAAATAGGATTTTTGCTTTTTAATTTCATTTTTATCTCTAATCATGTGTTTCTATAAATGTATACTCATTAGTTTACTTGATTTTTTAAGAATTTCTTCAAAATTCTTAGAATGTTTCCTAAAATTCCTTCATCAAAGAAAAACTTGACATTTCATAAAAGCAGGCAACAGTTACATATTTTTTATAACCTACTCTGTGATGAGTGCTAAATGCTTGCTGACTTGAACTAAAATTAGTGAAATTCAAAGTGTTCAAAGTTTTGATATATGTTTCCTTGGGTATTGTGGGCCTGGTCAAAGAGAGCGTAACAAGGGCAGTGTTAGGAATTCCACCTTGGTGACTAATAATGTGACAAATCTCCTATGGATGCAGACGGCCCTAAGACTGCAAGGAAAGCAAAATATCCAGCATCTCCCTTTTCACAAATCAAAAGTGTAACTCCAGGAAGGGTTCTCCAGAATTCAATGTCCATGAAAAATTGATACAGACTCCAATTAATTATTCATCTGGAAAAAATCCCAGGGAGAAATCAACAAAAATCAAGTTGCAAACACATAGAAGAAAATGGTCTAAGGGCAAGAATAATCTATGCTTCTGCTGCCAGAATTGTCTGGCTTCCTCGCTGGAGATAAATGAAAGCTGATAGATGAGAGATCCAGGACCATCCGTGACGTCCTGGCTCTTCTTGTCTGTCATTGTCTCCTACATCTCTCCCCATCCTCTCCTTGCATACTAAACTATTCCAAAACATTTGCTCTATTTTTAACCAAAACACACACAGTCCATTTTAAAATAAACTACACTTGGGCAGGCATGTGTGTCTATCGCTGGCTCTGGTCAGGGCAGCTTGGAGGCTGGGAGTGACAGCTTGGCTTCTCACCAGGACCCTTGCTCTTAAGACCTAAAATTAACTCAGCTAGGTCCTCAGGACAGTGACCCTGGAAGGACTGGACACAAGATTTGGGAAGCTTGGTGTGCAGGGGGACCTAGCGGTTCAGTGAAACAAAAGCCATGCAGCCCCGTGCACTCTGTTCACAGAGTGCAGGAAGACACTGCAGGGACGACCGCTGCTTGCCGTGCTGTGGGGCTGGGCCTGTAATTCCATTTGCTGAGCGCCGTTCTCTCAGGCTGTCAAAGTGTACCCTAGAGCTAACTTCCCATGGGAACAAATAATGCTGCACGGGTGGAGGGGCGGCCCTGCACTGAGGCATCGGTGGGCCCAAAGAAGCGCTGACCCTCTCCTCCTCCCAGCGCACTGAAGGCGTCGTCCCTGCCGGTCGAAGCTGTCATGGTCAATAGCTACAGTGACTCATTTTAGCCTCTGAAACTGGAACTACTGTGCCAATCTTGGCATATCAGAAGTTCTTCCTCTCTTGGTCCGCTCAGCTTGTTTTCCTTAGGCATTCCTTAAGAAAAAGAAGAAGGAGAAGAGAACAGGAGGGATGGGGAGGGGAGGGGGAGAGGAGAGGGAGGGGACAGGAGTCAAGGAGAAGGACAGACCCCTCAGTGTGATAAAATGAGCCACCCTATGGGCAGCTGGTTCAGACCTCCACCGTGGCACCTGAGACCCCAGGTTTAGCATGTGTACACCAGCGTGGCCGTGTCAACTTGGAACTTTGCGCATGTCGGTATTTCAGATCTAGCTGTCCCACGTCTCGCTCTGTGTATACACGGCACATTTGATACCTGAGGTCGCAAGCCCCAGAGCACTGCCCCATGGTGACACCCTTCTAGTTGGTGCCAACAGGGAGCTGGCATCCTGTCCTGGCCTACTGCAATCACCGTCCCACCAGCGCCAGGAGGGCCGCTGGCCCAACCTCCTGAGACCGCTGAGCTGCGCTGCTCAGGCTTTGCGCTGTGCCCATGAATCGCCATGAATCACCGTGAATCACGATGAATCGCCACTGTGCAGAATTCCAGGGCAACTGCCCTTGTTTTACATTTTATTTTCCATGTCCACATCTTATTTTTATAATCTGCGATTAATTTGTTATTATTAAAAATAACAATTTGTGTTTATGAGCCCAACATTTTTAAATGAGTTAGAACTTTTGTTACTGAAGAAAATGAATATTTCTTACCTCATAGAAATTAACATGTCTAAGTTACTTCATATAAGTACAGAAAGGATTTAATCCATGGAGGCGAAACACTTCAGAACTTGCAGCTGCACCTCGGAGGATGGGCCTGGGGGCCCAGGAGCCTCCAGGTCAGCCCACACTCTGTACTGCACGCCCATTCTGCTTCCGAGAATCACAATGAAGTGAGTTGTTGACTCCTGAACTGAAATATAAGCGGGTCACCTCATTCACACTCTGTACCTGAAGAACAGCCAGATGAAATGACTGGGACCTAGGAAGAGGAGCTCCGGCCTGTGAGTGGTCAGAGCACTGCTTGGCTAGCTCTCTGCAGGGCGGCTGTGCAGGGGTCCCCGCAGCAGCAGCCTGCCCTAACAGGATGGGGTGTCTAGCCGATTCTGTCACAAACGCATCTTGGGGTCATCTTAACCTTCTTTCCAAATGCGTTCTGTCCTTTCCCTGTGTTGGCTTTTAACACTGTTCCAGAAAACATCTATGCCTTTATAAAGTTCTAATTCCCAGAATGTTGATTTCTCTTACAAAATAAAACCAACAGCAATCATGAAAATCTGTTAGAGATATTTCAAGGCCAGGTAAGAGGTCCTCTCCTCTTCTGCTTTGCCTGTGTTCCCAGGGAGTCCTTGCCTTCTTCCACCAGGCCCCTCTGCACTTCCGATAAGCATCTCCTTGTGTTCCCCTCGCAGCATAGGATGAGAATGTTCTCAGGTGGTCCTTGCCCACCAGACTTTCAAGAAATTTGAATGTACAGAGGAAGGCGGACAGATGAGGGAGCTGAGCTCCATGAGGATGAGTCGCGGCTGACTGGAGAGTGAGTGGTGCAGTGGCTTCCGGAGCCGTGGACATGTGGGCCGGCCACAGGAAGCAGCGCTGCCCTACTTATGCCAATCACTTTCGCTTTTTGCAGACGCCCAGTCAGTGTGGCCAGGGCCTTGGACTTTGCTAACAAATTGCTAGCAAACATGCCCCTAAGCATTTATTTATAGACTGGATGCCTGCGTACATCGAGGCTGGTCTTAGATCTTCTCATTGTGTATTCTTTCTCCCCGTTGATCTCTCTAGCCCATGAAGACCCATTTTCTTTTACATGAACATCTCAAAAATTTATATTATCAATTGTCTGTGACATTTCTTGGCTTGCTGACAATACTTCACATTCATAGATTCAAGACTACATGCACGGTGCAGTGTACCTCCTCTTCTGACATGACACACAGGGCCACGCCAAGTGGGCACAGACAGCAATCCAGTTGTGCTGATTGTGCCCTGCAGTCATCCCAAAATTCATTCTTTTCTCTCCACCTCACACAACTCACCAACTATGTAGTTTTTCCTCCCAGTGTTAGCCTCTTAATTCCCGTATCTTCTGCTCCATCACAGGCCAGGGCTGGAGATTTAGCTCACTGGCACAGCACTGATTTGGCCAGCGTGAGGTCCTGAATTTGATTCCTGGTATAAAAAAAAATCCTCAGCCAAAATGCCATCATCTCTCCCATGAGCCAGTGCAACCGATTTCTAACTTCTCAGAAGAACCCTTTAATACCTCTTCAGTATCCCAAAATACCACTTGGCAATCTCCTCAAAACACAAGCCAGGCAACCTCTCTGTATTGACCAACGTTTTGGTGTCTTCCATTATTTTATGGGATAAAGAGGAGAGTAGACAGAAACCCTGAGAAATGGTGCAGCTGTGACAGCTCAGCCTGGCTCAGACCCCACCCGCCATCCTCTGGTAGCCTCGCTGCCCTCAGCCGTTAGTCCTCTCTCCTGAAGGCTTTTCCTCTACCCACCACATGCCTCCCCCTCTGATACACATTCCCCAAATCACCACATTGATTTGCTGTTAATTACAGTATAATCCTGTGATAATTCATCTCCTCACTGTAGATTCTGTGTGCACGAGGGCAGGGTTTCTCTATTGTTATCGTACCCCCAGAAAAACACATCTTGCCTGCCAGGAATGGGGAACAAACATTGGTCAAAGACCTGAGAAGTGAATGATGGATAAATGGATAACATTCAAAATATACTGTTAATTAAAATGTTTAAGAGGACAGATAGATGCAAATGGGGGAGGCTCAGAGCCCCGTCTTTCTAGGAGACAGCTCTTACTGTAGACTTAAGTCACTCTTTGCATTACTGGTCTGACAATGAGGAACTCAATAACATACCACACATGTATAGGAAATGCCTATGTTTACCAATCCATATGAATATTTTTAGGTCAGGAACAGAAGGTACTTAGAAGAATTCCTTTTCCATTTCATTAGTGGTGGGGAAGAGATGGCTTGGCAAGAAAGCATAACCTTTAGCTCTCAGGAGGCGCCTGTGCTTCGGCTGCAAGATGCTTTCAGCACGGAATTCACCACACAGTTCTGCTGCAGGCTGATCTTTCCCCTTTTGTGCTTGACTCTGGAGAGAAATGAGATTTCTCTGGGTAAGATCTTAACCTGCAAACACAAAATCCACATATGAGAACAATAACCCCTTCCCACGAGTCAGGAAATAAAAAGCAGCTACAAGAAGAAAATATTCCCAGCTACTAAAAGACAGGGAAGAGAAGAAAAATACCCTGAAGGGCTGGTAGGAAATTGAATAATAAGACTCTCAATTCCAGCCCTGATGTTGGAAATATTTTTTTCTCATTAAAATATTTAAATGTTACTAATTGAAATGCTAGGCAGAAGCAAGTATTGCTAAAAGCCACACCTTAGATTTTATTTACTTTCAAATATGTATATAAGGTATTAGTATTTACTATTGTCTGTGATAAAAATTATGTTATATATAAGCAAATATTAAAAATTAAATTACATGCAATGCATTTACAGAAATTTTTAAATTTTTTTTCTTGGTAATTTTTAACAATTTATAATTTTTTAAAATAGACTCACTTTTTCAGCACACAAACATTGGCTGCCTGTTCGTGGCAAGAAACCTGATATAAGAATCTTTTTAAGGGATTTGATTAAAAATAATATTCATGGGCCAGCGAGATAGCTCAGCAGACTAAAATGCCTGCTTAGGCAAGCTTAGGCAGGGGCAGGGACTGAGCTTTAATCCCCGGCACCACGTGGCGTGCCAGCCCCGCCTCCAGGGCAGGCTGAGTGGCCAGAGTCCAGGTGTGGTGGCACATGCCTGTAATCCCAGTGCAGGGGAGGCTGAAAGCAGGAGAATCACCAGGAGTCTGAGCTGCACAGTGAGACCCTGCAACAACCAAATACATTAAAAAAAAAAAAAAAAAAGGATGATACTTAGGATGTTCCTACAAATTTGAAGGTGTCTTATGTGTTCTATTTTGTATTTGCTGGAAACACACATCTGTTACTTATCATTTTGCCAGGTTTCCACAGTAAACACTTGAATATTTATAGCGGTATCTTGTAGAATGAAGATAGCAAGCATAATTCTGTTTAAGAATTTTTTAATACTTATGATTTTTCTTATTGATTTATTATTAAAAATTGTAAGTAGTATAATTTCTTCAATAAGTAAACAGAAGTTAAGGAGGTATTAGTAAAGGTGAAAGAGTGAGGAAACAAAAATAGCTAGATTTAGATAACAAAGACCTATTTATCTGAACACTTAACTCCTTAACACTTAATCTCACGTGTAATCACATTGGATGTAGAGATGAAGAGCAGAGGGGCAGCAAGCTGCTGACAGCAAAGTTGGCAGCCAAGAAGGAGCTGGAGACGCGGCCCCAGGCTGACTGGGTGGAGGCCCGGGCCGGCCGCGGCGCTGCCCCTCGGCGTGTGGCCTGCTGCCTCCCGGCCTCGCACCCTTATGCAGTACAGCGCGAGGAGCGCCCCTCTCCTGAAGGCCGGTGCTCTCTCAGGGCCACTCAGCGCTGGTGCTTGTCTCCTGTACTGCGTCCTCCTAGGGAGCCATTCGGAAGCTCGGAAGCCCCGCCCCCCAGAAATCTACATGTGCACAACGAAGCACCAGTTGCACAGAGCTCTGCGGTGTTTCCTGACGCCTGATGTCTCCATGACCGGAGCTTAGCTCAAGATTCATTTCAAACCCTGCTCCTCATCTTTCACATAATCTGCAGAGGTGTGGCAAGACTGTTTTTCTACAAATGATAACTCTGAATGACAACTTGTTCATAGCGTTGGATTTCTTACCAGCAGCATGATCTTTTTATTTTTTATTTGTTCTTGATTAATATATATTAATTAAATCTTAACTACAATTCAGTTAATTATGACCAAGTCAAATTAATGGAAGTTTTTCATACTGTAGATCATAGAGACTAATTCATTATTCACCAAACATACGTTCTAATTATATTCTGAATTTCTAATATTGTGTCATTTACACCCTAGAAGAGGCAGAACCCAGAGATGTGTTGAATGACCAAAGTGCCTCATACGTAATAGGATGGTCCATGTGAATTTCCCTTATGTCCCAGCATTTGTGAGAATGGAGGGCCACTTTCCAAGGCAGTGTCCTTGCATCTTTTGTGGGCAGGATTGGAAATGGCTCCTGAGAACATCGGAGAGGGCCTAACAACACCAGTGCTGTCACCTCACGCGAGTCCTGCTGGACTCAGACACGCCAGGTGACTGTGAGCAGACCCCTTATCTCCCTGGCCCCCAGGCTGCTCAGCACAGCAGAGGTGGTGTCGGCTTCACCAGAGTGCTGGGAACAGCTACATTTAACACAGTGCTTATGGAGTTGTCAGCAGGCTCCATGCTCTCCAGACTTCAGTACCCACTTTAAATTATATTTCAAAGGCTTATTGTAAAAATTAAATCCAAGCCTAGACAGGATGAAACATAGACATGCCTGTGCTTTGGTAAATACTAGACACCCATCTTATCTTGGGATTTTGTCCATAATTAATATAGCCACCAGCCTAGCCAACTCCTCTGCCACCCCTCCCTCTGTCTGCTTCTCGCGGGGACCTCTCGTGCATCCCCCACAGGTAGCTCCCTTCCCATGAACCAGGTCAGGTCACCTCGGCAGGCGTGCGATGCTTCTCTGTGTAACTGGCCCACGCTGCTGGGTCTCTGCTTGCTGCAGGCGCGTGCCTAATGACCATCAGCCTTGCTAGGACATAAGGCTCATTAGGGCCGGGGCCAAACCCACACTGCACTCCAGGGCCGGGCATAGTGACCGTGTCATGGTGTTGTGGTACTCAGTATAGGAGGGAAACAAATGGGGACAGAGACTCATTGTCCAGTGGTAATCAAATGCTGCTAAGGAGCCTGCTAGGATCCCACAGGAACACAAATGCCAGGTAGCTCTCAATAAGCAGGAGATCTGTTCTGATTGGATGGCCACAGGCATTCATCATTAGGGCTGGAGAGAATGAGAGCTTGAAGGAAGATAGATTTCAGTGAATAAATTGGACCGGAGGAGCTGTGAGAAGACGTGCCCTGCAAAACACACCGAATGGTGGCAAACGAGCTTGGGGAGAGCTGAGCAGACGGGCGGAGGCATGAAAGATGCGCCAGCGACTGTGAGGCAGCTGTCACGGAGCAGGCTTGTTAACACCGTGCTCGCTACGTGGGTAGTCTTCAGGCCCAGTGGGTCAGGGTGGAGGTTTTGAAGCAGAGAAGGATGTGCTGCGGATTGGATTTGTTACAGGAAACAAATACTGGTTTAGGTATTTCGAGCAGAAAGTGATTTTACAAGGATTAGGTAATTAAAAAATTCTCGAACAGTTGGAGAAAATGAGCTCCCGGCTGGGCCTCCAGGGATGACTGGAAAATGATTCTCAAATCCCCAGAAGCTAGAAAATAGACACCAAAAACTCTGCTGCAGAAAAACCTTGCATCAACATGACTTTTTTATTATCAGCAGAAACAAATAAAACAAGTCAAACTGAGTGTCCATATTCAATCTGTCTTTCAATAACACAGCATTGCACAGAACGAGCAAAACCTAATTGGGACCAAGAAATCTTACAGCAAAGAAATCTAAGAATTACTATGAAGTACTTCTCTCTCTCTCTCTCTCTCTCTCTCTCTCTCTCTCTCTCTCTCACACACACACACACACACACACACATGCACACACACACACACATGCACCACCACACTGTAAGGAGGAGGCCTTGGAGTTCCCATGATAAATCCATAGCATCTTTCCCTGTGGCTGTTGTCATGGTCTTCCTTTAATCAACCCAGGGATGGTTGCTGGCTGACGGGGATTTAGAATAAGCAGGCATCCCGGGGGCCCCACCGAGCCCCAGGTGGTGGTGTCTGAGTGAATGTGGTCCTTTCAAACGAGACGGAAAATCCAGAGGACCTCACAGATATGGTTTTCTCTCCAGGTTAGCATGTAATCATCTATTCCCTTTAAAGTACATGATCGATGCATTTTAAAACTCCTTTAGATATCACCGCAGCATTTCAATTCTTACTTCAAGGAGGGAGTGGAGGCTCTGTATATGTTTTAAATTATTTCCATCAAAATAAAGGAGAGGAAGATCAGAGTGGGCAAAAACATCTCCACTTCCAAAAGCGTGCAATCTTTCAGCTTTTCCCAAAAGCTAAATATTTGATATAGTTACTGTAGTTTCACAAATTTTAAAATACCATTAAGGAAATACTGCCCATGACTATTACATTTCCAAGATGAGCGTCGCACACTTTTGGTTGATCACCAATAATCCATTCATCCCGTTTATGTATAGCCAAGCCAGGCTCCTGCCCACACTCCCACCTACGGTTTGCTTTTTACAGCCCTTCGATTTCCAAATGAAAGCCAGGATCCGCGCCAATAGCAACCACCTCCGCTGTTTTCAATATTGCCCCCATCACCCTGGCAACACGGAAGACAGAACATAAATAGTTGCTCTGCCAAAGACATCTGTCTCCTGGTTCTGCTGGCTGGAGCCCACGATGTCAAAGGAGGTATACACCGAAGTAAGAAGTAAATTTTAACTTATCAATGGCAAGATTTTCTAAGACATACACTTGTGTTTTATTTATGTAGACCATCATGTGGCAGCGTAAATAAAATTTGATTCCACGAGGGTCCAGAACACAGTTTGTCTTCTTTCTACTCCTAAGGACTAGTACATGCTCAATAAATATTTATTAAATGTGTAAATGTGTTCACAGCAAGTGTGGACTTCTCACCCAAAGCCTGAAGTTTTATATTATTTACATCCCTGTGCTCACCATATTGAAACATTCAAAAAGTCATGGTCCAGAGTATTTCCCCAAATCGAAGTTGTCCATGAAAGGGAGACAGAGTTTCCTTGAAGGACCCAGTATGCTGGATAGCGGGTGTGAACGGAGTAACGTGACACGTGCCTGCAGCTGCGTTAGCTGTGAATTGAGGGTTATGCATTTACTCACTGTGGTTCTCCACGGTGCCTGCGACAAGTACACGGCTGACAACATAAGCTAGACTAGTGATGGCGAACCTCTTAGAACTTTCAGTGTCAGCAGATAGCCCACCGCAGAGTGCCACAGGCTCGCCACGCGGACCTAGAGCCTGAGACACCAATACAGCAGCACACCTCGTCTCCGTTCAGGAGACCAGAGCTCGGACTCGGGCGTCAGCCCCAAGATCTCATCTGGATCGCGCTGCCTGCTTCCTGACTCTTCACTGTCTAGCGTTGCCCGAGCCTCTGTGGAGCTAGAGAGGACTCCGCAAGCCAGCCGCACGCGGACTCCAGCCTCGTTTCAGCTTCTCGAATTCCTCACGTCGCCTCTCTGTAGGAGCAAAAGTGGCACCCTCTCTGTCCTTTAGCCATGTCCTTCCTGAGAGGAGCCACCATCAGGTGAGCAGCCGGCATGTCCCGCATGTTCACTGCGGTCCGTTGCTGTCAGCAGAACCAGCCCTGAGCGATGCTGTAAGGCCAGCGAGCAACAACTGTGTGATCCTTTGGAAAGAGAATCCTCCGCGTAAAGAGCTATAAGGGAGAGCAGGGCGGGGGGTGGGGGAGGCAGACGCAGTCCGGGAGCTCCGACAGAGGGGATTCCGTCGCGTGGCAGGAAGGGCGTGACAGGAAGATCAGAAACCTCAATGTTTCTCACAAAAATGCTTAAAAGTCATGCCGCTTTTATTTATAAAGCAGTTGTTTTTCAGTCTTTGGTTTTCGAGGCTCTTAGGATCTTAACTGATAACTTGCTTTAGCATTTTGCAAATGAGATGCTGCACAATTACAGCCATGAGCTGAACAGTGACATGGCGGTCAGCAGTGGCCATATGTACCAAGTTAGGGCCCTAGGGTTCTGTCACCTGTGACCACAGAGTGGCTGCTCCCCTGCAGCATTTCCATGTTTGACAACCAAAGCAGCTAATGACTTCTCCAAATAAATCCCCATCATTGTGATACACAATCAAGTTATTAGAGATTATTAGGTATAAATTCCCCGGGACCACATGCCACCCTGGGCTCACCCCCAGGTGCGCCGAGCAGGCTGAAGAGCCCGGGTGTGGTGGCGCACTCCTGTAATCCCAGCGCTGGGAGGCTGAAAACAGGATGATCACTATGAGTCCCAGAGGCACAGTGAGAACCTGTGCCAAATACATTTTTAAAAAAGGATATAAGCTTATTGTGGGCAGGACAGAGTGTTTAATTCTATATTCTACTTATAGATGAGGAAATTAAGGCATAGAGGAGTGAAAAAAGTGAAGCCAGACGAAGATTCACACCAAGGTGGGATAAAAACAGACAGGCTCGACTGTCCAGAGGACCAGTGCTCCCCGCCCAGGGCGTCTAACTTTTCTGGTGCTGCATGGGATTGAAAATGATGGCCCCTGACTTTCATATTTATGGCCAATCTCAGTTCTGATAGAACAAAAGAAAACCAATTACAATGAATGTTCTACTTTGCCCAGACGTAAAGGTGAGCCCAATCTGTATGATAACTAACATCTGAACAGTGTCATGGTGTCTTAACAGAGTGGGGTGAAGAAAGGACCATCACAGTGCTATTTTGCTTCAGAGGAATGTTGGGGTCAGAGTTGCCTTTCCAAATACAGGAACAAGAATTACTGGAAGAATACACGCAGAGCTGAAGTCGCAACACGCCCCTGCAAGGCCACCACTTTAGGGTCTGAGCGAGCACGGAGTGCGTGTTCGTCGTCGTCTTGGCTGCGGGATCAAACCCGCACCTGAGTGACTGCAGCGGCGCCCGCCTCGCCCAGTTCTGCGGCTGCAGTGGAGCGGAGGGCCGGGGTCCGCCGGGCCTCGCGGCACGCTGGGCGCTCAGCACAGCACGGCCCTTCCCTGGGGCTGCCGGCGCCGCTTCCTCTGGGAGAACCCTCCTAAGACAGCCCACCACGTCGGCCACACGTTCGTGGGCCAGTCCGGCGCAGGCAAGTGCCTAAAGTCCAGGCCTTGCCATCGTGGGCGCCAGGGCTCCAGCAGCCTGCAGTGCACAGGGAGTGACCTGCGCCTGGACGTGTGCAGCTGTTTCTGTCCTCGTCAGAGAGAAAGAAAAGCCAAAATGCGCCCTCGAGGGGCTTGCTGAGGAAGATCTATGCATTTCTCCTTCTAATCTGCTTGAAGAAGAGAAATATAAAGCTGAATCTAAATTCAATTTACCAATAGAAAACTATAGAAAAATGTTAAAACGATATACATAGAAATTAGTAAAACAAAATAAAAAAAAATACCAAAAGTGGAGATTCGAGAAATTGTGGAACTAGTAGGCAACGAAGCACGAAGCAAAGCGAAGCCCCGGAGCTTGCGGGCAGGAACGCCAGGGCGCGCTAAGTGGGCGGGCGCTCAGACCAACTCGGAGAACAGCGCCAGAAGAGCCGGCACAGGCGACTGCAGGGCGCGCAGCTCGGAAATGCAGCGAAGAAGGAAGACCTGCGTGCCGAGGAGCAGGCGGCACCAGCGTGGCCTGCTGTCCGAGATCCAACCGAGCCTTCCCCTGCAAGGTCTGGGGAGACCAACGGGGGCCGTGACATGATAGAGACAGGCTCTGTGACCCCTGTCAGCGAAAGTGGAGAGAAATGAGGACGGATTCCTTCTCCCCAGGGCTCTGTTGCTGGATGTCAAAAATCTTGCCTGCTGCCGGCTTGGCCTGCAGTCTCAGGACCAGGGCCCAGCTACTTGTTCTCCAAAGCCGAGCTGAGTGTCCACCAGGCGGCACCACAGCACAGCAGGCCCCGGAGGAGGGGGCCTGGAGCCTGCAGCCCCAGAGCTGAGGCAAGGGAGTGCCTGGCCCTGGAGCACCGCGGTCCTGCTTGGGCCATTACGCTGTTAAGACCTGTTCTCGTCTCACTGCAGGGCAGGATGTTGGAGCAGCAAGCTAATGTGAACGCTGCCCTCCTCTTGCTTACCACAGAGCTCCTTTATAAAAAATGCGTTCCTATAAATAGAAAAGTCTGAGAAACTTCCTGAACTACCAAGTCCTCCTCAACCTGCAAGATTCAGGCAACTTTATTGGGCATAAGGCGAGGTGAAGTCTATTCCTTGTTCTGTTCAGATTTCTAATGTTTTAATTTTAAAAACATTAGGAGAAAATTTCTTATATTCTTAGGGTTGAATGAGATCCACTCAGAGGACATTCTGTGTAGCAGTCAAAGTGATGTTCTTTGCCCAAGTGGTGCTTGTGTTCCCAGCGCACACTGTGCACCAGCTCTGCAAAGAATGGGAGGCTGCACTTAGCGTTCTGATGCGCTCCGGACGTGCTGATAGTCCTTCTCCTCACGGTGACTTGGAGTCTGCCTCTTGCAATGCTGTCTAGGTGAGACAGACGCTTCAGGACACCATTCACCCTTCTAGCCTCATTTTAACGGACGGAACAGGAGCCACTGAAGTCCCCACGGCCTGCTCGCCTTGAAACATCATCTGCAGACACTCTGTAAGGTTGCTCACTGGAATTCCAGCGCTGCTGCCAACGTCTCCACACGGACTCCAAACCATGCTCATCAGACCTGTTGATGTTTGTGATGTTACTGTGGAGTGGATTCCCCAAGGCTCCAACCAGAACACAGAGCTGCTGTGTGGATACACTTTCACATTTGAAGCAAACATTTATGAAATAATTTTTTTGCATGCTGAGCTGGAAGTGTTCTCGAGAAAATAAAGCTGAAACTCTAATTTTACAAATGAGAAATTGGCTTTTTATAACTTATTAAAATTATACCAAATTAGTGAAGGAGAATGGACTAGAAATTACTGTTGGCTCGTGTTTTCTTGTACTTGTGTGTTAACTGAACTTCACTTATTTACCTATTTGAGATTGGGTCTCACTGTGTAGCCCAAGCTGTCCTTGAACCCACAGTGATCCTTCTGCCTCACCCTCTCAGGGCTGGGATTTCAGGGATGCTCCACCGTTCCCAGCTAAACCAACATTTTAGACTTGCTTTAGCAGACCTCAGGGAGATGCAGGAGGTAGTCACCTGGTTTTAGCCAAAAGCAATCCTTCAGCTAGGGTTTTCCATTGCTTAATTCTGATTTTAGATTAAAACTAGTTGTCACAAAGGTCTAAATGGTCAGTACCTAAACCACTGCAATGAGAACTCACTTTGAGTTCAAATGCTCTGGTTCACTTGTTTTGTGATGTAAATGGTCTGTATGCAGACAGACATGGCAGAGGGGATAGAGAGACGTAATTTTAACTGAATATATTTAGAAACTACAGCCAAAAGGGTGTATTGCCAAAACAACTTGGAAATGAGCTGTGCTACAGTCCATAGCCGTTGGTGACAAGAAATGTGTGGGGGCATCAGAGGCCCAGAATCATTGTCTGTCAAGTGTGGGGTGAATACAAGGGGATCAGAGAGGTAAAACGTAGAGTGAATCACAGTTCCACATGCACATAAGCCTCAGCGGTCTTTTCTCACAATTGTAGGTAGACACGTGGAGCAGGCAACTGCATTTATTATTTGAATTCAGGAGAAAAATCTGGCTATAGGTATAAATTTGGGAGTCAGCAGCACAGACACACTTTTCATGGTCATAAGAATGAGTGAGAGTGTCGAGGGTGCAGGTAGAAAGCAGCTCAGGGCTCGCACTGTGGATCGTTTTGCCAGGTGGGATTCAGGGAGATGCTGCAGAACTAGAGTCGGAGGTTGCAAGGGGAGGCTAGAAAGGTGAGATGTTGGGACTCAGTCTCTTGGTGGTGCTTGGGAGAAACCAACAAGGGTATTTAGAAAATAAAGACAAGAGACAACAGCCGAGGTTGAGGGAGTCCTCTTTACCCAATGAGCAGTAGGTGGATTTATTTGTGCCTTTGAAAATTAGTGTCAGGAAACAAAAGTTTGCCTAGCAACTAATGACTGAAATTGTCCAGGCAGGGTATTTTTCTCAAGACTGAGTTAGCTTGACTGTTCAGGCCTTCAGGCCTTGCTTTGCTTCCACACGTATTTCCAAACTCAGCCACTCCCACCAGCAAAAGCATGTGAAGAAAGTGCTCAGGGGAGGAGGGAGGGGTGAGCTGCTGAGCGCCCCATCTGCCATGTTCCCCAGCAGACCGACTGCTGCAACACTCAGTGAGGAAGCCACTTGCTGCTCCCACCGTGTTAGCAGATTCTTTTTCATGCTCCTGTAATTTTCTCTCTATTTCAAAAACGTCCTCACTTTCAGTTGAATTATTTCACTGTGAAAAGAGAAATAACCACGAGCCCACCTTGCGAGTGCCACCTCCTGCTGCATGGAGTGGTATTCTCCATGGAAGAGCAGGACATCTGTGCAAACACAGCCCTCTCTGGATTGCTAACCATCCTTGAGCGGCAGTATTTCTTTCCTTCACTGCCTTCTCAAAGTCATTGTTCTCATCAACACTCCAGTGTCTAGAAGCATTTTTTTTGTAAAAGTGGATTGCACATTTTAAAGAATGCATGGCATAGTGTTTTAGCACAGTTATCCAACAGCAATGGGCAACTTGTGCAAACTTCACAGAATCTCTGGTCTTCAGGTGTTCTTTTAGTCAATATTAGAATCTCGCTGTGGAAGTGAACTCTTTTCAAAGTAACAGGCACTCTCTTAATTCTAATTCTGAGTTAAATATAATTATCAGTTCATTCTGAGTTGAGTAAGCATTAGGTATTATTAGTTCTGAGTTAAGCATACATGAGTATAAACACGGAGTATTGGCTTCTGTGTCATCCTAGGGTTACTAGGGGAGATTTCTGATCCTGAAGGTGTGGTGTGGAAAACACTGCCCTTCTCCACTTTGGGAATAGCTGCTGTATCACGCCAGGCCTAACCCCACTATCCCAGGGCTCAGAGCAGTCTCCCTCAGGCAGAACATGTTGCATATATTCCAGCAGGAGTAAAGAATTTATTTTCAGTTCAAGGCACCTTACTGAGTAGTAGACTTAAAACAGTGTCATTTTCCTCAACAAGTTTAAATCCTAGTGAGGACTGAAACATACCACAGCTCAGTACAGAACAGGGTGACAGTTATGAGCCCATGATTGTGACATAAAAAATATAATAATTACCAAGGCTGGCAAGATAGCTCAGTGGACTAAGGGCCTGCTTAGGCAAGTGCAGGGACCAGGGTTCGATTCCAGGCACCACATGCTATGCTGGCCCTGCCCCCAGGCATGCACTGAGCTGGGGACCGAGTCTGGGCATGGTGGTGCATGCCTGTAATCCCAGCACTAGGGAGGCTAAAAACAGGAGGCTTACTATGAGTACATGCTGTGTAGTGAGACCTTGTACAAAATACATACAAAAACAATCTTCAGAATGTTGAGGAAATTTGATCTACAGAACACTTAGATTTGAAATATGAGAACCACAGACAAGGCATGAGGTAGCCAGAGGAGTCTGATGTCACAGAAGTGAAAACACATCAGATGGTGCTGGGGAGCATTGTGCCAAGTGGGAGGGTAAAATCAATGGTACACCTGCAGAGGAAATAGGAACCAAATTTGCAGGACCGATATCATTCAGGTGCCCCCAGAGGCCATGAGCAGTGGAGCTAAAAGTTCAGTTGGGCTCCTCTCAGGAGCGCTGGGATGTGTGGCCATGCGGAAGTGTTGCTCAGTCCATGCTGGCTACTTGGGAGCAGGAGAGGCCATACTGGCAGGCCAGGAGCACACCCTGAAGAGGCCTCTGCACAGCACAAGCCTCCGCTGTCTTCTGCTGACCAGTTTTCCAGGACAGAGGCTGCAGGCAGATTCTGGCCACTCCTAGTGGCCCCAGAGCTGCACCTGGCTGTTCTGCATGGTCTTCCAGCTACAACATTAATGTGAAGGAAATCGGTCTGTAACCACATTGTTTAATCCACATAATGTTAAGCAATCAAGTTCTTCACGGAATTGAGGGATTGCTTTGGCACCCGCCATCCACCCCATCCATAACCACCCTGGGAATTGATTTTGAATCAAAGTACTTTAGGCAAATGATGAAATTGCAAGCTACATTTCATGCTGGGAGTGCCAGGCTATGACGTGCTGAGGAAGCAGCTTTCAGATGCTGGCAGGGGCACAGCCAAAGCTGGTAGCCAGAGGCACTGGGCCATCTGCCCAGAGTGCCCAGGGCCACACCTTTCTGTGCCCACTACTTGTGCCTTAGCTTCTGTCTTCTGGCCAAGAGAAATTTCTTTTCTCCTTAGACAAAATCAGTCCATTAGGTCTTAATTCAAGTTTAGAACATGGATATGTGTCCTTGTTTATTGTTTGTTTGTTTGTTTCTGCAGTATAGGAGATTGAACCAGGCCCTACGCCTGGAGCTGTATCACTTACTCCCTAACCTTTTTTAGTTTATTCTTCTCTTTTGAGACAGCATCTCACCAAGTCACTAAATTCTGGCTGAGCTCAAAATTGTTGTCCTCTCACCTCCGCCTCCCAGAGTGCAAGGATCACAGACTCCGGCTACGACACTGGGTTTAGCTACCTTACATCACGCAGAGTTAGTCCATTCTAAGTCTTAGTATAGATGCTGTGTCTTCTCTTAAAGGAACCGCAGAAATATCACGCAGGACCACTTTGTACCATGAGGGAAGGGCCCCCCAGTGCCACTCAGTGTGCCTCCCATGAGTTCCACAACCAGCCAAACACTAGCTCACTAGTTAATAAAATAATTATTCTTTGCCCACAGTGACGTCTCTTGTCACTAGCCTGTCGGGTGCCAGGGCCTTTCCTGATAGGGAGTCCTTTCTTCTTTCTTTCAGGGACTACCGAGTCTCACTCTGTGTGGTGTGGGTTAGGGTTAACTCCAGCTCTGGCTCCTACAGCAAGGATATGATTTTGATCCCATTATTCTGAGCATCAGATTTCCCTGGACTCAGTGATGAGGTTATTGTTAGACAAGCCCAGAGACTGCTCTCAGGAAAACAAAGGCATATTAACATTGTTCTGGGCAGTGCCAGCTGGAACCAGTGAAAGTCCCGCTGGATTTTTCTGCAGACTATAGGAGGGGTGAAGGTCTCTAGTCATGGACCTGTGCAGTGAACAGCAGGTTGAACCAGCGACTTCCTTAAAGAGCCTGTGAGAGGGTGAAGCCCAGGAAGGAAAGTGATTCAGTAAAATGAGAAAAGGTTTCCAAACCACAAAGCTTAATTTGAGCTACTGATTGTATACCTGAGTTCTTTACATCATTAATTTCTAATCAAGTCATTTATAACTAAGTAAATTATCACCTATTCTTATCATGTCTGTCTGTCTGAGGGGTGCTTGATCAGCCCCAACCTAAACATTTAGACAGGTATCCATCACAGCACGCACTCGCAGGTCTTGGGACTGGAACATAAGCCAGATTTATTTTTTATCTTTATGTAAGAGATAGTTTCAGAGTCTCATTGCTCTGTAGGCTACTTGACAAATATTATTTGATTGGACCGCAGTCCTGTGAGACAGTGACTGTTTCCACCAGAGTTCCATGTGAGGAAACCTGGCCGGGGTCACACAGCTCGTGTGAACAGAAGGCAGGAGGAGAATCCAGGTCTGTGCACCCACAGGCCCATGCCAGTGAAGCATTTCTGTAGATGCTTCTTAACCCTAGCTTGATATAAATGCCCAGCATCTAAGGAGTACAAAAGTTACCGTTTACCCCAGAAAGTCTGATTAATTGGTCTGGATTGGGTCCTACAAAACTGTTTTGGTAGCTTTGTGGATGATGCAACCATGTAATTCACATTGAAGAAAATACTTACTAATGCAAAAGATCGACCATTGCTGTAGCCCATGTCTAGGCAGCCCCAAGGCAGCTCTGTTGGAAGTCTCATTGGCTCACGTGTCTCCTCTCCCACTCATGGGAAAGCAACTAATCCTGGTCCAGGCCTGTGAGGACAATCCTCGGGGCATGTATTTCGGTTGGCAATGATATTGTTCAGAGGAGTGCTAGCTCGTGAAGCTATAAACATGGGCAAGGGCTGGCACAGTTATTTAAATTTAATAACTACAAATGACCCAGTTTTAGCTCCTTCCTCTGCTTTCTAAACTGAAGGAAATACAGGAATGATTTTCAACTCTAACTTGTGCTTGGCCCAGATAAGTTTAACAGCAGTAAAATCCTGCCTATTTACATAACGTTTGTCTCCAGGGAGTATAAACTCCTCATACGTGGCTCTCACCTTTATGTCTGGACTCTGAAATGAAGCGAGAAACATTGCGTAACTTGTTGTTCACCTCCTATTCCTTGGTACCACATCGATACCCCCAACTATGTGCAGGTCTTAGGACTCACAGATCTGGTACGCTTCTCAGGAGACAGAGGTAAAGGTATGAAGATAGTCGTGAAGAAATCTTAAAAGTTGGGGGTAAATATTTTGCTTCCAGCCACCCCATTGTTGCTTCTGAGGAACACTATTTGTGCGCAGCACAAGCCTTTGCCCTCCTGTCCTCTTCTGGCTCCACTTCCAGGATTTCTTTAAACATGACCAGTTCAAGGGACTGCCGATTCAGAGGCTTGCATACTCAGAGTGGAAAGAATAAATATTTCTTCTTGCTTGATTTCTAATTTATCTTTCTTTATAGAAAATCAAAAATCTATTTTCTTGAAATATCAAAATTTCATCTAAGCTTTTCAAAAAACAAGAGTCCATCTGCAGTCAGCAACTGTATTCAGCTTTCTGATAAATGTAATCCTGGCATCTAAATGTTTGTTTCCCTCTGTTGTATGTTATTTTTACTCTGTATGTTTTATTGTTTCTAAAAGTTCTTTCATACATAAAACCAGCAAACAAAATGTTGCTGAAGTGTCTGCCCCTTAAAGACACCATGCCCTCCCCACACGCCCCTCAGGCTCTGCAAAGATCAGCTTGTCTTTTCCATGAATACATCTCACCACCTAGAACACTGAGTGGTGAGTACAAAAGAAGGCGAAAGCTTTCCATGTTTTCATTGTTTAACGTGACCGAGCAAACAAGAGCCTTATTAATTATTCTTTAATTTGAGAAAGGTAACCGGGGAAGGGAAGGAAAGACAACCATGTAACTAGCAATGTGCAAAGAGAAACTTAATACCGAACACCTAGAACATGTGGTAGGACTGAAGGGCATTGTCAAGGGTCTAGCGCGGCCAAATAGCTGTTGGTATTTAGTAGACAATGGCTGACTCATAAAAGACCTCAGGTATATATTACTGCATGTTTTGATGAACAGGAAAACACGTAAACTATGTTCTTAGTCACTGAAGGATAACCCTGGGGCAGGAGCGTCTAGCGATCTTCTTGACACAGCACCAGACTCGGAGAGAGTTGCTTGGTCATAGGTGCACTCATTGCATGTGGGCAGTGAAGAGAGCCGAGGAAGGGGCGGGATTCAGTGATTCGCTGATTTCTGCAGTGTGAGGGTAAGTTCAGCCATTCAGTTGCCTCTACAAAGTAATTTCTCTGTTCAGCCATGACTCGTCACTTATGTTTTCCCTAAAGAAGTAAAGATATCCTGATTTGCTTTCTTTTTACTCAGAAATTCTTGTCATTTCTACCAACAGCCCAATATCCCATCCTGAGATAGCGTCTTCCTAACCCCTCTTCTCTTAGGTTAGCTTTTTCTCCAGCTCTTGGACTTGTGTCACATACATCACATACATGATAAATATTACAGATGGAAGTAATTCAGAAATTACATGAAATAGGTGAAACCTATATCCATGAAGCCTTTATCTCGTAGCCGCCAGTCTCAGGTGCAGCCATGGAACACAAGGGGTGCTCGGCTTGTCCACCAGGTCCTGCATCAGTCGGGGACATCACTGAGTCATCACTGTGTGCTGGGTTCTGGGTTCCGTGCTATGTGGTGGGAGCACAGAAGTAGACGGCTAGCTTCTGTGTGCTCTTCTGTGGGCCCAGGAGGTCTCCTTCTAAGTAGGGTCCCCTGGGAGGGTGACCAGACACCCAGTGTTCCCTGAGCAGTCCCTGTTACCATGTGACTATCTAGGAACCTGGCTGAACCATTCTTTGTTGGTTTCCACGTGCTCTTCCCTTCTGTCCCTATGGACACCAGGCCCTGTCACCAGGAAACGGCGATTGTCTCCCAGAGCTGAGCATGTGCTGCTCTTAGCAGGGATGAACTTGTGTGCAACAGGGATTCCATGGGGGCTGGGGAGAGGGCACGCAGCATAAGCACTGGCCTGGCGAGCACAGGGTCCTAAGTTGGATCCCCATCACCTCACACCATGCCAGCCCCCAAATGGGACATGGTGGTGCACACCTGTAATCCCAGCACTTGGGACGCTGAATAAGAGGCTCACCATGAGTCTGAACTACACAGCAAGACTGTGTATAAATAATAAGAAGAAGAAGGAAGAGGAGGATGAGGAGGAGGACAAGGAAGAGGAGGAGGACAAGGAAGGGGAGGAGGAGGATGACAATGACGACAATGACTCCATGATATGGAATCATTTAAACCTTTTCTTTGATGTTAAAGTGTTTTTTTTTAATGTATTTAGTACGGGGTCTACAGGGTCTTACTACACAAATCAGACTTGTGGTGATCCTCCTGTTTTCAGCCTCCCAAGCACTTGGATCATAGGCACGTTCCACTGCGCCCAGTCTCAATCTTTATGTTAGTGTGCCAAGGGAGTGGGGCCAGCATCGCAGACCGGGGACCAAACCCCGGTCCCTGCGTCTGCCTAAGCAGGCACTTTAGTCTGCTGAGCTCTCTGGCTAGCCCTACCTTTTATTTGATTTTGGTTTTGAAATTATTCAGATATCCAAAATAGCCTACAACTATTGTTCACTTTTCATGACGGATTGTTAACATTTACAAAGCTATGGTAACATGACAGTGTATTGAATACTGAAGCAGCGCTAGGCTCCTGTCTACAGATCTTATTTAGATCTTGACGACTGTGCTACTGAAGACCTGTTCTGACCGGCGTTCCTGCAAGCCTTGCCTCCTGTGTTCAGCTGCAATTTCCCTGTGATCGCCCTTGTTCTAGAAGAGCTGTTGAGGCTCCCAAGACTTTGACACTGTGAAAAGTGCTGACAATATGTGTTGCAGACTGCACATTACTTGTAGCTCTTTGGTCACGTGTGGAACTGAGTGCCAAGGAAGTGACGAAGTCACCTGCGTGCTGCACTGCACAGGGTAGTCTAAAGGACTCTGCGCCGTGGCCCTGGGGCACACAGTCACCTTTCTGCTTCGTAGAGTTGATGCTGCACAATCCTGCACTTCTCTTGGCTGACATGCAAAGGTCCATCCTGTCCTTCTCCAAGCGAGTGGGCTGTGAGGGCAGCTGCTCTACCCACAGAGACGCTGCTAGGACGAACTCAAATGGGAAAGGCTTCCTGCGGTCCACTTTGTTTAGAAATCCGACCTGGCCCAGCGCCTGTAGGGTGAGGTCTCCGTCCTGTGCTCAGCACACTCAAAACCTGGAGGAATCAATGAGGGAAACATGTTGTTCGCATTCCTCGGGAATGTATCGAGCATTTAGCTCTGCCTTAAGGGTAAGAGTAAAAAATCTTTTTAAAAAATTCAGTGATATACCTAATCAATAAACTCTTCCTTCTTCAAAAAGGATTGCTTTCTTTCCCTGAAGGATTTACTTTTGAAGATTTTACTTTTTATCATGTAATGATCGATTCATGGAATGTATTTACATGTTGAAAAGATTATGAAAGAAACTCTGTGTTGATTGTACATTGTGTTGTCTGCAGACGCGACAAGGCCTAGATTAGGCACTCGCCATTGCCCTAGGGCATCAGTGGGTCCCGGACATTCACCTGTTGGGGTAGAATTCTGCTTTTTATTCTCTTAAGAGAGCTTCAGCTATTTAGTCAAAAGCTATGATCACATAAAATGATGTTTAGGAAACTTAAGTGTTTAAGGCTGTATGAGTAAAAAGTATTTTTTCATCAAAATACTCATAGAAAAAATAGTAGGATGGCAATATTTGAGATATGTTTATACTTAAATATATACTTTGTTTATTAGAAAAAAGTAATCCAGATTATAACTCCATCCCTTATATGTTACAACAGACCTGCCTTGTTATCACTCAGGTCTCCACTTACCACAGCTTAGGGATCAGCATGGGCACCTTGTCACTAGAGCGCATCCGCATCGGGTTCCCGGATGCTCTGTAGTCCGTTTTTCTTCCTTAGTTCTCAGACCCAGCATATTTGTACAATAGTAGCCTGGGTGAGCTTATATACTTCTAAAAAAATGGTTAAGACTGATGTGAAAGATAATCCTGAAATTTTTAAAATAAATACTAAAAGTTTTTTTTTTTAATTTTACCAAGATACTGATAGAATATACTGTAATGATTTCATTCAAATCAACTTCTATCAAAGGAAGATTAAAACTGGGCCATATGTTCATGGCATGGGGCAATCAGATAAGCATAAAATAGGAGGGGGCTCTGGTGTGGTACAACTTAATTACATGCCCCTGCGAGTACAGATTCAGTATTTCCACTCCAGTGTTTTATTTATTTTAATTAGTTGCAATAAACGGAATTGCTTAAGTTTTGGGTCCTATTAAATTAAAGCAGGCTTCTGTAAGGCTCCATACGAAATGCAGTTATAAATTGACACAGCTACTGTTTGCTAGTAGTAACAGTTAGTACATCACAGACATTTTCTCTTGTAATATGTTAAGCATTCCAGCTTTGGTTTCTATTTGCCACAGGACTTCCAATTTGCATACTAAATTCTGTAAGGGATTTAAGTTTTCCGGCAAGCAGAGCTTGGACTGAGCCCTGGACACGTCAGTGGAGAGCTCACGGTGGAAGTTGGGGGGAGATCAGACCGAGGTGGGTGTGGGAGCGCCTCGCACTCTCCTTCGTCCAGAGCACCCTTCTGCTTTCTCCTCAAGGGGGAGTGCATCAGCAGTGTTTTACCTCCATTGTCTCTTTCTGCTAATTTCTTGGGGTGCAAATCTGTGTTTTTCCTAAGAGCCTGTATTCTTCCTGACTCTGACCTTTAGCACTGCAGCTAATGTTTTTCTGGGTGTGAGAGGGCTCTGCGAACTATTATTCACCAATCATGATTTCTGACACCCTCCTCCGAAGTGTGAGCGTCTGCTGGCTGCTGACGAGGGTGCAGCTGTTGTCAGGGGCTGGCGCTGTGCCGTTGCCGGGCAACCACTGCAAACCAAATCCCGGGGCAGGTTGGCTGCTCAGGCGCACCTGCCTGCCGACCCAGCTATTTATTTAATTAAAAATCTGTTCCTACACAACAGCGCGGCCGGAAAGGCAGTGGCAGCAATCGATTAGGACCGTGCTCAGTGACCCGCCCTGTGGCTTCATTGATAATTCATCGCAGAGCGAAGGCGTCACTGACCTCCCACACTTACTCTTAACGACTTTCCAGAAAGTGCGCAGGAGCAAGTGGGGATGGATTCTATTTGCCAGTAGGATGAATGGAGCAGCCTGTCAGGAACATGACTTCATGTTCTAAAAGAGCCCCCCAAAATGTGTCAGAGGCAAGAAGGCTTTGAATAAGGGTGCTGCTTGTCCACATGCAGCAGAAGAAAAGAAAGGGGAACTAAAATCTAAGAATATGATATATTACATTGTATTATTAGATTATATATCATATTAAATAGTATATAAAATATAATTATATATAGATATTAGAGGCAGAGTATTAATTTATTGTTAGGGAAGTCATCCTTGTCAAAATCTAAATTGCTCTTCTTTCTGTTTAAGAAAAACTTTGTACCCCTTCAGATGCATTTGCGCGTTCTGTTCGGTGACTCTGGTCCTCTATTCCATTCTGCTCTTCACATTTGAAAACTGCAAGGTGCTCTATTATGCCAACCAAGAGATACTAGAAATAAAACTGTCAGGAATTAACTCCATTTGTTGAAATTTCTTTAAAATCGCGCAGCCTCTGGGAATGTACCCGCACGCTTCACCAGCGCTGTCCTTTCAAGCCCTGGCCCCTCGGCCCTCTCTGGAGCAGCTCCATCTGATAAGGGTTTTGAGAGAGAGAAAATAAAAGACCTCATTTGTAACTGCTTGACAGATTTATTTTAATATCTTTGAGGCGAAGCCTTTAAACCGGAGCTCTAGGTATAGAAGTATTCCTTCCTAATTTTTATGGCAACCACTAAAGTCAACAAAGATCTTTATTAAGAATTCAATGTTTGTTATATCATCAGGAGCCGCATAAATTATCATTTTAATGCCTGGAGCTAATTCTCTGTGAGTGATGTAAAAATTACCTGTGCTAAGCTTGTTTTCAGGAAAGCTACTAAATAAAATACAAATAATAAAAAGTCACTGTGACGGGAGCTCACACTTGAGAAACAGATCACGCAGGGTGTATGGCTAAGCGGTGGGGCACACGCCGAGCACTGGGGAGTCCTGGGGTCAATTCCTTCTACTGCAAAGCATTATATATAAATAAAAAGTTATATGTGCATGTCTGTCTATAAAGTTACCATTTTGTTTAATCCAGAGTATTGATTCATGAAAGTAGAAAAACAACCAATATTTAATCAGATTATTAATTTTGTTTAAACTGGAACACACCAATTTTGTGGAATAATCTTGAGTGTCACTTGGCCTGGACTCGAGGCTCCTGGGAGGGGCTCGGACTGTGAGTGTGCTGACCTCGTCTCGAGGCAAACCCTGGAGGAGCTCTGAGTGGAACGGCCGAGTCGCAAGAAGTGGTCGTGGGCACTGGGCACGCCCTCGATCCAGCCTGCGGTCCCGTCGCCTCTGGCTCCTCGCCTGCCCTCTGATCCCGGGTGCCACGAGGCGAGCGCCTTTTCCCACCGCACTCCTCTGCCGCGGTGTCGCTACTGTGGAGTCAGCTCACTGAGGACCGAACCACGAGCCTGCAAGACAGCAGCTGCTCCTCCTCTAGGACGTTCTTGTTGGATCTTCACACACAGTGGAGAGGTCCACGACACTAGTAATAGTGCCGTAGCACACATGTGGAAGCACTCATCTCACACCGAATGCACACTTGCTTGGGATCTGCTGATGCGCCACACCCCACGTCTCAACACCTTCCACAGCGCGTGGTTCCTCCCTCCACCCTGGTACTTACCGCTGCTGTCCTCCTGACCACGTCCTTGAACAACTGACGGAAAACTGTGCAGCACACTCAATAGCTCAGCTAGGTACAAGGCAGGAGTATGCTGAACGTGAAATGGTAGCTGTCCGTAATGTTAGAGATTTCAAAATGCTAACAGGAGTTATTTACTAGTTTGGGTGTTGGGTATTTGTCCCAGCAATGACAGAAGAGTAACTGAGACAACAATAAAGCTGATTTTTTTTTATCCCCATGTTTTGTTAGCTGCGTATTTAACAGGAAGATGTCTAACTATGGGCTGCATGATGGCCCACACCCTTTCTCACCTGGGAGGGCCAAGCGGGGAGATGCAGGCTGCGATGCGGGGTGCTTTTGGGCACGCAGCATGAGCCCGCTGTGTTTCCCACACAGACACAGGCTGTTAAGTAGCTGGATGGATTAGAAGTGAACGGGAAGCAGTGGATCCGGCACGGAACAGGAGCGCAGGGTTACAGCTTGAGTGAGATGGGAGCCGCAGCTTCTGCCGTCCTTGGGGGCCTGCAGCTGTGGCCCGTTGTAGCTCCCTAAGCCCTCAGTAGCTTGTGGTGAAATGAGAGCTTTAAAATAATATCTCTTGTGATGCTTCATACTATGTAAACTGCTTGTACAGGACCCACAAGTGCTCAGCAGAGTGCCGCTTAATAAATGCCCACCCCTGGGGCCAGGGAGATGGCTCAGTGGATTAAGTGCTTCCCTGGCAAGCACAAGGGCCTGAGTTCAATCCCTGGTTCTGAAAAAAAAAGAAAGAAAGAAAGAAAGAAAGAAAGAAAGAAAGAAAGAAAGAAAGAAATGCCAACCCTGAAGCTCAGTTTGAGCGAACCACATGGTACACAGAAATGCCTGATGGCATATGAGTCTGGATTTGTAGATCACCAAGCACAAAACTGGACTTCTGTTATGCAAAAAAGAAAACAAAAACAAAAATCAAAGAACATTGGGTCCTACAATCATTCTAGAATATCTTTTCTTCTTCGTCTGCAATGGATGAATATTGGGAATTTTGAGTATTTTCCCTGATATTTAAAAGAAGGCAATGTCTCAAAACATGCCTCAAAGAGAGACCTGAAAAAGATATCTTTTTACAGTATTGCAAAGTGTATTTCCATAAATGACTCAGAGAGCTGAAATTGTAACAAAAGTCTGTGGTGTGAAGTGGCCGCGGGCTAAGCAACTGTCCTCACCACATGTTACTGTGCGCCTTACGGAAAATCAATACCCGGAGAGCACATCAAGTTTTATAGGCGTCACGTGAGGTGCTGTTAGTGGTGCTTTAAACCTCAGGATAGTGCTGACCTGGAGCTTATTTTGAGGCCGCCGCTGCTGCCGGTCAGGGCAGGAAGTACGCCCGTTTTGTCACTTGGGCACGGGCCTTGTGTCTCCTGTGACACGCAGCTCACTTTACAATTTCAAATGTTGATCCGCTGCTACTCTTATTTACTTGAGCACTCTAGCCTACCTTTTGTTGGCTTCATTTGTACGTAATCTATTCCTACCTCTCACCTCCACATGTAGGAATATCACTAACTGAAATAAATGTAGCAAAATAAATCTTTTTACCCAGAAATATGTAGGACAGTCACCAGCTGCCTGGAGACTGGAAGCGCGCTCTGTGGCAGGAAGCGGGTCGCGCTGCCGCAGCCGTGGAGTTGGCGGAGTGGCCAGTCCGCCTGTGCACCTTACGTTTCCACACCTAGAAAACAGGTGAGTTAAACCCTTGCGCTCTCAGGCCATCGCCGTTTCACATTTCAGATTTGTTCTGTGAAACGCAGAGTCTAACTTAACGCCAGTGCGGGCACCCGCGCCAGGGCCCGAGCTCTCCGGAGCGGTCCGCCCCGACCGATGGAGCAGACGAACCCGGGAGCCCAGCTTCCCCAGGGCGCTTCGGCACAGCTTCGTTCTGATGCCTCTGGACTGCGCGCCAGGGCGAAGCAAGCTCTTGCGCCAAAAAACATTTCTAATTCTTAACTTTTCAGAACTGTAGAGTGTGACTTTTCCCCTAGCATTTCAAAATTTATTGCTTTTTCATTGGTATGGCTGTGTAGTTTATGCATGTCTATGTATCCGATTAATTAAAAGACTGTAGGACGTGTCAGCAAATTGGTGAATGTTATTGAGGTTTTTACCACTGTTGTCATTATGGGACAAATGATTTTTTAGATTCATAAAAACATGGGTAAAACATGAATTTAATATCTCTGTGTAAGATATACAAATACCCTTTCACAATATAAAGGACATCGTTTATGGCACTAGTATTTCTAAGAAGAACATTTTATCATCATATCAAAATATAATGCAATCTTAAGAAAAACAAAACAAACACACAAAAACCAAAACAAACAAACCAAAAACAAAAACAAGAGAAGCACAAAGATGCTGCTCAGCGACCATGGAGCGGCCTTCGGGGACTTCAGCCCCACCACTCCCCCTGGCCAGCCTCTGGGAAGAGCATGCGCTCCCTCTCTGCCTCCTTTGCCCCGGACATCATCATGCCCAATGGTGCCTGGGACTGATTAGGGAGGGTTCCACTAAAGAGTCAAAGCAGAATGGTCTTTCATTTATATCCCCCTATTTTGTTTTGTTTTGTCAGAGGTGGATGTTTCACTGCTGTTAGAGAAGCTGTATTTGGAGAAGTCTTTAAAGGACCTTTTCATACTTGATTTTAGTGAAAAAAGATAAATGTATATATAAAATAGGCTCGATATACAACTACTTTCTCTTAGTTCAATGAGAAGAAAGATCTGTACTAATATTGTTAGACAGAAGATCATGCCTACATCTTGTATTGTGAGTAACTGCTGAGAAGATAACAATATGCAATGTATCAACTATTGTAACTGTCCTACTAACCTGTTTTGAGACTGTCTCATCGCTATTACTTTCTCATTAAAATTAATTTAAAAATCTTTTTAAAAAGTCAAAGCAGAATAAACCTCAGGATCAGTGGGGCTACACGGGACACTGCCAGCTGTCGTCCTGGGGACTGGGAGATAAATGACTGGGAGAAAGGGACACCCCCAAGCCACCCCGAGACTGGACCCTGGGGAGGCAGGCCTGAGACCACCCCCAAGTCACCAGCCTCAAGCAGCGTGACCTGTGACATTTCAGGCACGAGAAAAGCCCTTTCCTTCTCTACTGAAGTGCACGCGACGTGGGTTTCAGTTGGTTTTAAGTAGAAGAAAGTGATCATCACACACTCGGAATTTGTTTCAGTAGCGCTCATACTTTTAAGTAAGCAGTACTGCCGCGGCCCTTGGGGCGAGCTCTGTGACTGCGTGCGGCTAAGGTGCGCTCCTTCGAGTCCGCGGCGGCCTCTTCAGCAGGCTTCCTCGGCCTCTGGAGGAGGCGTTCAGGACAGAGAACTGGGCATTCACCCCGCCCCTGACAAAGGCTTACAGCGGAGGAGGCCAGAACCATCGATCAATCCACCGTTCTCCGGGCAAAAAATTCAGATCAGTAACGAAAATCGGAAAACACGTAGTAAGTGTGGTTCTATCCTTTATCCAAGCATTTCATTGCCCCCCGCCCCCCATTTTCCGATATTCGTTAAATGTGTAAGTGGAGGTCAGAGCAGTGCAGGACACCAGTGCCAAGTCTAGCATTCTGGTCGCAGAGTACGCACGGCTATTTATGCTGCTTTAAATTAATTAAAATTGAATCGATTAAAAATAAATAAGATGTAAAATGTACTTCTTCAGTCTCTGTGACCACCTTCGGGAGGTTCAAAAGCCTCGCGCGCCGGGTGGGCGGGGCAGTGAGCACAATTTCCGGTACACTCCGTTCCCACGGTGGAGCGCCACGACAGGGCGCGGTGGGAAGCAGAACAGCGGAAGCCTTTGCCCCCCGACAGTGGGCGGGTAGGACGTGCCGAGTGGGTTGGTCACGCTAGTGGGCAGTGGGAAAGATATTTGAACATCAGTGGCACGTACCAAAATGAGCAGAAAGGGCTTTTCTAAAAAAGCAACGTCTAAATTGAAAGATAGGGGCTGGTGAGATGGCTCAGTGGTCTAAAGCACCTACTTACAACAAGCTTAGCAAAGCACAGGGACCGCGGTTCAATCCCCCAGCACCACATGCCAGCCAGCCCCGCCCCCTGGTGGGCTGAGCTGGCCACACACACACACACCACTCTCTCTCTCTCTCTCTTTCTCTCTCTCTCTCTCTCTCTCTCTCAAATAAATAAAAAAATTTAAAAAAAAATAAATTGAAAGATAGACAAGCACTATTCCAAAAGTAGAGGATGATGCGTGGTGAAAGGTGTGGCTGCTTTTCACCTTCTGAGCTTTCCTAATGCAGCGCTTGAAAATAACAAAAGGGGGCCAGGGAGATGGCTCAGTAGAATAAGCACTTGCCTGGCAAGCGCAAGGACCTGAGTTCAATCCCCAGTTCCACCAAAAAGGGAGGGGCTCATAAAAGTAATGATCAAATCTAGGAGTTAACATTTCTGTCTCCTTGAACATTCCGAAAAGTCTTGGACGATTGGGTGATGACTTCATGTCCCTGGGGGTGCAGAGCACAATTCTGGTGTGCAGGCACTGGAGATGAGGCTCACAGCGAGGCAGCCAATGCTTTGTCGCCTTGTCACTTTTTGGCATGGAGAGCCTTCCAGCTCCTCTTAGGAGCTGCTCAAGAAATGCGTGATGGGCTGCTGCGTAGTGGTCACCCACCATCCCACAGCTAAAGCTCAGTTCTTCTGCCCATCAGTATCCAGATATGCATGATCCTTCCTAGCTTCTATGGGTTACAATTCTACTTCAGAGGGTCTTAAAAACATCGATGTACAGGGGGAATATTCAGCATTTGTCTTTCTGCAAATAACCCCAAATTCCAAGCTCCAGCTTCTGCATGAGACATGCTCCTGAATGTTTTAAAAATTATTTTGCTTTGTGTTACTGATTTACTAAGCATAGTATATTTCTTAAAATGTTTTTCATTTATACAAATGATTCATGTATAGTTCATCTTCTGTGTTTTTTGTTTGTCTGTTTTTGTCTTTTTGAGACAGGATCATGCTGTGAAGTTCAGGCTGGCCTTGAGCTCACTTTGTAGTCCAGGCTGGTCTTCAACTCACAATGATCCTCCTGCCTCAGCCTCCCGAATGCTGGGATTACAGGCATGCACCATCAGCCCTAGCCTGTCTGTGGTTTTTTTATTCAAAAATTTTTAAGATTAATATTTGTGTGTATAGCACTAGGGATACTAGTATGTACCTATAATTACAGTCCTCAGCAGGCTGAGGCAGGAGGGTTACTGCAAGTTCAGGGCTCACCTGGGCTGCAGAATGAGTTCAAGTCAGCCTGGAACACATAGCCAGACCTGAAACAAAAAAATTATAATGCTGTGCATAGTTGTAATTCAATTACAATTTCTAACTACATTTTAGCCCCCTAGTATAAACTACCCAATTCATCAGCCTATTTCAGCAGACAATTATATTGTTTTTCAGTGTTTTTGTTTTAGAAATAATACTTTTATGAAGATTTTTCTATCTCTGCCTGATTCTGTGGATGGCCCATACTTAGTAGTGAAGCTCACAGGATGTGGATGTTTTTAATTAACATGATGCAATGAAATGCACAGGAGAATTGCTTATGGTCCTGTCCTGTCCAGAGGTGGAAATGCTGCAACTCGGCCTAGTGACTGAGGACACTCATTCTTCTAAATGCTATTTATTTATTTATTTATTTATTTATTTATTTAGTGGTACCAGGGATTGAACTCAGGACCCTGCACTTGCCAGGCAAGTGCTTATTCTACTGAGCTATCTCCCTAGCCCTTCTAAATATTTTTAGAAGTACTTGATTTTAATCCACAAAATCTCTGCTGACTTCTATTACCAATCCCTCTACTGAATTGCTCTTCTTTATTTTGTGGATGCATAAGCATTTTTCATTTACTCTCCAGAGCAATTTTTATCAGGTCGTGTGTACATGGTATGTTCTGAACTGTGGCTTCGAACTTGATTCTTTTTTAACACTTGTCAGCATATTGACATACAGTTTACAAGCCATGACTCACACCCACGTTAAAGTGTGTCAAGTGCTCTTGTTGTTGCTGTCACAACCACAGTCTGAATACATGGTCGCTTCCCACACTTCCTCCTCAGGTAGCGAGGGTCCCTTTAACCTGAACCAGCCATGCACGTGGCCCTCCGGGCCTCGGCATCCCTGTCTTTCCCGCAGTTCACATGTGGCTCATCCACTGTGAAATGTCTCCTATCTCATTTCTTGTGATTAGCATACTGATGTTGAGATGCATTTATGTTGTAGCTTGTGATAGAATTCCAAGACTTTTATTGCAAGTAGAATTTATTGTGTGGATGTACCACAGTTTATCCATCTGCTGCTTATATCTTTAGTGGCGCATGTGTGTAGCATGGGGCATGGAGCTCATTCAGGGACCTTGTGTGTGCACAGCATGCATCCTCACCGCCTTCAGCCTGCCCCTCCTCTCTGTGCACCCACTATCCCCTCTCTACAAGTCTGTCCTCTAGCTTCTTTTCATCTCTACCTTATCCATGTAGCCACTCATATTTTAGGCTTCTCCTATAGAGATAACACGCAGTATTTAACTTTCTGACTCTCACTTCACTTAGCATGATGGTCACAAGTTCCATCAAGTTTCCTGCACGTTGGGCCGGCAAGATAGCTCAGCAGACTAAGCACCTGCTTAGACAAGCACAAGGACTGGGGTTTGATCGCCGATACCACATGTCATGCTGGCCCCATCACTGGGTGCACAGAACTGGTGGCCTAGACTGGGCTTGGTGGCACATGCACGCCTGTAATCACAATGGGTAAGACTGAACACAGAAGGATCACTACAAGTCTGAGCCACATAGTGAGACCCTGTACCAAATACATTTTTAAGAAAAGTTTCCTGCATGTGACACAGTGTCATCCTTCTTTATGGCAGAGTGAGAGCCCATCATGTATGTGTACATTTGTTTATCCATTCCCCTCCTGATGGGCCTCCGAGAGGTTTCTAAGGTGTAACTACTGTGAAGCTGCTGTAGGCATGGACATATGTGTACTGCTAAGGATGGGGCCCTTAGGAGAAAGGAGGGGCTTAGCTGTGTCAGACGGTGTTTCTATTCTTAGGTTTTAGAAGAATCTCTGCTGTTTTCCAAGGCGGTTGTACTAATTTACATTTTCCTTGAACAGCGTAGAAGAGTTTCTTTCCCCCCTCCAGTCTCACCAGCATTTATTTATTCTTCACAAAAGCCATTCTGACTGGATGAGATGGAATCGCAGACTTGTTTTGATTTGCATTCTCTGAGGGCTAAAGCTGTTGGATGTATTTTTTTGGATGTATTTTAAATGGAGTCATCAACTACTTGTACTTCTGTTAGAAGTGCAATTCAGTTCAGTTTTCAATTTTTTGATTGTTATTTATTTAGGGAGCTAATTTTTTGAATTATTTGTATATTCTAAATAGTGGGTTTCTATCAGACAAGTAGCTTTCTCCCGGTCTGAGGGTTATCTCTGTGCTGTGTTGAGCACTTGCTTTGCTATGCATTAGCTTTCTAACGCGTGTGCTCCCATCTGTGGATTCCTGGTGTCAGTACCTGTGGCACAGAAGTCTACCTAGGAAGATTGTGCCTGTACCTGTGGCTCTAAATGCTTCTTCTTGCTGTTAGCATTTTCAAGATTCCTGGTCCCATACCTAGCTCTTTCCTCCACTTATATTTGACTTGAGTAAACAGTGAGATATAGAGATCTAATGTTCACGTTGTGTGTGCGCATATCCAGGCTTCCCAGCACCATTGTTAAGAGGGCGTCTGTCTCCAGTGTTAGTTTTGACCTCTTTGTTGAAAATCAGATGTTTGAAGGGACAGGAGGTCATTTGTGTTTCTTTTGTTCTACCCCATTGATCTATAGGTCTGTTTTGTGTCAGTGTCATGTGGTTGTTGTTGTTTTGTTTTGTTTTTGTAGTATACATTGAAATCTGATACTGTGATGTCTCTTCTTGCTGAGGACTGCTTTGGCTATTCTAGGTCTTTTGTGTTTTCATATGAATTTTTGTGTGTGTGTGTGTGTGCATTTCTATGAAGCATGTTATTGGTATTTTCACAGGGATTGCATTAAATCTATACATTTATTTTTTATAATATGTCTAATTTTATAATATATCTGATTTATCAGTTTCAGTTTTGTCAGACAAGAACAGGTGATGTCTTTCTATTTTCTAGTTTCTTCCTAAATTCCATTCTTCAAATTTCTAAACTTTTTATTATGGGAGTCTTTAATCTCGTTGGTTGTATTAATTGCTAGGTATCTTTTTAAAGCTACTGTGAATGGAACTATTTTCCTGATTTATTCCTCCTTGAGTTCACTATTATTGTGTGAGAAGACCATTGATTTTTGTGTTTTTAGTGTCCTCCCACATTGCTGAGTTTGTTCATTAGATCTAACACTCTTTCTGGTGGAGGGTTTTGGGTCTTCTATGTGTCATGTCGCTGGGAATGAGGATAATTTGGCTCCTTCCTCTCCCACTCTTGGCCCTTTTATCCTTTTCTCTCCCCTTACTGCTTTGGCTAAGTTTTAAGTATTATACTGAAGGACAAGCATACCAGGGTACACCCTTTTCTCACCAATGGTTTTAAAGGAAATGCTTTCAGTTTTCATAATTCAGTGTGTAGTTAGCTGTGAGTTTGTCATAGAAGGCTTTTAACACATTGAGATAAGAAATTTTCGTCCGTAATTTTATCATGAAGGACTGTTGGGCTTTTATGAAGGCTTTTGTTTTTCACCACAGAAAATGTGTTTATTGACTTACTGGTTTACGTAGGTTGAACCATCCTTGCTTCTCTAAAATGAAAACAACTTGGTTATAATATTTTTAATCATTTGTTGAATTCTCTTTGGAAGAATATTATTGAGCAATTTACATCTATCTATGTTCATCAAAGATACTGGACTATAATTTTCTTTTTTGTTGAATGCTTATTTGGATATTATTTCAGAGTAATCCTGGTTTAAGGGAATAAATTTGGAAATGGGAGGTGAAGACAGAGATGAAACTGAAATAAATGTATTATGAACATTTACCAAGTCCTCATGATAAATGTAACCATTGTGTACTGCAAAGATGTAGCAATAAAACAAAAATTGAGAATAAAAACTAAAAATAGAATGAATTTGGAAGCATTCTTTCCCACTGAATTGCTGAACAATTTGAAGACCATTGGCACTGGTTTTAATTCTCTAAAGATCTGGTAAGGCTGGGGAGATAGCTCAGCAGTCTAAGCGTCTGCCTGGCAAGCACAAGGATTCGGTTTCAATTCCTGGTACCACATGCCATGCCAGCCCCAGGCAGCAAGCTGGCCACTGAAACCAGGTGTAGTGGCACATGCCTGTAATCCCAGGGCTGGGAGGACTGAGGCATGATGGTCATTATGAGTCAGAGATGGGTAGCAAGACCCTTTACCAAATAGATAGATGATTGATAGATAGATAGATAGATAGATAGATAGATAGATAGATAGATAGACAGATAGATAATTTAAAAATTAAAAAACAAAGATCTGGGAAATTTCAGGTCCTTGGCTTTTCTTGGTTAATAGAATATTCATTACTGAATCAATTGAATTACTTACTGTATATCTGTTTAAGTGCTTCATATGACTTTTGATCAATTTTGGTATGTTACATGTGTCTAAGAATATTTCTATTTCCTTAAAGTCTCTGATTTTTGGAATCTTCAGGAGACTTTCTAATAGTCCACTGGACTTTGGTGTCATCCTTCACAACGGCACCTTTCTAACATGCTTTATGAGTGCTCATATTGCACAATGACAAGGCTGGTTAGGGGAAGTTGGTGCGTACACTTAGCACCTATCAATTTAGCTTACCCCCGTCCTTCTTCTCTCTCCCCTGGCTGTTGTTTCATTCTCCATCTCCAGAAGTCTGCTGTCCAGGCCTCCATCCACTCTCTTTTAGTTATTACACATTTATGTATTTTATTTTTCTTATACAAGAGAAAGTAAGCAATACGTGCTGGTCTGGATAGTTTCAGTCCACATAATGGTACGTAGTTCTGTCCAGTTTTCTTCCTTATAGTGGAGTAATATTCCTTTGTGTTTATGTACCACATTTCCTTTATCTGTTCATCTGTTGACAGCCCCAAGTTAGCTATTGTGACTCGCGCTGAGAAAACCACGGGTGTGCGAGCATCACTGCGGTGTGCTGCCCCTGATTCTTTGGGAGGACGCCCACGGGGTGCAGCCGAGTCACGGGTGCCCCCATGTTAGTTCTTTTAAGGACTCGCCACGCTGCTTCCCACAGTGGTTCGCTAGGTTACCCTCCCACCAGCAGTGGAGCAGGGGGCTCCTCTGCCTTGCTGCTCACCAGCATGTATCGCTTTTGTGTTCTCAATACTAATTATTCTGAATAGGGTGAGATGGATTTCAGTGTAGTTTGAATTCCACTTTTGTGAAAGTAGAGATTTTGAACATCTTTTGACCTACACTTTAGTCATTTGAATATCTTCATTCGGTTTATTTGCCCACTTTGTTATGGGATTCATTGCTTTGGGGAATTAAATTTTCAGTTTGTTGTATGCTCTCGACATTAGTTATCTGGCAGAAGAGTTGCTAAGAAAGCCTTCCTCCTGGTCAGCGGGTCTCTCTGCACTCTGAGAATTGTTTCCTTTGCTGGAAAGGGGACTATTTATCTTCTGTGGTCCTGCTTTTGGTCCTTGCTGCTACTCCCTGTATTTTTGGGGTGCTGGGGTGCTGTTAAAAGTCTTTGCTTGTGCTATGGCTTCAAATGTTTCCCCTATTTATTGTCCAGAAGTTTCAATGTTCCTTGTTTTAGATCTTTGTCTATGACCCATTTTTATTTGATTTTAGTACAAGGTGAAAGATAGGGACCCAATTTCATCCACATATGGCCTGTCAGTATTTACACACTGTCTGTTTTGATTTTGCCACTTCTCCTGTATGTTTTGGCCTCTTTGTCAAAAATCAGAGGGATGTAGATACCTTTGTTGGTTTCTGTGTCTGTTCTTTTATCATTTTGGTCAAAATTTCTGTTTTTGTGATGGATCATGTTTTTTTGTTACTACAGCTTTTCATTGTAGCTTGAAGCTAGCCTTGTAATTCTGCCACCATTGCTGGTTGCTGTTTGTTTTGTTTTGCTCAGAGTTTGTCCTAGCTGTTCTGGATCTTCTTAGATTCCAAATGAAATCATGATTATTTTTTCTTGTTCTATGAAAATCTCATAGTATTTTGAACAGACGTTGAAACAAATATTGTAGGTGCATGAATTCAGCAAAATATTTCAATATAGTCCAGTACTCCACAATAGTAGTGGGTTATCCACAGGACTGGCAGTGTCCAAATCTGAGGACTTGAGCCTTCTACATCTCAGCTTATTTACATGGCTTCACTATTCATGCCTCATTTCTACACTTTTTTGCTGGATGGTTAAGACCAAGATAAAGCAAGACCTATATAATAAAAAATGTAACTTTTGTATCTGACATTGTCATTCAAGTCCCCTCAGGACTTATCCCAAAACCCTGTACCACACTATGTAGATCCTTTGTCAGTGTCGGCCATGTGGATGAGTCACAGCCATTGCTTGACCAATTTGCTTTCTGTGAAAACCTGAGAGAATGTTTTCTCTCCATGTGACTCTCCTTAGGCACACTCTACATCATTGATCACTTTCCTCTGTGGCCCCATAATTTCCTTGATCAGAAAGTTTGGGGTACAACTGAGCTACGTGATGTTACAGTGTAGGTTCTCCTATGTCCTGAGTCCTCACTGACCTTAAATGGCTAGGGCCAAAATGTTGGCTGTCCTTCCAGCCCTCCTTTTTCTCTAATTTTTGTGTGCAAACTTGTTAACCCTCCAGAAGAGAAGCTTATTATTGCCCTAAAACATATGCAGGTGGGTTTAAACTCACTATCTGTCTGAATATCAAACATCTTAGGCATAAGATGGAACATTTAACCAAAAAAAAAAAAAACAAAAACAAAAAAAAACAAACATTTACTTGAGATACAGTCTGGCCATAATTGGTATGTCATGGCAAGCAGTATGTATTTAGAAGACCAGAATGACAGGCTTTCCAAGCATACCCATCTCTGAGAAAACTGAACAAAAAAAGGCTACTTTCTCTTAATTCAATAGGAAAAAAGATCTGTACTAATAGTGTTTGGACATGAGATCATGTAGCATCTTGTGCTTTGAATGACTACTACAAAGACAACAATATGCAATGTATTCATTGTTGTAACTCTCCTACCAACCTGTTTTGAAGCAGTCATATTGCAATTTTTTCTCAATAAAATGAATTTTTAAAAAAGAAACAAATCTATAGATTGCTTTGGGTAATATGGCAGTTGTAGCAATGTTAATTCTGACAATCCAAGAATACGAGGTGGCTTTCCATTTCATTCTGACTTTTGTGTGATATAGGGCCTTCAACCTGAGATATATATATATATAGATAGATAGATAGATAGATAGATAGATAGATATATATATAGATATAGATAGATATAGATATATAGATATATTATAATTTTATTTCATTTTATTTTTTGGTGGAAATAGGGATTGAACTCAGGACCCTGCACTTGCCAGGCAGATACTTGTTCTACTGAGCTACCTCCATGGCCCCTACTTTTTATTTTAAAATGAGGTCTCAATAGTCACAAAGTTCCCAGGCTGGATTCAAACTCGTGATGCTCTTGCCTCGGCCACCCAGAGTGCTGGGACTAGAGGTGTGTGTCTGCTAGTGCCCTGTCCAGCTTTTTTCTTCAGAGTCTCACTTTCATTACCAGAGACTTTTACCTCCTTGGCCAGGTAGATTCCTAGGTACTTCATTTTCTGAAGCTGTTGTAACTGGAATCGTTCTCCTGCTTTCCTTCCTATTGGTACACAGGAACCTGATTGATTTTTGTGTGTTGACTTGCATCTTGCCACACTGATAAATTATTTATTGGATCTGAGAGAAAGAGAGCTGGAGGAGTCTTCATCTTCTGTGTGAAGAGTAACAGCATTTGCAAATAGGGGTTACTTGACTTGTTCCTCGCCGTTCATAGCCCCTGTTTTCCTTTCTCTTGCATGACTTATCTGGCAAATGGTGTGACAACTATATTGAGTAGGGGTGGCTGGAGGGGCACCCTAGCCTCAATCCTGACTTTAGAGGCAAATCTTTCCATGTTTTCCTCCCTTTGTGTGATGTTGGTGGTAGGTTTGCCAAATATAGCTTTCATAATTTTGAGATAAAGTCCTTCATATTACTTTCATATTTTTATTATAAAGTACTCTTGAATTTTGCCACAGACTTTTACGATATCCACTGAGTTGACCCTGTAATTTTTATATTCGATTCCATTTATATCATGTATTATGTTTATTGGTTTGCATATGTCGAACCATCCTTGTATCCCGGGACAAATCTAATTTGGCTATGATGTATGATTGTAGTAATATGAAACTGAATTTTGTTAGTGAAAATCTTACTAAGGGTTTTTGAATCAATGTTCCTAAATGGTATTTGTCTGTAGTTTTCACTGAATTCCTATCTTATTCCAGTAGGTTATGTTGCTTCATAAAATGAATTTGGGAGGATAATTTCCTTTCTACTTTATGGAAAAATTTGAAGAACATAGGTGCCCATTCCTGTTCTGTAAAGATCTGGCAGAATTCTGCTATAAATCCACCTGGTCATAGACTTTTCTTATTTGGAAAAGGTTTCATTATTGATTTAATCTCATGGTCTATTATTAATTTTGAATTTTGATATCTTCGTTTTAGTTTATTTTTTCATTGCTGAGACAAAAATAACAGGAGCTAAAGTTAAAGGATGAAAGGTTTATTTTGGGATCACAGTTTGTAGAGGTTTCAGTCCAAAACTGGCTGACTGCAAGGCCCAGCCGTGTGGCACAGGGACACCACAGAGGAGGAACAGCTTGAGCAGGCAGGAGGCAGCAGATCAGCACAGGAGCACAGTGGAGCAGCCACCCGACACTCCCTTTATCTCCTTTGGGCCCTTTGCCTCTGGGCTGGTGCTACCCATGCCCACTGTGGGCATTCCTGCTACCCAGATCCAGAGCTATGCTGAGCCCATTAGTGGAGCAATTTCATAAGCAGGCAGCGCTGAATCCCAACACCACACAACTTGTTTCAAGGATTACATGCACTAGATCCCGCCAGCTTGCCAAGCTCCCAGCTATAAGTGCATGAGGCCTTGCAGGGACACGAAGCACAAGCCGTAACAATCTTCTTGATTGAAGCTTAGGTTAAATGTGTAGGTAGAGTACTTGTGTATGGGAATTTAATAATTCTTTGAGGTTTTCAAAATAATTTCTGGGGCTGGCTAAATAGCTCAGCAGATTAAAGCACCTGCATGCAGTTGCAGGGGCTGGGGGTTCAATCTCTGGGCCTGCTGTGCTGGCCCCACCCCCAGGGCACACTGAGATAGCAATTGAGACTGGGCGTGGTGGTGTGTGCCTATAATCACAGCTCTTGGGAGGCTGTAAACAGGTGGATCACTATGAGTCAGATCTAGTAGCAAGACCCTGAACACCCTGTAGACCCTTCCCGAAAAATTACAGGGAATAATAATGCTACTAATAATAATTTTTGATCATCCTCTGGACTGGAGTCTATTTTACTTTCAACTTTCTCATTCTATTAATGTAAAGAAAGTTTCTCTTTCTTTCTCTTTCTTTTAGTTGGACAAGAGACTAAGACTAGAGAGTAAAAAATGAATAATTAACCATTGCTAATTATGAGATCTTTGAAATGGAAAGAAAGCACAAAAAGAGATTCAGATGATGATGCACAGAAAAGAAGGGGAGGAAAGGAAGCCTCAGGAGGCTATGACGAGAAGAAAAGAGGGGGTGGGCATAAAGGGACGTGAGTGGAGATGCAGAGAGTGAATGCAGGCACCAAGCTCACAGGACAGACCCTAGCAAACTACGCAGTGTGCTTGGGGAGGGAGGACACAGCGTGACCTGCTGAGACATCATGGGAGGAAACACAAGCAGGGCTGGTGGTGGGGCCTGCAATCCCAACACTCTGAGAGGCAGTGGCAAGAGAACTGGCAAGTGTGAGTCCAAAATGGACAGTGTAGCGACTCACCAAGACCTTGTTCCAAAATAGCAAAGAAAAGGGGCTGATAATGTAACTTAGTTCAAAGATGCTGGGTTCAAAACCTAGTGAAAGAGAAAAAACCCAAAATTAAAAGCAATAATTAACATTTATAAACACCTATGAACACACATAAGCTTCTCCTACTTAGAAAATTCAACTTCAGGAAGGAGGAAGAGGAGGAGAAAGGGAGGAGGTGATGAAGGGAGGAGGAAAGGAAGAGGGAAGCATAAGGAAGGAAAAGTAAAACAGGCACAATACTCCTCCCTCTGCAGGCATTCATCCTGGAGTGAGAATCACCCAGAAGCCTCTGCCTCCCTGCAGCCCAGAGAGGCCACACAGAACACGTGGGCGGCTGAGCTGCACCCTCCAGGGCTGAGGAGGGCAGCCATGTGGCCAGCCAGGGCGGGGCTGGGCCCCTGCAGCAGCTCAACCTCTTTTCCCAGGGTTCAGGGGCCAAAACCCAGACAGCCTGGGGGTCCTGGTGGGTCTATGTTTGTGCAAGAATTTTCAGATTGCTTGCTTTCCTTCAGTTGAACTGTAATAGAGCTTTGTATATTCTGTTACTGTCCCTTCACTGCATACGTAGACCTTTCTCTCAGTCTGTAGCATCTTTAATTTTCTTTTAAGATCTTTTGTATTTTATTTAGTTTTGTTTTATTTTAAAGAGTATAAACAGAAGCAAAAACATTTAAGAAGACAACAATATGCATTGTATTAATTATTGTAACTGTCCTACTAACCCATTTTAAAACTATCTCATTGCTATTTCTTTCTCATTAAAATTAATTTTAAAAATAAAATAAAAAGAAGCAAAAAACAAATAGAAAAAATGACAGAAACATAAAATACATGTGTTACAGATTTTCCAAACAGGAATAGCTAGGTAGCAATGGTTATTATATTATCTATGTTTATGGTCAAATTTGGTGCTCAGATTAACAGATACAATTATGCAAGATTCTTTAATTTTCTCAACAGTGTTTTTTTTATTTTTTTTTTAAGAACAAAAGCTTAACTAGGAATAATGGCAAATACCTGTAATCACAATTTGAGAGCCTGAGGCAGGAAAATTACAAGTTTGAGGTTATCTAGATTACTTAACAAGATTGTCTCAAAAACATTTTGAAAACATTTTTTAAAGGCTCTGTGCAAAGGGTGTGGGTTTAAGTCCAGGCCTCCCCACAGGCAGGCAGGACTTTTAACTGGTAGAGTGCCTACATGAGAGAGGCTGTAAGAAGCCTCAAGTTTTCATTTTTGTGCAATTTATACATAGAGCAGCTTCGTGTTTTAGAGCCCACAGAACCTCTGCGCACCAGGACTTCTGCTGCAGGTCACAGAAGCACCACCAGTGCCGTCATAGCTTACACGTGACTGTCCCCAGAGCATGATGCACTCATGGGGACTCTGGGAGCGCAGACTGTGATGCGCATGAGTGGATGAGTGCACTGACCAGCTTGGGCGGGGCCTGCACGATGCCGGGAGGTGGAGCCTGGGGGCTGGCCGGGGG
>NW_004524684.1:6154713-6159858 GCF_000260255.1 Octodon degus | reverse complement strand
CTGGGCGGTCTGTCCATCCTGCCCCTTGCTGTGCCTCCTGCCACCGGGCCACAGCTGTTTCTCCCCTGCGGTGCTGCCCGGCCTCAGAGCCAGCTGACTGTGGACTGCAACCTCCACACACTCTGAGCTACAGTAGACCTCTCTTCCTCAGCTTGTGGGTGGCAGGCGATTCATCCCAGCTTGAGGAAAGGAACTAAGACACAGACCATCTGTGACCTCTGCATCTCTGTTATTCTTATGTAACAGGACAGCTATCCTTGTGTTTATTTGAAAGACAGATATTATCACAAGCACATTCAACAATATAGCTTATTATTTAATGAGAATATTTTTCCAATTTTTAAATCAATACTCCAAAATATTTATCTTGGTTTTGAATGCAATGTATGAAAAATTCAGTAGAAAATGCAAACACTTCAAAAATGCATAACATTACTAACTTACACAAATAAAATGGGATTGATGTTACCATAAATCATAATTAATACTTGACTTTACCAAGATTTCTGTTATAGAAACCAAGTATTAACTAAATAATGAAATTTTTCTCCAAAATTAACGTGGTATCGTTGTCAGGTCTTGCGAACGCCAGTTATCTATTTCAACATCGGCATCTTAGACGACCCCCATTAAAACTATTTTAATTCTTTAACTTACAAGTACATATTAATCATAATAGTTGGTTTGCTTAAAGTCTAGGTATTAATATTTTCTTAATATGAAGATGAAACTCTTTATTGCTATGAAGCTCAGACCAAAAATGTCATCAAACAGCTTAACTGGGATCACAAATCAATATTTAAAAAGCCAGTTATGATTGTGTTAGCCTTTTAGATAGTAATACTATATCCTTAGAGTATCTTTGTGAAGAGAAATATCAAGTTGCTTTTACTTAAAATTTTTATTCAGTAAAACTTTTCATGTGTCAGTGCCTGAATTTGGCTGTCACGTTTCACAAAGGAGCAGTGAGAACGAAGAGGCTCCGAGCTGATACTTACTGTGGGAGCTCACCTCACCCGCTTAGGGAACCCACTTGGGGAACTCAGAGCGTACTGCCATTTCTGGGGCAGGAACAGAAGCACCCAGGACCCGGGGACGCCGGGAGTCGGGGCCCTGCCCTGGACCGTGGGGACCGGCCACCCGGGGACACCTGATGAGGGCACACAGGACAGACGGACGTGACGAGCAAAATGAGAAAGTCCAAGCACGAGCCACCGGGGGGCTCAGCTAGGTGAACCTGCCCTGCGCTTGGGACGAGGACGCGGGGAACAGAAGCAGGAGGGTGGGGCGGCCGCCCTTAAGTATAATTTTATTTTATTTTGTCTTTGTTTTATCTTACCTTCTTTTCCTTTTCCCCTTTTTAATTTTTCACTATTGTTTCTTTTTCTTCTTTATTTTTCTGTCCTTAAAAATACACACACTTTTCTTAGATATGGTGACCAGGAAATCTATCACGTCTCTAGTCATCTTTCTAACTAGCTAATTTTTGAAGGAAGAATAAGGTCTTGTCTGCCCAGAGTAAAAGAAAAATTTAAAAGTATGTACTTCCTTTAAAAATATGGACTATCTTCTCAATGTGCTACCAATCTGATTAAAATTCCCTAAATAAAATAAATAGTTATTAATTATTATAAGTGAGTGGGGCTGGGGAGGTGGCTCAGCACAATAAGCGCTTCCCTGGCAAGGGTGAGGCCTGAGTTCAATCCCCGGTTCTGGAAAAAAAAAAGAATTCTTATAAGTGGAAATTAATACCGAATTAATATGAAAACATAAATTATAAAATATAGAAGTAGAACTATGCTTGGGTCTATGATCGTGCTACATTTTTTTTTTTATTTTAGGGAAGGGTCTACAGTGTGTTCAGGGTCTCACTACTAGATAGGACTTACAGTGATTCTCCCACAGCCTCCCAAGAGCTGAGATTACAGGCGTGTACCACCCCGCCCAGTCTCAATCGCTGTTTCAGCACGCCACAGGGGTAGGGCCAGCACAGCAGGCCCGGGGACTGAACCCCCAGCCCTGCACCTGCTTGCAGGATGGTGCTACGTTCTACAGTATCATTTCAGCTCCTCCTATGTAGGCCGGCACTGGCCTTCCACAGACAAGGCAACTAGTACAACCATTTAGCTGAGGGCAAACTCTACATCGCTAAAAATCCCAAAATTTCCTTGAGTCTGCCACAATAGTTTTAACAAAACAGAGAAGGAGTCAAACATTTCCAGGCACTAAACCAAGATAGGAACTGAGAAGTGCTCATCTGATTTACAGATGTAGAAATTGTCAATTTTCCTGGCAATCACAATTTCAATGAGGTTGGTGGGAAGAAACCAGATTGCAGTGGTTTTAGTTGAGATGTGGGTGGGAAGCTCAGAAGGATTTCATGATAAGTAGAGGGAGCTCCTTCAAAACATTTTCTGTGAATCAGGATGAAAGAGATAGATGGAAGGGGTTCATGGTGAAAAAGTATTTTTCATCATTTTAAATGGAAGTATGTTCAAATGCGATGGCATATGTGTGAGTCTGCTTTCTGCTTATGTAAAATATAACAGAGACCTGGTGTTTATTAAGAGATGAGGCTAATTTTGGTTTCCAGTGAGTTCCTGAGACTCCCGCAAGCATGGCACCCATAGCTTGGGAAGGCCTTCTAGCTGTATAACAGCACAGAGAAGGGCAGGGCATCGCAAGGTACGGGTGTGCTGGGAGAGCTCGCCAGCCGACCGACAGCGCACCCTCAGGGACCCAGCAGCTGGGAGCAAGTCAGCCTGCCCTGGGGCTGCGGGTCACCTCTTGGAGCCTCCCCTTGCTCACTGGCACATGACTTTGGGGATCAGATTTCCAGTACCTGATTTTGGGGCACACGTGAAAAGCATAGCAAAATAATTTTTTAAAAATTACATTGACTTAGAAGACAGAAATAAAAGAAATTAAAGAAAATCGCACTGCTTCTAGTTTTAACAAAAGTGCTGGTGCTTGTGAGGTAGATTCATTATTTTTTGACAGAATACTAGGGGTTTTCCTTCCAGTAACATCCATTTTGAAGTAGCAGTTGTTGGCCGAGAAGGGGGACTGAGGCAGAGTGATACTGCTCCATGATCAGATGAGAAGGTTTGAAAAGTTGAGAACTGGGAAAATGCTGGCTTACTCTGGAGGGAACACTGCAGGGTAAGGTTGTGAACACAACCAGTGTCGGCACCGCAGCCCTCCCTCAAAGACGTGAGTACTGGCGCAGATCGGCTACCACCCCAGGGAACGTGGTGGTCTGCACGGGGTGGGCATGTTGAATGATGCCTCTGAGATTGCTAATCAGTCAGAGTCCACTGGATCTGTGACTCAGAGGCTACAGTGAATAAATGGAACTTTACATCTCACCGTGCTGCACTGTGCCGCGCCATGCCTTGCTTTGCTCTGCTCTGTCTGAGATGGGGTTGCCTGGCCTGGCATTGAATGCCTGGGCTTAGGTGATTCTCCTGCCTGGAGCTCCTGAGTAGCAGGGCACTTCAGTGTGCACCACTGTACCCAACTCAATAAATAGCATGTTATTTTATTTATTTTTTCTTTCTTAAAGTATTTACTCTGAGACCTGATAGGAAAACCAGAGGTACACATGGAAAAGACATGATCACGGAAGATCAGACATGATCAAGTAAACATGATGCCACCAGAAAAGCTTAGTGATTGTTAGTGACACTGATGCTCAAATTCTGAGAGCATGTACCCTGCGCCGGCGGGACCTTCTGGTCCCAGCACAGGCGCAGTGTGGGTGACACCCCCTTGGGACACCCCCCACTACTCCGTAGCACGTCCCCCACTCCGCCTGCCCAGTAGGAATTTCTGTCACATTCCGGGAACCCTCAGACCCAGTCCTAGCCCAAGCCCGGTGAGTGTAGGGGACAGCTGCCTCTCCCCACTACTCCACCTTGTCCCCTCCAGATTAAGCTCAGGCCTGGCATACAGGCCTGGGGTGAAACCCTTCAGCTGCAATCCCTGCAGAGAGTGTAGGGGACAGAACCACCGAGCTAATCCAGGAGCAGAACATCTTGCCAGAGGGGCAAAACAGGTTCACCCCCAAGGGCAGCAACAGGAAGGAACTGAGCACAGCAGCCAGACCCAAGACAGGCACAGCTCGATAAATCCAAACTTTGTAGATCTACACCTGAACTTCAATAGGTGCTAAGGCTATAACTGCACCAAAGATCTACAACAAAGGTCAAAGACAGTGCTACACAAAATGACAATGAGAAGGAACAAAATGCAATCTCAGAATCCAAACCCACCCATAACAAGTGCAGAGGACACTAACACAGAAAAAATTGGGAATCACACAGCTGAAAGCAATGAATCAATGGCTTCTGAAATAAAGAAAGAGCTGCAGAGAGGTATAGAGGAACTCAGATTGGAAATGAAAAAAGAAATCCCTAAATTAATAACATCTGCAGTAAAGAATCAAATGCAGAAACATATGGAGGAAACCCAGTGCCCACTCAGAACAAGTGCAGAGGACACTAGCTCAGCTCAAATGTATGAATTAATACAGTTGATAGCAAATAAGCAACAGCAGAAAGTCATAGAGGAACTCAGAGAAGAATTCTTTTCTACTAGCTCAGCTCAAAAGGACGAATTAATAACATCGAAAGTAAATAAGCAACAGCAGAAAATTATAGAGGAACTCAGAGCGGAATGCTTTTCTAAAATAAAAAAGGAATTCTCAGAACTCATAGCATCTGAAGTAAAGAATCAATTAAAGAAACATAGAGAGAAAACCCAATCTGAAAAAAACACTGCAGTAAAAGAATTTATGACTGCTTCTAAAGAAGACATTGATAAAAAAAAAATAGAGGAGATTAGTAAAATGATGGGTTCCTTGAATGAGCAATACAGGAAAGAAATAGATTGCATGAAGCAGAGTCAAAGAAATATAGAGGAATTTAAAATCTCAATCGCAAGATTGCAAAACCATTTAAGTGAAAGTGAAGACAGAGTTTCAGATCTTGAAGATGCTGATGCAGCTAGTGAAAAGGTAAGAAAGGATCTCTTAAAAACAACAAGGATGCAGGAAAAAATAATCCATCACCTGCAAGATGATGCAAAGATGAACAATGTGAGACTAATAGGCATCAGTGAGAAAGAAGGAGTCAATACAAAGGA
>NW_004524684.1:6112024-6147673 GCF_000260255.1 Octodon degus | reverse complement strand
CAGGATAAATCCTGAGGGGATTTCACTGACCTTATCAGACCCAAAAGCTACAACTCTTGTTGCATAAGTCCTGCTTTACCATGGTCTTAACCATCCAGCAGAAAAGTATAAAAACGAAGTATAAGAAGTAAAGCCATGCCGTTATGTTGAGCTGTAGGGGACTCAGGTCAACAATTTCTGACATTGCCAGTGAAGTGGATGACCCAGTACTATTATGGACTACTGGACTCTTTTAGAATATTTTGCTGAGTTAACACACCTATAATATTCGTATAACAGAACTTAAGAAAAAAAGGGGATACAGATGAATGTCCATTGTGTATCTGTATATTCAAAATGGTTAGGATAGATATATAGTTACATTCTCTTAATGAATAGAAAGATTTGTTCTAATAGTGTTTGTAAATAGAATATCATGTCCACATCTTGTACAGTAATTAACCACTAGGAAGAATGTATGCAATGTGTTAATTATTGAAACTGCCCTACCAATTTGGTTTGAAACTGTCTCATTGCTATTTGTTTCTCAATAAAATTATGGAAAAAAATTAAATGAAATGAAATATAAGGGGCCAGTCAAATAGCTTAATGGATTAAAGTACCTGTTTAGGCAGACACAATGGCCAGGGTTCAACTCCCATCATGCTGTGCCAACCCCAGGGGTGGTGATTGAGACTGGGCATGATGACGCACACCTGTAATCCCAGATCTTGGGAGGCTGAATAGAGGCAGATTACTACAAGTCTGATCTATGTAGTTAAATCCTATAAAATCTGTAGACCACTTACTAAAATACAGAAATAAAAATAAACTCTGAGAGCATGATGTGGCACAGGGCTGACGGGAATGCATGACTGATAGTCCCCTCCTTCCTCCTCACCCTCCTCACACCAATCTCCTCGTGATCCTTCTCAAGGGCAGCCATGTCCTCCTGGGCCTCAGAAAACTGCCCTTCTTCCATCCTCTCACCCACATAACAGTGAACAAAGGCCTGCTTGGCATACATCAGATCAAACATGTGCGTTACTTACCTCAGCTCTTAGCTTGTCGAGGACGGTGACTGAGGCCCGGGGTCTGCTTCTGCTGCTTTCCCGCCCGGGCCCATAGCCATCGTGCATGAGTGCATCTCCATCCACATTGGCCAGGCCGATGTCCAGCTTGGCAATGCCTGCTGGGAACTCTACTGCCTGGTACATGGCATCCAGCCCGATGGCCAGATGCCAAGTGACAAGACCATTGGGGGTGGAGATGACTCCTTCAGCACCTTCTTCAGTGAGACCGGTGCTGGCAAACATGTGCCTAGACCTGGAACCCACAGTCACTGATGAAGTGCGTACCGGTACCTACCGTCAGCTCTTCCACCCTGAGCAGCTCATCACAGGTAAGGAAGATGCTGCCAACAACTATGCCCGTGGACCCTCCTCCATTGGCAAGGAGATCACTGACCTCATCTTGGACCGAATTTGGAAACTAGCTGACCAGTGTACAGGTCTGCAGGACTTCCTGGTTTTCCACAGCTTTGGTGGGGGCACTGGCTCCGGCTTCACCTCCCTGCTCATGGAATGTCTTTTTGGAAACAGTGGGAAAGTAGAAAAGTTCAAAATTGAAAGAGAGGGCTGGGGAGATAGCTCGGTAGTCTGAGCACCTGCTTGACAAGCAAGACGGACGGGGTTCGATCCTTGGCATTACATGCCATGTTGGCCCTGGAGCCCCAGACACACCATGCTGGCCACTGAAACCAGGCATGGTGATGCACTCCTGTAATCCCAGCACTAGGGAGGCTGAGGCAGGAGGATTACTACAAATTCAAGCTGCGTAGTAAGACCCTGTATCAAACATAAATTAATTAATTAATTAATTGGTAGATAGATACTGATCTCTCTCTCTCTCTCTCTCTCTCTCTCTCTCTCTCTCTCTCTCTCAGAACTGGGGATTGAACTCAGGGCCTTGAGCTTGCCAGGCAAGTGCTTATTCTACTGAGCTATCTCCCTGGCTCTTGATAGATACTGGAAGAGAGACAGGAGACAGTCCTTGGAGCCCAAAATCACTTTTCTGTGGTGTCTCCCAATATGCCGCAGTAACAGAGCATTCGTGGGTAAGCAGAGGCCACCAGGTGGTCCTAGAGAAGCGACACCACGTTTCTTCAGTGATTTTCCGGTGAAACAAATGCGATTTATCCGGCTTGGTAAATCGGAGCATCGGCCTGTTCTCCGGGATTAGCCCTAGCAGCTCTCTGACAGATGAGGCAGAAAGGCGCAGGCGCCGGAGCTGCCGGCGGGCCCCTGGGCCTCTCCTTTCCGCCTTGGCGTCGAGTTCATCTCGTGCCCGCTGCTGTCGCGCAGGTCTCCTGCCTGAAGATGCTCGCTTTTGTAGTCCCCATAAAGCAGACCTACCTGGAGAGGCGCGACACCGACGCGCGGTGCTGCTTGGTGGGCAGAGCTGCCCCGCACAGCGCGGCGTGCATTCAAGGATGAATTAGCGCAGCCGCGGGCAGGAGGGCAGCTTGGAGGCCGGTTTGACAGAACAATATTTTCCTAATGTGTCAAAGATAATGTAAGTAGCTGCGGTGAGTAAATTCATGCTGGTGCACCGCTGTGAAAATTGAATGTTTAATCACCTCGAGTATTATTCTTGCTTAGTTAAGACCCCGAGGACGGATGACGGTGTCTCCGCCCAGAACGCCCTTCCTGCGGACGCTCCCTGCTCGCGCTCTCAGAGCCGCGTGGCCGTCCCTTGCGCTTGCGTCCCTCCGCTGAGCAGCTCTGCACGAGCGAGCGCTGGGCGGGACTAGGAGGGAAGCCAGCTCTGGGAGCGCGACTGAAGCACCTTCCCTTCGGGAAGCGGTTCCCAGTAAGCCAGCATTCCTGCGTGCTCAGAAAAATCCACAGTGAGGTGATGCAGATACTCAGGGCTGTTTTTAGGTGCGGTGCGTGCTCGGTAATGACTCATTAAATCAGCTAGTAATTTTAAGAAGGAAAAAAAATCAATGAAAACATTTTATACGTGTTAAAAATAGTGCTATATCATTGCTACTTATGGCCTGACGTTTCTGAAAATGTAAAGAATGACTTTACTGGAATGTTACAGCGAATACCATTAACATAGTAACTCTTTTCTCGGAGATTTCAAGGAAATTATGAGGAAGAAAAGATAAATATTAATTATTGGGGTCTTTAACAATTGCTCTCCATGTCTAAACGAATCTAGTTTTTGTTTTTGTTTTAACTGAAATCAATTTTTATTATGGACATAGCTTATAGGTTTTTTTGTTTTGTTTTGTTTTGTTTTGTTTTTTGGTGGAACCGGGGATTGAACTCAGGCCCTTGCGCTTGTCAGGGAAGCCCTTATTCCCCTGAGCCATCTTCCGGGCCCCAATAACAGTTTTTAAGAATTGTACCTAAAGTTTCATAAAATATTCTATGCAATTTTTTCAGTTGAATATACATATATTGTTCAATGTTATTTTCATCATCCTCTCATTAAAAGAAAATAGTAAGAAAAAGGACTACAATGCCTAAAGTTTGTTATTTTTCTGGCTAAAGCTTAATGTATACACCAAAAAGCATTGTTGAGAACTTAATTCTCAATGCAATCAGTGTTGAGTGATATGGCCTAGTGAGAGATTATAAAGGCTGTAACTATAGGGATTAATATCATTATGGGTGGGTGGGATTAGCTCACCCCTTTGGCCTGCATCTTATCTCTCCTACACTTCTACCTTCTGCATGAGATGACGCAGTGAGAAGCCCTCACTGGATACAGCAACAGCATCCTGGATTCCCAAACTTCACGTCAGGAGCCAGTGTGCTTCTGTTGTGTGTGTGATGTAATCTGAGGTTCTGTTACAGGGAAGTCAATGGGCACCAGCACTCACTGAGACAACTGAAGTCAATGAACCAGGGAATAATAAAATAGTAGCTCATCTCAAAGTCATCACGTGGAAAATTAGTGTCCTAGCATGCAAAGTAAGTATTAAAAAAGCAAACTGAAAATAATACATAGCATTTTGCCCAGCACTGCGGTGCGGTGGGCTGAGCAGTAGGTGACCATCCAGACGCTGGCGGAGGTCAGTAGAGGTGGCCAAGTTCCTTCTGTACGCCGCTAGCAGAATCGCTCTGAGTTGTACGTGGGTAGAAGACATGCTGCTTCCCCTCGTAGTTTCAGGTTCAGTTTTAAAGGGATTCAGCATTGTGCTCTACAGGGAAAAACTGAAAACATTTACTGTGAAATCTTGAAGAAGACAAGATGTGGGCAGGTGCCATAGCTCAGTGGCATCCTGAGTTTGATCCCTAATATCGCCACAACAGTAACAAATAGAAGATAAGGCGTGCATTTGCCCTGCTCCTGCAGAATATGGTGCTTGAAACTTTAGCCAGGGCAAGCAGACAAGAGAAAGAAATGAACAGGATACAAATAGAAAGCAAGAAGTTAAATTATCTGCGCTCCCAGGTGGGCTGGTCCTTATGCAGAAGACCCTAAGAAGAGAGCTAGCAGGCTCTGAGACCTCATGAACAGCTGCAGCCGAGTGCGGGCTACAAAGTTAGCAAATGAAAGCCAGTAGCTTTCCTGTTCACCAGTAATGAACCTGCTGAGAAAAAAATCAGAAAACCAATTCCTGCACCATGAAGAGCTTAAAGAAAAAACTAGGAATAAACTTAGCCTCGACGGTGGATGACCTGACAATTAAAACTATAAATCACTGAGGGAGTGAGAAAAACATACAAGGAGGAAGCTCTTCCGTGCTCGCAGATCTGCAGAACTCGGATTGGCAAAATGGCTAGAATATGCAAAGCAGCCTGCAGAATCAACGTCATCTTCATTAAAGTATTAATGACATTTGTAACAAAAATTAAAAAAAAATCCTGAAATTCATACAGAAACAAAAAAAGATTCTGAATAGTGAAAACAATCCTGAGCAAAATGGCCAAGGTTTGAATGGAAATGGCTGCCAATGAAGGCAGCCTGGAGGCATTACAGTGTCCAATTTCAAATTATACTACAAAGCCATAGCATCAGAAACAGCATGGTTTATGCAAAAATACATTTATCAGTGGAATAGAACATAAGACAAAAATAAAACCAAGAACCTACTAGCATCTGATTTTTGATGAAGGTACCAAAATCACGCTGAAGGGCAGAAACTTCCTCTAACTGTGAGCTAACTAAAGCTCTCCTTCCTTAATTTTGGCTGTCTCCTATTTGTCTCAGCAACAAGAGAAAAGTAACTGAGACAGGAGGACCAGAAGGAGGAAAGGCAGGCTCTTTAAGAAATGGTGCTGGGAAAATTGTATGTCCACACGCAGAAGATTGAAACTGGATCCTAATCTCTTCCCCTGTATTAAGATCAAATCAAAATGAATCAAAGACTTAAAGTTCTAATTAAACCAGCAATGTGGAAACTTCCAGAAGAAAATATAGGAGGGCACTTGAAGCCACAGACACCAAAGAAGTCCAGAACAGGATGCGGGCAGCACAGGAAGGAGCAGCAAGAATCAAGACCACGTAGAATGAAACAGTTGTGACTACAGAAGCAACAGCAGACAAAGTGGAAAGACAACCTATGAGGTGCGAGAAAATCCTTGCCCAGAGCTCTTCTGACGGAGAGCTAATGCCTACAGTACGCAAAGAACTCAGAATTCAGCACCCAAACCAAATAGCCCAATTGCTAAATGAGCAAATAAACCAAAAGAGACTTCTCAAGAGAAGTACAAATAGGAAGTATGTGTATGAAAATGTTCAGTATGAACATGAGGAGTGAAAATTAAATCTGTACCAGTTAGAATGGTTGTCATCAGAGAGACGACGACGGCGACGACGACGACGACGATGATGATGATAATGATGATGATGATGATGAATTAAAAAATGATGACCAGGGCATGAGGACAAAGGAAATCTCCTACACTGCTGGTGGGAGTGCAGACTGGTGCTATCTCTATGGGAATCAGTATGGAGATTCCTCAAGAAAACTAAAAGCAGACATACATTGGACCCAAAAGAACTAAAGACAACATGCTGTAAGGATATCTGCACATCCATGTTCATAGCCGCACAACTCACAGGGCTGAGCTGTGGACGCAGCTTAGATGCCCATCAACAGAGAGTGGGAAAGCAGATGTGGTATGCACACACAATGGAGTACTAGAAAGCCATGAAGAAGAGAGCGTCTCTATTTGCAGGCATAGGAAAAATTGTATACATCATGTTAAGAAGAATAAGTCAGTCCCAGAAAATTAAATACTCTCCTCCTCTTCTCTTATATAAACAATGTAAATATCAGTTATAGATACATAATGTAGAGAAATAAGGCATAAGAGAAACCCAGGAGCAAGTCGGGTTGGGAGACCGTGTGCTTTCACTCTGCTTACCCGCCCAAAGCCTCACACAGTTATGGGGCAGTCACGAGGCAGCTTCTGGAGTTTGTGACTGATTACTGTGGGTGTGGGTGCTGCACCCCCTGTGGGCAGGTAATCTGCATTACTATGTGAGGATGGGGGAGGCTGGCTAGCTGCCACCCGTGCCTTTGCTCCCTGCTCTTTGTCACTGCCATTAATGGCTGCTCTCTGCCATGTGCCACTCTGCCTTGGTGCATAGAAACCTCTACTAACCAGAGCTAAATAAGCCTTTCCTTTCTGAATTTTGGCTGCCAGGTATTTTTTTCCAGTAACAAGAGAAGAATGACTGAGAGAGGGGGGAACTAGAAGGAGGGACAGAGAAGGAGGCTGGAGCGGTGTAAATGAGAAACCATGCCACCTCTGTGCCTAGTGCACCAACATGGCTCTTTTTTTTTCCTCATTGCACTGATGTGTACCAATAAAGAAACACACAAAACTTACCACACCCCACTAACATATGCCCAAGAAAAATAACCATTTATGATCCCCTGTGACACATCTTTCTTATTAAGAAATTCTCAGACTGGATCCTTCAATAAAAACCACCAATTTAGAGTTATCAGTGCCTGTGAAACAATATAGGAAATAGGGCCTCACTGGGGCAGGTACTGGAGCTGGACATTAACGCCAGCTGCTTGGCGTTGTGTTTTCTCTTCTCAGTGACTTTCAGGACTGACTTTATAGCACTATCTCAGAGCATGATGACTTTGTGTCACAGTCACAACAAGTACAAGCATCATTGACAAAACACAATCAAATGAGAGTGTAGCAAATATGAAGCAAACCCATTCATTCAGTGATTTGGTCCTTTGAGCAATTAAGGCAAATTTGCATGTTTAATTAAGAAATATTGATTAGTACTGAGAGCATGCACACTTGAATATTTCGAGTCCAGTTTAATTGCTACGCATATGTTGTGTTATTTTAGCTACTCCGGGTATTCTTCAAAGAAGCTAAAAATAGGGTATTTGTCAGAGTAATGACATTAAAAATCCCTCGTGTTCTCATTGTTACGTAATTTATAATGAAACTATTCCTCAAATCATCTTAAAATGCATTGTAGCTTCACAGAGAAGTTTCACATTCTTACATGCTATCCTCAAGGCTTTAGCTTTTAGCATAAATTACCTAGAAATGTAGTTTTTAGATGGCACATTGAAAATGGAGGCATTGTGAAAATACAACTTGCATATTGATTGCAGCTCATGGAGGTACAAGAAGCGCTTCATAGCAGTGGGAGTCATAGCCGTGCGATCCGTTCTCAGAGCCATTCATGGGAGCGGATTGACGCGGCCCTGGCTTTGCTCAGCCTCTACTCTTAATTCCAAATGGCCAGACATGGAAGACAAGAGTCATCAAGCTCACGCGATGCGGCAAGTGTTTAGGTCTGCTAAAGCAGTGACAGCCCACCAAACCCTGGAAGGTAGAGGGCAAGAGCTCTCAAGCATCCGTTTAGAGACAGAGTCAGGTCTATGTGCCAACCATGGGCTCGGCGAAAATGACTATTCTCTGTGTGTGTGTGTGTGTGTGTGTGTGTGTGTGTGTGTGGCCAGCTCAGCCCACCAGGGGACGGGGCTGGCTGGCATGTGGTGCTGGGGGATTGAACCGCGGTCTCTGTGTTGCTAAGCTTGTTCTAAGTAGGTGCTTTAGACCACTGAGCCATCTCACCAGCCCCAAAAAATGACTATTCTTTCTCTTAAAAAGTTACCTATTTTCAATAGTTATTAAAAATAATCGCTATTTAAATTTTCATCACACAAAATGCATAAAAGCCATGAGACCATTAGCAGAGCTGTAACAATAGCCTGCCTCCCAAGCCTCCTCAGATACATACTTAATGCTTTAATTTTCTTCCCCTCTTTAACTGTGCAAATATAGTCACGTAAAGAGGTGACCTTCGCGGTGGCAGTGTCGGCTGGTTTATTTTGCTTTCCTTTGGTGGGCTTCGGTCAGTATGTTACTTTGTACTGCTGTCTATAGACTGTCACAGGTTAGCAGCTCTGAGCAGCGTCCACCTCTGTGGTCCAGAGTCGGGGAGCAGTGGAGCTGGGTGCCCTGAGCAGGGCCTCCCACGCCTACAGAGTCCCCGGGCCACGCTCGCTTCTAGACTTCACTCTGTTTTCTCCATATTGTGTATTTAACTTAGCGCCTTCTCACTGGGCTGCTTCTTTGGGCCTTTTTTTTTGAGACAGAAACTTGCTAAATCTGGGCTTGAATCTGCGATCCTCCTGCCTCAGCCTTCCAGAGGCTGGCATTACTGATGTGTGTTGCCATGACTGGCTGCCTCTGGGGTCCTGGCAGGAAGAATGCGCTTCCCAGCTCCTCCAGGATTCGGCCACAGCTCATTTCTGAAGCTCGCAGCGCTTTGCCTGCTGGCTGCTGCTCAGCCTGTGCTAGGGTGACGCAGGCACCCAGAGCTCCCTCACCTCCTGCAGCAGGCATGCTGCTCCCTGCCATGGGTCTTCTCCAGTTGGCCACGTTGCATCATGGAGTGTGTGAGCAGGGGTGTCACCTCGCTACCCAATTAGTTTGTGTGAACAAGTAAATTTGGAGAGAAAAAAGCCAACTGCTAACTACCAGAGAAAGGACATATTTTGAAAATCACACTTTCCAACAGCCATTATAGTAATTGCTACAAGAAAAGAACTATTGCCAGGTGTCGTGGTACACAGCAATACCAGCTACTGAAGAGGCTGAGGCAGAAGGATTGCAAGATTGAGCTCACCCTGGGCTGATTAACTCACATCTAAAGGATAAAGGGAAGAGCTTACAGGGCTGGAGATGCAGCTCAGTTCTCTCTGGGTTCAATTCCAAGTATGAAAAATGTTTTTTAAAGAAAGGAAAAACTAAACAGTGAAAAAAAAAGAAGAGGAGGAGGAGGAGAAGAATTCATGTTTTTTTAAATAATAGAACAATAGGCCTTTGGACATTAAGTCGTCTTCACTATTTCAAAGTATCACTTCACAAATTGTTATTCATTGCAAATCAAAATGACAAGTTTCAATGGAAAACTCAGGTGGGTGCCAACCTTGTCTATTTACCAAGCTTCCAAGTGAGTGAGGCCAGGGTGCAGGTGACAGCCTACGGACAGTGCTGTCCTGAGAAGAGTCCCGGAGGTCTCCAGTCTGTGGTGACGGTGACCATATGTGGGCGCCAACCTGCGGCTGCGCTGGGTCTAAGCGTCTTGACCCCGGAGCCTCGCTCACCCACCAGGTGCAGGTCTCATCCTCCCAAATTTGCACCCCAGAAAATGATTCCAGGACTGGAAAAGGCATAGGGAGGTTTGAGGCAGAACTGTTGAAAATTTGAATAAATAGGGTGCAGCCCCTCAAGAAGGAGGGAGGCACCTTCAGTAGGGGCTGGGTCCATGCGGACCTGGGGTGCCAGCCGGCTGCATCACCTTGGGCATGTGATCAGTGTCAAGTTTACCTGGGGCGGGGGCGGAGGGGGGGGTTAAAATCTGAGCCCTGGTCTCTGTGTGGAGACCAGATCTGCATTCTCCTAAGGGCGGTCCTGTGGAGGCCAGGCAGGGAAGGCCCAGCCAGGCAGGGAAGGCCCGGCCAGGCCCCAGAGTCCAGGCTGCAGGTTTTCCTTAAAATTACCATTTTAATATTACACTTTTTTGTTTCCTTTCTACTTTATTTCTTCTATCCAACATCAGTCCTGGACTCTTCCAAAATGTTAACATTATGAAAGACAAAAATAGCAAGTTAAAAAAATATTAATTGAAGTAGACAGAAGTGACAGAACCATACTCTTAAATGTGAAAATCTGAATTGAGTCTAAATTTTTATAAAAACTAATAGTGAAAGTAGAGAAATTAGAAAATGGAATGTGGGGCCGGCCAGATAGCTCATTGGACTAAAGTGCCTGCTTAAGCAGACTCAGGGACTGGGGTTCGATCCCTGGCATGCCATGCTGGTCCCACCCTCAGGGCATACTGAGATGGGCGATTGAGCCTGGGCGTGGTGGTGCATGCCTGTAATCCCAGCACTTGGGAGGCTGAAAACAGGAGGATCACTACGAGTCTCATCTGTGTAGTAATGAGACCCTGTAGATGCTGTAATAAATACATAAAAAAATAAAATAAAATAACATAAAGAAAATAGAGTGTGTTTTAAGAAAACCAACTGTGTGACAGTAAAGTGTCTTGGGTCAGGTAACAGCATTATAATCTCAGTGGAGAATGGCAAACTTCCTAGAAGGTGTTTGTTCGCCTGAGTCCTAAAGAATGACACATTGTCCTGATGTTGGGGAGTAAGTCTTACACTGACACATCTACCTATAAGCGTATGCAAGTGTGTAAATACACATGCACACATGTGCAATTGCACGAGAGAGAGAGAGAGAGAGAGAGAGAGAGAGAGAGAGAGAGAGAGAGAGATTACTGCAGCAAAACGCCCAACATGTGGCACTCACTGAGGAACCAGGTGGCAGGTAGAAGCTGGAGGTGCTCGGAGGAGACAGCTGGCCAAGTTCGGAGAACGCTGGCATAAGACGGAGAGTGGGGATCCTTTCCATGGAGTACAGTACAGTGCCGCACCTGCAAGAGAAAGAAGGCAGAAGACTGAGCTTGCCAATCTGGTTGGGAAGATGTCCAGGAAGAATATAGAAAGCATAAACCAGCTTCTTTGACTAGCCTGTTGTAGTGTCAGTTGTGTTCCCTAAAATATATGTTTACAGTGAAGTTCTGACTTCCAGGCCTGCATAATTTGACCTCCTTGGACAACTGTATTTGAAACATGTAACCCGGGTGAGGTCGTTAAGATGGACCTATTGCACTGATTTGTATCCTGAGAAAAGAAGAGACATAACCATACAGCGAACCCCTGGTACAATAGAGGCAGAAATTGGAATGAAGTGTCTCCTAACCAAGGGACACCAAGGAGGTCTGGCCACTTTGGAGATAGGACAGCGGCATGGGGCAGAAGGTCCCCTGGAACTGCAGAGGCAGCGTGTCCCGTCGGCACTTCGCCTCGGTCTTCTGGCCTCCAGAGAGAAGAAAACTTCTTTTGTTTAAAGCCTCCCAGTTTGAGGCAATTTGTAATGGAGACCCTTGCGAACTAGCGCACTGTCTATGACAACGTACATCGATGAGGAGATAGAATAATAAAGAAGGTGATTTGTCACTGAGAACTTACAAAGAGCTGAGTTTAACAATGAAACTGATTCTCACCCTCAACTTTTCCCAGAAAATAAATTCACAGCATAAGGCATGATTTCAAGCCAAAGATCAGTCCGGGACTCCCCTGCGGGACCCTTTATTTCTTCAAGGCAGAAAGATCTTATTTATTCATTTAGCTTTAAAAAGGCACCTTTCGGAGGTAGTAGGAAGATGAGTGCTTTGAGCCCTTCACTGGCCAGCAGGCTCCCAGGAAGCTTCACCTCACTGTCTCACAGAAGAAAATGGAAAGCAGTCTGAGAAGATCTACGGTGTGGCTTTTAGGCAACAGAGATGCTGCCTCAACTTGGGAGCAGAGCCAAGGGATCAGGTTGGAGCTGAGCCCCACACACTGGCCTCTGGACACAGCTGCGGCTGGTCTGGAGAAAGGCAGTGAGGACGACAGGGACGACATCAGTGCATTGAGCTACTCAGCCATAGTCAGCTGTGCGTGGAGCCTCACCTGACTGCAGACTTCTCGTTCCTCTGGACTAGGGAAGGGCTGTCGCTGTGTGCTGCAGGGAGAAGCAGGAGCATTGTGCAATTACTATTCTGTAAGAACTCCTTTTGTTTTTCTCCTCCAAGGTTTGCTCAGAGAAAATAACAATAATTCCCAGAGCTCTGGAAGCAACTTAATGTGAGAATATTTTTAGTCCTGGTAATATTTTCACATTTCTTGTATTTACAGAGTTGCTTGTCTCTTCCTATGGTTTAGAAGAGAAGGGCTTTAATTATCTGGGCTGCACTGGCGACGGGCTACTTCCCCACACAATCATCAGCCTCCCAAGAGCCTTCATTCTTTTTTTCCTGGCTTACATAAACTGGTTTAAATCCATGTCCGTGTTCTATTTAAGATGGCTTTTCTCTATTTCTGGGTGTTTTGTTCTCCTCCAAGTTACAATATAACAGAATAAAACTTGCAAAAGTTGAAGAAACACGGCCAGGGACATCTGTGAGAACATTGCCGGACTGACTGACGTGATCCCTCTCCGCATTCGCTGTACCTCTCTCCCCACCCAGCTGTGTGGTACCCGTAAGTACACCGTCACTCACGGAGTCTCAGAGAGAACTCGCACATTCCAAAATCTGGTGGCTTAAAAGGCAATTTATTATTATCTTTTGGGTTCCTCAGGTTGAGTGGGATCAGCCGATGCTTCAGCATGGCCCTTTCCCTGGCTGATGCACGTTCCCGAGGGCCTGTGGTGGAGTGAGCTCTAGTTTCAGAGAACATGTGGGGGATCAGGTCCCAGAGCTCCCGCCTGTGGGGCACAGTGTCTCTGAACAGACTCTATGTTCTTTACTCTTGATGCTTCGGCCTCTGGGGCTTTGCTGAGGTGGAGGCCTTCCCCCTCCAGCACGAGCCAACTCTTAGAAATAGCAAGTGGCTTGGTCAGCTTGTTTTCATATGCAGCTAACTGATTCAAACTCCACACTCTGAGCTGCCTCCATGGTGAGGCTCGTACACTGTGGGAGGCAGTGTTCCTGTGTTCTAGCCCACGGGGACCAGCCCTGTACCCCAGACCTGCAGAAACAGCTGCAGCAGTGCACCCAACGCCTGCTGACGCTGGCCTCAGAGAAGCCGCGATAAACCGCGGTGCGTGCTGTCCTCCCTGAGGGTGCCTGAATGGCCTTGGTGCTGCCGATGAGGCCTGCAGGCCTTGCTCTTGGAGACTCTGCAGCCACCGTTAGTCTGTCATGATCCATCTTCTATTGGCAAGTTGTTGACATTCCCTCTGCGTGTGAAACTACCCAACTGTTTTCCCCTTTCAAGGACCCAAAATCTCAAAACTCCCTGTGATGCACCAGAAGGAAACTCTCGAGAGAAAACGAACACAGCCGCAAATGACACAGTAGCTACTGCAGCACGTATTGTTCTCTGCCCGGATCTAACTCACTTCCTTTTGCTCATCACTGCTTTGGTCTCTTATGGTGCAAGATGGCTGCCACTTCTGTGTTTATAATAATATCATTTCAAGAACGTGGCCAGCCTCGTGTGCTAAACTTCTGTCCTGAGGTGAATGTGTAGGACAGGAGCCCTGCCTGGCGCAGTCTTGGTCAGGAAGCCGACACGTGCTCACGGCCTCAAGTCAGGGCCCTGGAAGCGAGAGGGGGCTGGTGCACTCGTGTGGCTGGAACTGACTGAATAGAACCGATTATGGTTTCAGCATGAAGCAGCCCCAAGGATTCATGGATGCAGCACAGCGCTGCGCAGAGGCGAGGTCCACAGAGGCGTCTGGGTCATGACAGCACTGATCTTATCTGGGGTGAATCCATTAATGAGCTCCTAGGAGAATGAGCCACTGGTGGTGGGGCCCAGGGGAGGGGTGCAGTCCTGCTTTTGAAGGGGTCACCTGGGCCTGGCCTGATGTTCTCTGTCTCCTTCCTACCTTATCTGCTTCTCCAGCCACGCCCCTCCACACGCTCACCCACCACGACATGCCTGCCTCACTACAAAACCAATGAAGCGAGGCCCCTTGAGCATGGCCCAAAACCTCTTGAACCACAAGCTAAAGCAAGTCTTTCTTCCTTTACAGTGTTTTCCTCGGGTATGTATTCCCACAGTGAGAAGCTGGTGAACATGTAACCAAGAAAGGAAGCTTAGGGAGAGTCACACGTGGCCAGTCCATGCACATCCACTCCGAGAGTCAACCTAGATGAAGCAAGCGCTAGCTACCGGCTTAACACAGTGTGGCGGCTGGACTCCAACGGGTCCGGTGATTGCTGACTCTTGGCACTCACGCCCTGTCAGTTCCCTCCCCACAGTGAAGAGGACGGGCCTAGGAGAGCCCTCTGCGAGTGACAGGGTGACACCCTAGGCCGGGAATAGGTGAATTGGGGCTTCTGCCTTGTGCTCTGGATCTGCACACTAGCACTCCCACCACACGACGAGGACACGAATTCAGAGCTACACGGAGGTTTCCATGAAGACGGTGGAGTCCTTCCGCAACACAGAGGCCTTCGTGCTAGCCATGAGTCTCAACAGCGCTGAAGACAGAAGCTTGAGCCTGAGAATCCCCCGAGAACCACGGCCTCGAGGGACTTCCGACCACAGCGCGATCTGTGCTGGAGCAGCGGGGGGCTCCCGGGGACGGAAGGCCTCTCACTCATTAGAACTCACGAGTACTCCATTTTGCATATGCGTGAATTTTGCTCCAAATTAAGTATATGCTTTACTAAGGAATCCCTTAGAATCAAAGGAGGCTACTATAGGTTTCCAATTATAGACCTAATTATTGGTACATTGTCTCCTTTTATTAATGCTTAGCCTATGTATAAATACATACACTTTTCAATTCTGTCCCCCATGTACATGAGCTACATTATCAAGGGAGACCCTGAGGCTTAAATAAATTGTGATGTCTATAGGAACTCAGCTGGCTAGTAAGCGGCAGGCAAAGGATTTAGGATTTAGTGAAGTTTACCTCACTATCCGGGCTTTTAATCACTACACTTACATTTATTCCTGAGCTCAACCCTAAGTACACATGATTTACTATGTAATTAGGAATGGTGGTATTTTATTTAGGGTTTCATATTACATACGCAGAACCGATCCCTCTCTATCTCATATATATCATACTTTGGCATTTGGGTGTCAGAAGGGCGACAGCTTCATAAACCAAACTGAAACGTTAGTCCTCCTCCTCTGGATTTGGCACTGGCTCATAGGGTGACGATCATATATTCTGGCAAGACATGAACTGATGTGTCTTGAAAGCCCGGACTCAAACTCTCTATTTTTGCAATTATTTCCTGTATATTTTTGAGTCAAAACTTAATGTATTTGTTAAAATAACTACAAATTGCAGGAGAGGAATATTTTCAAAATGTATTATTTGAAAACTTGGTGACTAAAACTGATACCTTGTAGCCTTCTAACGCCTTATCGTGCAACCCGTCTAAGCAAGGGCTCGCCTCTGTGAAGCCACAGCACAGCCACGCAAGCCAGGAAGTCAACACGGTTCAGCATTTTCATCATATGCTCCGACACCGTTCAAATGTTCCTACTTGTTTTGAACCTGCCTTTTCTGCAAAATTATTCCATTTGTAATTAGTGGCTGCACTTAGATTTGCCATCTCTTTAGCGTGGTTTAGTTTGGAGTAATTCCTTAGTTTTTCTTGATTTGAATGATCTGGGCTTTGCTGTGGTGTCTCTCATTTGGAATTTGTCTGATGTTTCCTCTTGATTATATTCAGACTGTGTCGTGTAGACAGGAATAGGATCCTTGTGGCTATGCCTTTCCTTAGCCAACTCCTGTATAATGGCTCATTTCATCTTTTACCGCCACTAATCATGGTTCACAATGATCTCTTGATTACGATTACGTCTTCTGGGACCATCCAAGAAGATGTCATTCTTTTCTTTTGGAAATTAGTAGACATTGTTGGAGGAGATACTTCAAAGCTCTGCAAGTGAACATTCCATATCATACTTTCCATACTGCAGTTATTTAAATTAATTTCTGTATAGGTTCAGGGCTTCCCACTTTGTGCAGTAGGTTAGAATTAATCAATACCACTCTCGGCTGTTCACAGCACCTGACCAATCCCTGGAAGCCTTTGATCTAGCTCCTGTGTTGTTTGTACCTGCTCCCCTCAGCCTTCAAGCACTTCGTTGATCTTCATCATTTCTTTGATCAAGATGTTCTAGGTTCATCTCACAATTTCTTTGCTCTAGACACGATGTTACTACTTCTTCCATGAATTTTCATTGTGTTTAGTGAAAATGGCTGTAAGAAACCACGATCTGATTGAGAGAGAGAACAGAACTAGGGAATATATGTGAGTACACACACACAAATACACACACACACACACACACAGAGTGTACACCTGTATTTATTGTCTTATGTACTACACATTGAAAACCCTATGCCCACACTGATGCTTCCAGTCCCGTACACTACCACAGCTTTCACGGTAGTTTTCTCAAAATCTTTCCCTATTCCTAGCTCCCTTTTCAGACAATGGGATTATGACACCAGTGACACTTCATATGCTTATTTATTTGATCACTTTGTCATATACGAGCAGTCTCTGGTCTTCCTGTCACCCCTTTCATGCAGATACCTTCTTCTCTGTTTCTGGATCAGATTTGTGTCCCCAGCAGGAGTGTTTCCCGTGGACCACTGTGCCCCTTTCTGATCCACCCACCGAAGGGCCAACCTGGGGTGTCCTTCTTATACCGTTTGAGTCTGATGACCGTCCAGGCCACACTATGTGAAGAGAAGGGTCCCCACCTGCCTGGGGTCTGACTCCCCATGCAGGGCCACACCTGCTGCAGTGCAGGGTGCCATCTCCCATTGAGCTTGTTTTCCTGCCCACCATAGACACTGTGGTAGTTGCCACATTGTGTCAACTTGGCTAAGTAGGCTGGCAATTCCAGCTGTAGGACCCTACCCTGGGGTATGATTGGGCCCACCCTGGGGCATGGTTGGTTCTGTCCTAGGGTGCATTGGGGCCCACCCCAAAGTGACTCAGCACAAAAAGTGTATAAAAAGAAGTCCCAGAAGACTTAGCTGTCTGTCCCACCCTGCTTCCTTGGGGAAGTTCCCATCTTTGAAAGAGCCTGATATTTGCAGCTGCCACCTTGGAAGAACTCCAATCAGTCAGCTAGAAGCAAGGCAGAGGCTTGCTGGACACCGCAGCTACTGCTCCTCCTCTGCTCTTCGTTGTTTTCTGCCACCATGAACTAATGCTGTTTGCCTTGGAGCCAGCTGAGTATAAACTGAAACCTCCAGAAACTGTGAGCTAAATAAACCTTTCCCTAATTTTGAGCGTCAGGTATTTGTCCCAGCAACAAGTGAAAAGTAACTAAGACAGACACCTACATCCTTTACCTGAGTCACCTAATCTCTTAGGACCAAGTTGTTTGGGGAGGGAGGGGAACAGGCCAGGTAGAACATGAGCAGCAAGGAATACATCTTGGCAGGAAGAGCAGTGTCTCCAGCTGCTGTCAGTTGTGTCCAATAGTTAGATATAAAGCTCATTTTAAATAGGTATTTTCTAGTTACACTGGAAATTTTATAGCATGGAATTCAGAGAACAAAATTCTAATCTATGTCAGGAACTTTAGAGGACAGCACTGCTCTGGTCTGCCAAGGCTCTGCCTGTCTTTTGAGGGAGGCACGGACTGGTGGTTCCTAGCTATGCTCTTGGGCATGGTTTTGCCCAGGTCTTTTCCAGCATGTTTACATAACAAACCTTCAAAGATGGAGATTCTCACTCCTTCCAGAGTAGAAGATGCCTTTTAATTCAAATTTAAGTTTTCTGATTCCTTTCTTTGTGAAGATGACTCCACCACCCTCCTAGAACAGGACACAGGGTGCACAGATGTGGCCGCGGCCCTCTGTAAAAACTGGGCTTCCTCTCTTACCATGCAACCTCGGTGCTGTGAGAGCCTCTTTCTTTCACCTTGTAAAGTCTGGGATTTTTGAGCTAGTCCAGTGAAAAGTATCGCTCTCTGGTCCCTGATGTTGCTATGGGGAATACACTTGCCTTTGTCTCTAACCCAGGAGTTGCCTTCTATCCACCAGCAGCTGGAAAGGCTGATGGGTTCTTTGCACATAGGGCTTCCTTTCAGTTTTTCTTCTTTCTCTAATTTTTGCAGTGCTAGAGATAAAACTGAGAGCTCCACGTATGCTGGGTAAGCGCTGTACCACTGAGCTATATCCCAGCCCAGGGCTCCATTTCAGACTTTGTTACCAGTTATGACTTTGGTTACAGATGACAGAAACCCTAAATACCATTGACTTAAACAGACAATGTGTCTTAACTACCAAAAAGTCATAGAAAAGCAATGTAGCAATGACCTCAGATGGACCACCCCTAAAGCCTTAATCCTCCGTGATAGGTTTTGGCCTCAGTATGAATTGCTGAATTATTATGGTTGTCATCTAACATGGCTGAAGCCCTTAAAACAACGCCTTGTCTTCCCAATGATCGCTTCCTCCTCCTTCCCCACCTCAGTACGAGGCAAGCTTCCCATGCACACAGGGAAGACCCCAATCAGCTCCTTACATGTAATTCAAACTGCCCCTCAAGCTCCACCCCTAGCAAAATTCCATGAAAGTCTCAGGTCTCTGTCTGATGCCAGAGGATCCCTCCCACCTTCCCTCAGATTCGCTTGGCCTTGTTTAGTGTCTGTAAGGCCGCTTTCATTTTTCCTGTCTTTACTGCACTGCCGAAAAGCCTAGCGCTCGGGGACCAGGTTCTTTGTTTTTCTGCTCTGCCATCCTTACCAAGCATAGTTTAATCTCACTGTGCAGGTGTCCTATACATGCACCAGGCTGGACAATGAGAGGAGAGAAAATGTCACTGGGTGCAACTATCTGTTAATAGAAGGTAGACAGACAGATAGGCAGATGGACAGCACACGCGTACACTTCTGTGGGAAAATGGTTCCCACCTGGGAAGAGGATCTGAGTGAGAAGCAGAAGCTTGAAGACACGCCTTAAATCAGCCAAAACTGTTGGTGTCATGAGTTTCACCTTACGACATTTCATCCTCTTTCCATCCATCACATAGCTTCCTCATCCCTTATAGTGTGTTTGTGTGTTTCTGCTGATTTATCTTGAAAGGAGCAACCAAGTGTCAATCAGTTTTGTTATTATTTGTTTTTGCTGGTGTACAAACTGAGTTCAGGGGCTTCTAGTTTGCAGATTTTTTTGTTTTTGTTTTTTGAGACAGGGTCTCACACTGTAGGGCAAGCTGGCCTTGAACTCACTCTAGATCACACTCAAGATCTCAGCAATCTTCGGCCTCAGCCTCCCGAGTACTAGAATTACAGGGGTGAAGCATCACACCTGCTTAAAGGCTTCTAGTTCTGGCTATGAGTCAATAAGAGGGACTGCATTTATTCTTTCATTTCAAACAATTAAAAGTCAGTGTGACATATATTCAGTGATGATGTTCTGGTGTTAGGCAGCAGGGATTGGGATATATGGGGGAGAGGGTACCACATGGTCAAGCAGTCCTAAGCGGCAGCTTGGTGGGATGCTAGCTTGATTGCCCCCACTTTCACACACTGACAGAAAGGTGCAGTGAGCTATGGTGGACTCAGAGACTGTGACTCAGCAGTGGAAACCGCAGTGGTGCTGACTCTCTGAACTCAGCCCCCACATTTTGGCAGACTCAGTGCCAGGCCTAGCTGTCCAGAGGCTGGGACATGCTTCAGGAGAGGGACCTGAGCTCAGGAGAACACTTCCCTGCCTGTCTTACTAGGTGGTCCATCAGGAAGACCGACTGACCTCTGCCCTGGAGGAAGAAATTATATTTATTATCCTGGTCGGGATGCAAAACTGTGCTTGACCCCCAAAGGAGATAGGATGATCATTGTCTAGGACTATGACACGAGCAGCCTGGAAAAGAAAAACAGCATCAACACCATTATAGGACACGTGGACATGTCAGCAAACATTGCCTATGAGAGAGTGGCCAGGGCAGGGCCCGGAGGGGCAGCCCTGTCAACCCTGCCTCCTCCCTGAGTGGAGGAGCCTCCCCCGCAGTGCTGATCAAGAGTGGTGAGTGCAGGCGTCTTTGCCGTGTTCTCTTCTCAGTAGCTTTATGCATAACAGTAAAGGACTGGCACCCACCCAGATGTTCACTAAGGCCTAAATAGATGAGTTATAATGTATACAGTGAGATAATGCTCAACAGCTATTGATATGGACCATGTGAAAAAGACCCAACCCGTTATACTGAATGAAAAATTCGAATGTAAAAAGATGGTATGCTTTATAAGAGTCTAGCAACTAGAAAGCAACAGTAATGGGAAGAGATCACTGGTTGCCAAGGGTGCGAGTGGTAGGAATTACAAAGGGCACACAGACTTTGGGATTGCAAATTTGCTCATTACTTTGGGTATGGGTATGGTTTCATAAGTATATATGTATGTGGAAACATCAATTTGTACAGTGAGAAACGTGCAATTTACTGTATATAAATTCAGTGTTAGTGGGGCTATTAAAACGTGGAGAGAACACGCAGACAGTGTTCGGAGACAGTGGATTGATTCACACATCTGTGCTGTATCCCAACTGGTGTGTGTGTTAGTCAGCTTTCTTCCTGTTGGTACATGATATCTATCGCCCACAATTTGCATCAGGAAAGGCTTAATTCAGGCTCACTGTCTCAGCGGTTCAGTCCATGGTTGGCTGGCTCCAAGGAAAAGCAGCCCGGCAGAGGGGCATGGCAGAGGAGTGGAGCAGCGCCAGAGAGTGCAGTCAGGGACGGAATAGAGGCGCCGTGGCCAACACCCGCCCAGACACCCAGAAACAGGCTTTACCAATCCCTTGGGCAGCTCCCAAGCCAACTGACACAAGCTTTTCATTGCAATTGGTTTCTCTTTTTTACTCCCTTATTCCTGTCTTCATTTCACATTTCTTAAATGGGATGCTTTGTACAGTTTTAGTCTATGAGCAATAGCTCTACTTTATAAAATGAATTGGTTTCAGAGTAGCTTTAACAACAATTTGCTATAGAATTTTAAGTGTGAATTTTGTTTTTACATGAGAACTACTTAAAGAAGTTATTTTAAGATTTGGTGAGCAGTGCTTTTTAGTATAAATTATTGTAATGGATATTTCCCAGATCATTTTACTATAATCTCTGATGCTGCTGTCGGTAATGGTTGGAACATTTTGTCAACTTGAGAAGTTTAGGAGTCTAATTAAATGACTCAGCAGGGAGCCAGGGTCCTCCCTCTGTAGACACCCTCATCCTGTATAAGAGGAGGACACAGAGATGGTGTGAGCGCTACACCCGCCCTGGAGTGGGGAGCCTGCCTACAACAGAAGAGAGGAAAACAGCTTCATTTCTTCCCCATTTGCTCCTGTTGTTTTTGCTGTCTTCTGCATCCTTGAAGTATTGTCCTTGTGCCACACCACTCTGCACTGGAGCCAGCTGACTGTGGACTGAAACCTCCACAAACTGTGAGCTAATAAACCTTTCCTCCTTTAGTTTTGGGCATCAGGTATCTGTGTCAGCAACAAGAGAAAAGTAACTAAACCACTCTGTGTTCACTTGTTCAAAATTGTATCTGGTCCCGATCATTTCTACACCAGGTCCTTGTCAGCAGGCCAGGTACCCCATCCTAGCTGCCGAGTGTTGGCTACAAACAGCTCATAGCTACAGGGGCAACCTCAGCCTCGTGTGGGCTCTGTCCCCTCCCCTGGACCACCCACAAGCACTCATGACTACCTGGGAGGGCTGTACGCAAGTCCTGCTTCTCATCTCAAGGAGGAAGAAATGGCAGATGCAATTATACCAAGTCTAGAACTCACGGAAGCTACTATCTGTGTGGCTCCTTGCTGTTCTGGTTCCACTTCACTTCCTCACACAGCTCCTTTCCTGCAAAAGCGCTCCTGAAGTCGCAGGCCCCTGGGGTTGGAGGTGCAGCCCAGTGGTAGAGCATGGGCTCTGCAAAAAGGAGCCCCTCAGATCAGTCCCCCTTCTCCCTCCACCTCCAAATCAAAGCCTTCCCCATTTTTATCTTCTGTTGTGGTTGTAGACATTGCAAAGGCCCCATTTTGTAATCTTTTCTTTTTCTTCAGGCTTCATGGATGTTGCTCAAGGATGTTCGTGTAACCCAACCACCTAGGCCTGTGTATCTTACGCCCATCCTTTATTGATTCTGTAGACCTTCTATTTCCTGCACAACCACAGCTTCATAGATGCAGTGCCATAGGGAAGCCGACTGCCGCAGCCGAGCAGGATAAGTCAGACTGGCTGTGCATCCCAGGGATTCCCAAAGCACACAGCAGAAGTCGCCACCCTTCTGCCGAGGTGCCCTGAGCCCAACGCTGCTTGTCACCTCCAAGACATCTCCATGCCAGCAGCTATTTTCTACTCCACAATGCTCGGTGGCCACCTGGGTGTTGAAATAAGAATCTTAGGGATCCAGCGCTGCTGTCTGTCCATCAATGTCGGGTCCAGCAAATACCATCAGCTCACAACGAGAGTCGTAGCTCAACCCAGGTCTCCTCAGTGCCTCCCCTCCTGTGTCTGTTCTTGCCAGCACTCTCCCTTATATCTTAAGGTTTCTCCTGTCTCCTCCACCTGGCCCCTCACTTGGTAATCCTCATAACCTACCCATTAATTCTTTTTTGTCACATGAATATACAAATATGCCTCACAGAACCCTCACTTCTGCATAAACAGTATGCGCGAGTAAAAATTTTCTGAAATGTCTGAGTAAATCTAACCCTGTTGCTGTGGTCTGGGTGCCTGCCGAGTCCCCTTCCACTTCGCCTTCCCACAGCTGTGTCCCGGTCCTCCGCCTCTCCTTTCACACTCGCTCATCCCCACGCTCACAGCCCATAAGCAAGGCACAGCGTGCTCCAGGACCCGAGAAGCTTTGCAAACAATCTTCGTGTCCAGAGCCCACCAAGAGTCCACACTTCAACAGTTCTCCAGGCTAACAAGTGTCAACTCGTGGGCACTACTTGGAGCACCTCTTGTAATTGTAGAGGCTGAAGGGGACTTGTGTGAATCTTGTGTTTCAATAAATTTGAAATATATACACATGAGTTTTTCTTTTCCCGAAATGTATATTTTCTGGCTGTCACTGCATATATTACCTGCTTCCTGTCTGCCCTTTGCTCCCCTCCTCCATCTAAAGACAAGCTGTAAATAAATGAATAAAGAAAGCATAAATAAATGAATGACTCAAACTATCCCCATATTTTGATTGCTTTATATTTAACTCCACCCATATTTTGCACAGTTTTCTCTTGTGGCTTGTTCTCTGTCTCTCTCTGTCTCTCTGTCTCTCTCTGTCTTCTCTGTCCCTCTCTATCTCTGTTTCTCTCTTTCGCTCTCTGATCTTTGCTTAGCTCACATTATTCTCAGTGACTCTAATACTAGTAATTTCCTTTATATGTTAATTTTAAATATCTGCCTAGATTTTCCTTGTCCTGAAACCCTGGGATTTGGGCCTAATCTGCACTGGTGCCTGAGTACTTAGACCACACACTTGGTACAGATGTCAGACTGACACTCAGCTGTGAAACTGCAGCTTTCCTTTAAGTTCCCGAAGTCCGATCTTGGTCTGATACCTGACTTCACCCTTTTGTTCATGTCGAGCACCTTATTTTCCAGCACGATTCTATTCTAATTTCAAAATAGAGCTCAAACCTGACACTTGCTCAGCTTCTCCAGCACCTCGACCCGTGCTTGCTGTGGGCTCAGGGCAGTCTAGCTTGACGCCCACACTGCCTTTGCTTGTCAGCTGCTCTTTTCAAGCAGTAGCTTCCAGAAACTTACCATTGCCCCACTTGAATGTGCACTGAGTCCTCTCTGTCGCTTGTGTGGCTGTCCCCTGGGGGCTTTCCTTTGCTTCTGTTTTGGGTCAGATTCAGCCTTTGGGGGCGCACTAGCCTAGTCGTGCAAGCTCAGTGTGCCATTTTGCCCAAGCACTCGGTCCGCTCAGCCTGTGCACCCCGCTGCTAATTCCTGCCCGTTTCCCTCGCTCTGTCCAGGGGTCCCCCTCAGCGATTCGTCTGCATCTGTGCGCACTTCCATGTGGACACTCGCTGACCCTTGTTGTAGGATTTTAATTGGTAATCTCTCCCTTCTTGTCGGCCCACGCTTTCTGCTTCAGTCTTTCTCACACTCCAGTTGCTCAGACCTCAAGCGCCTTCCACGTACCATTTCTCTCAGGGTTTTCTTTACATTTTTTTCGCTCTGCAAGTTTCCAATCTCCATTCTAGAAAATTTCATTAATTCTATGTGCTTCATTCCTAGTAACTTTTTCTGATTTTTAATTGCTACTTTCTACATAACATGTAATTACTCTTCGTGGCTGCAGTACTATAGTGAATGTCTCCAAGGAGAAGACGCAATTTTTTTTTAATCTTCTTTTGTTCTAGAAATTACCTAGGTTGGGACAATTTTCCCATTTTCTGCATTGGTCCTTTGCTTCCAAATATCTTACCTGTGATAAGCGCACGTGACCAACATCACGGCTCCTGGTTGGTAAATCGCAGAGAAGGGGTAGCAACGCTCGCTGCGCGCGGAGAGAACAGGGCAACTGGCTGCTGTAAGGGGCTGAGTCGGGGACCTGGATTTTACACAGGATTTTCTTTAAAGTCTGGAATTAGAAAAGATCCATCCTTCGGTGCCAACATTAAAATTAGCTCTTTTATTTCTTACCAGAGTTTCGTGGAGTTATTTTGGGAACCGTGGGACGGCAGCAGGATGTTCTGCAGCAGGAGGGTGGGAAGGGGTGGCAAGGGCGACGCTCGCTGGCGGTGGCATCTCCAGGCGCCCAGCTGGACCGCGCCTCTTCGCTGGCTCCCCACCGCGTGCCCTGCCTGTGGGCACCGCGATTGCGACCCTTCGTTGTTGCATCAACTCGAGCAGGAAACGCCCAGCTGATCGGCCCAGCGCAGCTCTGGACGGGACCGCCTGATGGACTCTGAAGAGGGAAACCCATCATGGGTTCGTAGCCCGGATGGGATAAAAACGGAGGAAGAGGGAGCTCTTGCCTCTGTCCGCCCTGGAGCTCCAGTCTTGACCATCGCCTCGGAGTTAGTCTCCAGCCTCCTAGGATGGACCTGGCTTCCTGATGCGGCGTCGCAAGGACCCTGCGGGCAGCGCGGGGCCCCTGATGCTAGCCGGGCTCCTTCGCATCTGCAGAGACAGAGGGCCCTTCCACACCCAACTCTGCAGGTGGCCACTGCTAGCCTGCCTTGTAAAGCCATGGAAAACCCAGGCTGGGCTGGAACTCGCGATCCTCCTGCCTCAGCTTCCAGAAAGCTAGGCTTGCAAGAGTGTACCGCCATACCTGGCTCTAAGCAAAGGCTTGGTCAGAATGTTTTTCTGCCACTAATAGTAAATAAAAAAATATGGAAGATTTCAGTCTTACTATCATTTCTGACTCTTACACTAGACCATAGCTAGCAAATTCTGTGGCCCTCAAACTCAATATATTTTAAGTTGAGGGACTTCTCAATATCTTTTTTCATCTCTAAAGTTACTGTTCTACATTCATTCCAAAATATTTAGCACTAAATTTAAAAGCAGTCTTGTGCTTATTATGGAGTGCTTTCTAGCCGTATGCTCCGCTTAGCAAAACAAGACTTTGAAGACTTAGTGTCATTAAAGGAGAGAAAAAGGGACCTTGTTCTTCAAAAGAGAATCACCTTTCCAACACAGATTAGGGTCTGAAGGGGACCAGCTGGAATGAAACAATAAGCTTTTATTTTTAGGAAAAAAGAATGGCAGCTCGGTTCACGTCAGCGGAAGTCACCCCAAAGCCCATAAGCACTGGCCTTCTCCTCTGCAGTTGCTCCTGGCGCTGACTCTGCCCAATTACGAGAGCCCAGGAGCATGTAGTGTGTGGCAACATGCCCTCCCTGCTCACAGCATGTTCACCATGGTACTCTAGACTTTGGACGAATAATCTGCAAATGAGATCTTAGAATCCTAGTCTTAAAATTTTTGGTTTTGTGCCTGTGAGTTGGAGGCCCAGAGCCAGGCTGTTGCAATAGTTTTCAAGAGAAGCATGGGATAATTAATTGAAAATATTTGCCTCCCTTGGTTCTTGCTTCAAGCACGCTGACTGAATTCAAGTCAGCAGCCTGATTCCGAGTGGCACTGCACACTGGCATTTGGAAACTAGCTGAGCACGCAGTGGTTCCCGCTTCCCTCTGGACATCAAGTGCTTCTGGTGGCTGCAGCCCCATTTGAAGTACATATTAGTGAATTTCTGCATGTTCTGTGTGCGCCCAGGTTTCCTCCGTGGGCAGGGTGGACAGAGGCGCGGGAAGCCTGGCCCCATCAGCAAGCCTATCTGGCTCAGCTGTAATTGGACCCTGGAGAGCAGCTGTCCTCGCAGCTGGCAGCCCCTCTTCTGGGAATAGAAACCTGCGGCTCCTTTCTTACCAGCTCCATTCCTTTGTCTCAGTAGCATCCATTGAAAGTGAAGAGATGCTAGCGTTAAAATATTTGGTGGGGAAAGTTAACTAAACTTTGTGAAAATAAAATTATAAATCTGATCCGAGTACATGAAATGGTGTACTTATTGGCAAATTAGTTTTCACTTTACTGAGCAATTCAATCTATTTTTGTACAATGTATGAAGTATTTTTAAAGTGGTGCTAGGTCTGTGGGAAGGGAAGTGGAATAAATTCTGGTTATAAAGTACTAACTGGGATTATTTACAGCAGCAGGCATGCTCAGCTGGTGTCTGCAGGCTGAAAGAGACAACACTTTTTATGAAGGATGCAGTGTCTACATGAGTGGCCCACTGTTCCTCATCCTCCCTACTATAGGATGTTCAAAGACCCAAAATACTGGGCCAGGGAGATAGCTCGGCAACAAAGTGCCTGCTCAGACAAGCACAGGGACTGGGGTTCGATCCCCGGAACCACATGCCGCACTGCCCATAGGCACACTGAGCTGGACAACGAGACAGAGAGTAGGGGCGCATGCCCGTAGTCCCAGCACTGGGGAGGCTGAAAACAGGAGGATTAGTACTGGTCTGAGTTTTGTAGTGAGACCGTGCACCAAAAACATTTAAAAAAGAAAGAGAGAGAGAGATCTGAAGTACCAGTTCTTGTACTATGGAGGCAGTAAGCGAGCTGGGTCATTGTCCTATCCTCAACAGTCTCTGCTGACGAACTTGGCCCCTTTCCACTGTTTTATCCTGAATCCCGAGCCTCCTTGTGCCTCAGCCTAACATGGATCTCTCCATGTGTCTCTCTTGGTCTGTCCCTTACACACGCGCTTTCCTCACTCTAGTGAGGCTTCCAAGGGCAACGCCAGCTCCGATTTGTCTTCCCTCCTTCACGACCTAGACTGCCACTCGCTCAGGCTGCTCGCTGTAGCACACTGTATTGCCCAACGTAGCTGCAAGTTCTCTGGATTTTTTCAAAGGTTCTTTTTGGTCCTTTTAATTTCCCTTTATGTTCATAGAGGATTATTACCAATAGAACGGGGTATTGATTTGCACACAAGCTGCACAAAAGTAAGAAATAAAATGAAACGAGTATATTGTCGCAAGTCAAATCATAGTAAACTTTGACAAATGTAAGCAATAAAAATAATTGTAGAATGAAATTTTGAGGATTAGAACCAACAAATTGGTTCACAAGACAATTTGAACACACAAAGGGCTAAGCACTCCAGGCACATGTCCCAAAATGCACAGGCTGGATTGTCAGACAGTTCAGAACTCCAAAGATGCCTTGCCTGGGGGCTCACACCTCAAAGAAATAAGCCCTTAGATAAAGCTCTGGCTTTCAAATAGCATTTTCCCTCTCCCTTCTTTCCAATTTATCATGGGGTCTCCTTCCACACAGGCAGCAATCTCTGAGATACAGCCATTTAAAACTAATAATTATTGGATGAAGGCTATGGAAAATATTTAGCCATTGTCTTATTTTAAAACTAGGCGACTGCTGGTGGGCTTGCACTTGCTCCTCCCTCCCGCCCGCGCCCACCTTCCTCCCCTGGCCCATCTTGGGCTTCTGGTAAGAGCTTATTCTCACACTGCTTGAACCTCTTGTTTCACCCACGTGCATCCCGCTGCTTTGCAGGTAACCATGACAATATCTCGCAGGGCTGAGGCTCTGCGCCACATAAAAGGCAGCTGTGCTGTCTTTAGCAAGCGCACCTTCCCAAAATATGCACATGCACACAAACAAATATCATGGAAAAGCAGCATGACATTTGAGAACACTTGAGAGATTGAGTGTGTAATCAAATGATTTAACCAGTGGGAAGAGACCATGCTTTTATTGCTAGGCACAAGAAAAAGCATATGAGTCCTTGCTAATTCAAAAACAAGATCTTAGTTTCTTTCTAAATTATCCCAAATATTTTAATACCTTCAGTATCTGCCTTTTAATGATACACATTCATAGAAATGCTTGTGAATTAATCATAACAAGAGGTTGAAGATAGAGGTATTTCATGCCTTGTAATATAAAAGAGAAAATGCAAATAATGATTAATTGCTTAATATTTCTTATGAGACACAGGGCACAGCATGAAGATACTGTTGAAGAAATTTAAGGCTGAGATTCTAATCAGCAGCTCATCCCGTCAGGGATTTTTGACCCATAAACCACAGTCTACAGTAGACTGATTTAGATTCTCAGATTTACTGGCTCAGTTATTCACCTCCTTACTGATAATTTAAGTTTCTCCCATTCTGACCTCTATGAATTTCTGAGGCATTGTTGAATTGAAAGAAAAGCTAAGAGTCACTCAAAATAAATCTTTTTCATTTTTAATCAAAACATTACCTGAGACGTGGAGAATACAAGAAAGACAATAGCCATCATCCCAGAACTTGGAAGAGGAGTCACAATTAAACTCATGTTCTATTTTTTTTTTTTTTTGTATTTTTTTATACAGGTATGCAGCTCAGACTGATAGTGATCCTCCTGTCTTAGCCAGTGCTGGGATTACAAGCATGTGCCACCACACCTAGTTTAGATGGCCCACATGGCATGCCTGGGATTCTAGGGCCAATATGGCATGCGGTACCAGGGAGCGAACCCTGGTCCTTGCAATTGCCAGGCAGGCAGTTATGCTGCCGGGCTATCTCCTCACCCCAAACTCACATTCTTTCCAATTTGACACAGAACATAAAAAAAAATTGACCTACGCTGGGCCAAAAACATCTCCTTATTTATCCAAGTGCAAAGATAACACCAAGCTTTATTTCCAATTATAGAGCTCTGGATCTAGAAATCTACAGCAAAAATAATTGCATGAAGCAAGCAACAAACAAACTAGGCAATCTGGGCAATCATCTTCCAGAAAGCATAAACTCAAAGGAAAGCTTCACAAGTAAAATTTAGAAAATATTCTACATTACAATGATAAAATACTTCATATCAAAACATAAGATATGACCAGGCCACACTTAGAAACTTAACCCTGGTATACTCTCTAGAGGCAGAGCGGGCATGTGCTACCTGGATCTTGCATTCCAGATTCTCCTCTGCACGAAGAGGACCTGGAATCCCTTCTCCCAGGGGTCCGGCTTCCAGATTTGGAGCAGGGCGCTGCGGGGCAAAGTCCAACTATATCGAAAATCAGGAGGTTCTCTGACATGTGTGCTGCTCAAAAGGGACTGTGATTTCCAAGCCCTGAATGGTGAATTCTCCAAACAACTTTCTTGATGAGAATCACAGACCGAAAGGAGGCAGATGAAAGTAGAGCGAGAAAAAGTACAACTTCATAAGTGTGAGCAAAATCATCAAGTGAGAAAAGCAACCCATTTTGCAACCCCCAAAGTAACAACTAATACAGTCAAGAACCGTCAGTCAGGGATGGCCAAATAAGTCAGTGTACTAAAGAACCTGCTTAGACAGAGTGCAGAGGCAGGGGTTTGATTCTCGGCATGCCATGCTGGCTCCGCCCCCAGAGCATGCTGAAATGGTGACTGAGACTGGGAATGGTAGTGTGCACCTAATCCTAGTGCTTGGGAGGCTGAAAACAGGAGAATCACTCTGAGTCAGATCTACAAGTAGGATCCTGTAGACTATATAGACCCTGTATACCCTGTACTAAAATACATCATAAAAAAAAGAACCATCAATCAATGGTAAAGCCATGAGGTGAAAAGTTGTTGGGCCATAGAACATTCTTGCCTCTCAAAATCAAAGCCCATGGATGACCTCTCAGTTCCAAAGGCATCTTTGAAGCAATAAAAAGTATACGTCATTGCCTGAGAGATGTCCCTGCCAAGAAATTATCTAACACGAATCTAATCATGGAAAAAGCACTTAGACATATCCAAAATAGGGGGATTTCTTTCAGACAGCTGGCCTGGACTCGTCAATAAAACAGTCTATGTCATGAAAGACAAAGGCAATCTGGACCAAGAGAAACTAAAGGAACAAGACAGCTCAGTGCAGTGTGTTTGCTGCGCTGTTTCCAGATCGGAGGAGTTGGGGACAGCAACCAAAGATATCTTTGGAGACAGAACATATTCGTGTGCCATGTGTGGGGTATAGAGGATTATTCTCCATTTCCTTACAGGATAATGTGATTGCATTGTTTAATTGCTGCTACAAACCACTGTCCCAAATTTGGCTCAAGGCAACAGCAGTTCTGGAGGTTGCAGGTCTGGCTGGGTTCTCCCTGGGCTGGAATCCGAGCATCGCTGGAGCTGTGCTCCTTTTAAGAAATGGAAGTCAGTGGACTCTTTCATCTTTCAGGGGTTGCTGCATGGTTGTTCCAGGCTCCCCTTATTTTCCTTCAAAGCCAGAAGAATCGCCTGTTCCTAAACATTTTCCTGTATCAGCATCACATCTCCCACTGACCGTAGCAGGGAAGGTTCTTCCTGGTAAGGATTCATGTAGTTAGATTCGTCCAGCCCTGAAAATCCAGGGCAGCTTTCCTGCCTCAACATCCTGACTTGGTCAGAGCCATAAAGTTCTTGCCTCGTACGTGAACTGTGCAGAGATCCCAGGCACCGGTAGGGCGTCTTTGGAGTTGGAGGCAGGACTGGTCCGTGTCAAGTGTACTGTGGTTAATCAGGAAATTATTTTTGTTCTTAGAAGAAGCAAGTTCAACAACATGGGAATAAATCTGCAATTTAAATGTACCATGTGTTGTGTATGTGGTAATCAAATATGGTAAAATATTAGCAATGGTCAGATCTAGAGGGGTTTATGTTTGTTTTTGTTGTTTTTTTTTTCCTTCTAGCTTGTCTACATGTGCAGAACTGTTTTGAGAGAAGGAAAGAGTGATGCTGCTGAACCCTGTCGCTCTCAGGCAGTGTGGTCTCACCTGCCACAGAGGCGATGTCAGGTGGAAGGTGGGTGGCCCCGTCGGTCTCACCCCAGAGTGCATGTAGACTAGATGAAGGAGTTTGCTTTAGCAATTACTCATGTTTGCTGGGAAGGGAAAGGCCTGAGAGTCTGTGGGTGACAGAGTGACCTTGTTTCTGTCTACTGAGATACAATGATGAGGTGGCCTTTTTGTCCCACTTTGTTGTGACCACAGACTGCCCTGGTCCTGGGCTGGTGGCCACTGGGGAGGCTGCCTTGGCTGGACAATGCTGTGAGCTCCATGAGCCCCCGGGCCCTGGGCCAGCTCCGGGCTGCACCCAAGACCCCGATAAGAACAGCAGCGCAGCTTTCAGGTGTCCAGAGGAGCTGTCTTCTTTCTCCTTTTTCTTTCTCAAATCAAAACTCAAAACATAGTAATGAATGCCTAGCTTTAACCCCATGGTAAATACCCAAGGAGACTGGAGCCCTTCCAAAGGTAGTTAAATATAGGAGAAATGCTTCAAGGAATATGACATTGCTCGCCATCACAGTCATCTGACAAATACATTATTGATACTTAGAGCCATGAGGAGCCCCAAGGGGGACGTAAAGACCGTCAGAGACAGCGCTTATCTCTGAACACTCACACTCCACCAGACACATGACAGATGCTCCCAACTTCAGCCAGTCATTGCAAACAAAGAAAAACCCTCTGCATGCTTATGAACTAAGTCTTGGTTCGAAGCTCAGTTCTAAACGCTCATGTAGAAACTGAACCTGGAGGACACTGACAGAGAGGTCTTGCAGAATTCCTGAGCTTCGTACACACATACTGGACACTCAAATGCTGCCCTCCCGCAGGATCTGCTGGGCGCGTGCACGTTGACTGGTCAGCAGATGCACATGCGTGGCTGGACACGATGAAAGGAATCAGAGGTAAGCAACACTCACTAACAGCTATGCCTGCAGGGGTTATCCAGCTTCCAGCTTTACGACGGCCTCCATTCATACTGCGGGATGACATAATCCCAGAATCGCACCAAGCAAATCTGGAGTCCATGTGTAAAGTAATTATTTCTTATGTGATGTGATGGCTAAATCCTGCACTCTTGTTGTTGCTGCCATTGCCTTGGTTCATTTCGTTGGTTTTGTTTTTTTGAGACAGGGTTTCCGTTATGTAGACCAGGCTGATCTTGAACTCACTATGTGGCCCAGGCTGGCCTTGAACTTGCAGCAGTCCTCCTGTCTTGGTGCTGGGATTACAGGCGTGAGCCACCAGGCCTGGCTCTGCCTCTGCCTTCTCTATGAAATGCACATGCTCCATGGCAGGAAGCAGCTCCAGGGGAAAGCACACTGCTTAGCTTGATAGAGACATTGATATGCAGAGAGAGAGCCTCTGGCCTCACAGTCATGGGCTCCTTATTAGCTGCCCTGTGGAGGTGAATTTGACTGAGAAGTTTCCAGTGTGCTCAGACTCCCTAAGTCCCCCAGAGCGCATGAAAGACCTTGTGTGCTTGGTGGTCACTGTGGCCCCCATCAGAGCGGGCTGTGCCACGTCCACTTAGCCTTCATAGCCTGTGCTCACGTGCACAGCAGACTGGACTGCCTGCGGTCGGGTGCTGGACACACTCTGTGGCTGTAGACGTGCCTTTCAGGCTCCAAGTTGCTGAGCACTTGCCCACCGTGCCCTTCCTGCGCTCCCCCGCCCCGCAGCGCTCGGATGTGAGGCCCTCTGTGACCACCCTGCAGCCCCAGCTTCCGTTCTTGTTTTTCTCTGTTGTTCAAACGGGTAAGATCAGTCACTCTGCCTTCCCATCCTGACTGTCCTCGGTGTCCTCCTTCTGCTGTCCCTCTCACCTCAAAGGACACGTGCCTATTTCATGCTTGGCTTCCAACATTCCTGCTCATTCTCTTTTCTTCTTTCTTGCTCTGATTATTTCTCTCCTATAGTTTCCTACCTTCACTTGTTTCAAGCAGGGCCAGTGGCGCTCTCTCTCTCTCTCTCTCTCTCTCTCTCTCTCTCTCTCTCTCTCTGCATATCAATATTTTTCAGGGGCTGGGGGGATAGCTCAGTAGAATAAGCACTTGCTTGGCAAGTGCCAAGTCTTGAGTTAAATCCCCAGTCCTGAAAAAAAGAAGAAAAAGAAATATTTTTCAACTTTCTGATTTAAAATGTGTGTCCAAGACTTGTAAGGCATGGGATGAACACAATGAGATGAACAGAAGAGTGAAAAATTACTGCAATGCTTTTCAGTTACTTTTGTCAATGAAATACATAAAAGCTTTCTGTGTATTTGCATAAATAGATAGAAAAGATTTATCTATCTATAGGGATCTATACCTGTTACATATTAATATGAATATAATTGTTTTTTAAAATTTAAAGTCATATTTTAATATTGTTTTTAAATGTGTTTGTAATAGGTAAATTAGTTAAAGTACTGTGTTTTAACCTTGGATTTTGATCACCCTTTTTATTTTGTACTTTTTGGTGCAGTAATGAGTGAAAAATTGTGATGTGCAATTTTTATATTACTGCAAATCTGAGTAGACCAAGACATGTTAAATTTTCATAAATCTGCCACTACAGAGACTACAGTTTAGGACACTGGGTATGGTTATCAAGCTGACGGGGGCTGGGCTAGGACTGGGTCTGGGGGCTGCTGGAACTTGGCAGCAAATCTTATGAGGCGGGGGGGGGGGGGGGGGGACTGCAGAGCATTGGTAACTGGTGGTCAACTTGTTGCACCAGCTGGACTGAACTGGTATGTGCTTGCTGGGCCTCAGCAGCCTGAGAGGCAGGACTGGAGAAGGAGCAAGGCTGCTGGCGGGCTGTAGGGAGCCGCTGGTTCTCTTAGACCACATTGTCATGCTGGCTGCCTGAGGAACGTGTTATTCTCACTGGCAGAAGAGCTTGGGACCTTGTTGTCACTAAGAATGGCTACAGTTTACTTTGAGGGAGCTCTGGTCCTCACCTTGAACCTTTCTTCCTGGCTCCAGTGCCGATCCTTCAGCCTGCTGGCACAGACTTTCTAGCGCCCTCCACGAACCTTTCAGCCTTCCCAGTGCAGATCCGTGAAGCAGGCCTGCATGGGACATTGTGGGCTGTAGGGCTCTGGTTGGACTCATGGGGGGGACATCGTTATGGGCTCTAGATCTTCAGTGGGACTCCCCCAAGACATTGCTGTGGGATCCAAGCCCTCAGGGGATTTCTTGGTCTTTAGTGTGTGGACAAATTTCCTGCACTCTTCTTGTGTATGACTGTTTGGTTGACTGTTATAACTTAATCTTATAATTAACCATCCTGTATTGTATTGTTTCTCATTGCAAAATCCCAAACTACAACAGGACCTAAATCTAGATGTTCAAACAATGCCATTCTTACCCATTGTTAGTTAAACCCTTAGAAGAAAAGGAGAAAACACTAAATTAAGTCATAGCCCCAAACCTCCAGTCTACATAGTCAGGAAGGCTCCTAGTAGGGTTACTCAGAGAAAATCACTGAAGTCCTCACCATGTAGCATAGGCTGGCCTCAAACTCAAAGCAACCGTCCTGCTTTAGTCTCCTGAGTGCTGGGATTACAAGCATGTGCCACCACATCCAGCTTCTCATCAACTTTAAGTAAATATATTTTTCATTATTTTAGTATAAAACTTGTGGTATCAGGACTTGTTTCCTACTTCGCAGGGGACTTTGAGGGTTTTTGTTTTTGTTTTTTTTTTGAGTCAAGGTCTCACTTTGAAATTTAGGCTGCTCTTGAAGTATGTAGCTTGGGGCTCGCCTTGAACTCACAAAGATCCTCCTGCCTCAGCCCCTGAGTGCTGGGAGGACAGATGTCCATGGGCTGAGTGCTCTTGTGGCACGTGGGAGCCTTGTTCTCTTCTGCTGGAAATCCTTGTGGCTGCTTCAGAGGCCGGATTCTCATCAGATGTTCAACCGCTTTCAGTTTTGCATTTACTGAAGGGGCATGCTGTGAACTCGCGGGGTGTGCTGTGAACTCGCGGGGTGTGCTGTGAACTCGCGGGGTGTGCTGTGAACTCGCAGGGTGTGCTGTGAACTCGCGGGGTGTGCTGTGAACTCGGGGAGTGTGCTGTGAACTCGTGGGGTGTGCTGTGAACTGGCGGGGTGTGCTGTGAACTTGGGGAGTGTGCTGTGAACTTGGGGAGTGTGCTGTGAACTCGCGGGGTGTGCTGTGAACTTGGGGAGTGTGCTGTGAACTCGGGGAGTGTGCTGTGAACTCATGGGGTGTGCTGTGAACTCGGGGAGTGTGCTGTGAACTCACGGGGTGTGCTGTGAACTCGGGGAGTGTGCTGTGAACTCGCGGGGTGTGCTGTGAACTCGGGGAGTGTGCTGTGAACT
>NW_004524684.1:6105978-6111478 GCF_000260255.1 Octodon degus | reverse complement strand
GTGCTGTGAACTCGCGGGGTGTGCTGTGAACTCGCGGGGTGTGCGCCTTTTCTAACCCAAGCAGCTTTGTTCTAGCTTTTTCCCAACGCAAATGTCTTCTTGTATATTTCATACTAATAACAGCATGCGGTTTGTGAGCGTGCGATGGGTCCCGCCATACTGTCCATGTCTTCAGGCGAAGGCTGAAACACTTTATCTGGAATTCTTGATTTGGTAAAGTTGCGATGAGTCCAGTCTGCACTCCTGAAAGAGTCCACACCTTTTGTTGCAGTCTGTAGCCTACAGGCTGAACAGCTGAGTGCAAAATCCCTGCCACACTGTAGTGTCCTCAGAGGTTGGAGGAGGCAGAGGCTAGATGCTCTGGTGAAATGTTTTGGAAATGGACAGGCTCTCCCCCTCCCGTAGCGCAGCGCCTGCTCAACATCCAGTCTGAACTTCCGCTTGATTATAATGCTATATTATACAGTTAGACGTGATTTATGTTTTTAATTATGTACATTTAATTTTTCTAGTGTAAATGGAAAATCGTCATGACAAATTATAGCCATTACATTTTTTCTTTGAATGCCTTATGTGAATCTTTTCCTAATTATCATAAAACTTAAATTTTATATATTATCTTAAATTGTATATATTATTTTGACTATATTCAACAATACTTCAAATTTAGGAAAAGCATAGTATATTTATCTCAAGGATAATCATTATCATTCTATCATTTGGCTTCTTGTTCTGCATTTTCTTATTCTTAACAAATAGTATATTTCTAATTTATTTGTTTGTGTTTAGGGAAGGGTCTACAGGGTGTTCAGGCTCTCACTACTAGATCAGACTCATAGTGATCCGCCTGTTTACAGCCTGCTAAGAGCTGGATTACAGGCGTGCACCCCCACCCCAGTCTCCATTGTCTTCTCAGCTCACTCTGAGGGCGGGGCCGGCACGCAGGCCCTGGGATTGAACCCCCAACCCCAGCACCTGCTCCCAGGTGCTTTAATCCGCTGAGCTACTTGGCTGGCTCTATATTTCTAATGTAATGCTAGGTCTTTCCTTTATATCACCAAATATCTAATTAGAAAAAGGTAAAAAAGCACCGCAAACACTGGGCAAGGGCTTTCTGCTGGGGTAAAATTGACATAACTTAAGTTGAGTAACATTTTCACTTACTGTTTAAAGAATCTCTGTGGGCTGAAAGCAAGCTACCCACACTGTCTTGGAAGGAATAGATAAGGAGAGGTTCTCCTGCCTGAGGAAGGAAGAGAAACTATTTAATTGTGACTCCAGGGACTGGCAGTCAGGTACTGAGTGTCCTCGAAGCTGAGCTGCCCAGAGAAAAGAGGGGAGCAGGCCTGAGGCGCACAGTGCCAAGCGTCCACGACCACGAAGAAAGCCAGCATAGAGGCTGGCTCGCGAGGTGTCTGGGGCGAGCAAGTGCGGCCTTGCGCTTATAGTTCTTGCGTTTGTGTGTGCTCAGGTCCCCGCCTGGGTCCTAACTGTCCATCAGCATCCACAGAATGTAGTGAGATTATTAACACCAAAACCCTTTGAGGGGTGATTTGGGAAACTAGGAAACTGGCCTGGAACTGGCTTGGAGGATGTGGGTGAGGAAGGACAGGTGCCCCAGAGGGCTGTGAAGGCGACCCTCCTGCCCCACCTGTGTCGCAGCATCAGGCCAGACGTGATGCTGACAGTGCTGGCTTGCTCTGTTATTCTGTGAGCACTAGAATCACTGCTGACCCAGAAAGCTGAGCGATAGATCTGGGACCGGCTGCACCAAAAGGAACCGTGAGCAGGGAGAGTCCTCATGCAGGCGCCAGCAGCGCTGCACCAGCGGGTATGCAGACCACGAGGACGCCGGGCATTCACTTGTCCTCTGCAGTCGGAGCGCTGTCACTGACCCAGGGCCAGTGCACCCAGACCGGCTGGTGTGCATTTGCCTCTGCGTAGGAGCGTGTGATGCCAGAACTGGTGTCAGAGCCATGAAAGCGGTACCTTTCTTAGTGTTTTGCACTTTTTCAAAAATCCAGCTTTGGGTCGGGGAGATAGCTCAGTAGAATAAACGCTTGCCTGGCAAGCATAAGGGCCTGAGTTCAATCCCCAGTTCCTCAAAATAAAAATAAAAATAAAATTCCAGCTTTACACAGAGATGAGAAGGGTGCAGATTTACAGGCTCCTCCTCCAAACCTCTGGTGCAACAGCCCCCACCCACTGTGATTGGCTCCTGGTGTCTCCTCCCTGTTGGACCTGTTGTCCTTCTACTTATAACTGCAGTGCATCCATGTGAAAGTGAAAATGTATTCAAAGTGATGTGCACATCAGGCCCTGAGAATCCCAGTGTTCCACAAGGCTGACTGGAAACCACCACTCCGTTACGCCCTCCAGGATGCTGAGGGTAAAAGCCACCAGGTGGAAGAAGCGAGGAAGAAGGTATGGATGGAAGACAACTTGAAATTATATGGCAACTGATTTCCCTTTAAATTCCTTAGAAGAGACAAGCCTGAACATACTCATGAATTGCAAAAGTTTGTGTCTTCATGCACCATGTAGGCAGTCTGTCCTCAGTCCAAGGTGACTTGCACCGCTTTCTCCCTCACTGCTTCTGATAAATCAGGGAGTATTTGTGTTGTGGGTTGAATCATCTTTCCCTTGGAGTTTATGTGATGGACACTAACTCTGTACCCCAGCAATCCCAGCTTTGAACCTAGAGAGGCAAGGATTGAGAGATGCCTATTCTTTGGGGGTGGACCTGCTTCAGTGTCCCTGGTGTCTTTGTACAGATAGGAGACTAAAGCGAAGAACAGAATATCCTTCATACAGGTAGGATATAGACCCAGGAGATGCATGTGTACAGGATGGAGAGAAAAGATTCCTGTGTATAGGCCTGCATGAGGCCTGGGGTTGAAGCAAGCCCGTGACACACCGTCCTTGGGCTTCTCATCTGCAAAACTGTGAAAATGCCTTTCTGTTGCTTCAGGCATCCACTTCCAGGGCTCTGTTATTGCAGCCCTACAAAGTAACGCCATTCATGCAGCCTAAGCCTGCTTAGCAGGAGGCTCACGGGCTTGCCGTGAAGGCAGCCACTAGGTAGACTCGCCTAATCCACGCTTTGCTTTCCTTCCTGCTCTCCTTAATGAAAGGACCACTTCAGGGAGCACCATGAAAGGGGACAGTGGCTCTTGGGCTAGCGTGTAGGTGAGGTAAGGTGCTGTCACGTGTGAAGAGTCCTGCTCATTCTTTATATTATGGTGCCTTCTCCCCTCTGAGCAGGCATTTCGTGTGAGGAGTGGAAGGCCATGAAAATAAAATATACTCAGTCATGTGTAACACTTTTGTGGAGGTAGGAACTTGCTGCACTATAATCTATCAGTATGCAAACTTGATAGCTCCTGGGTAGCTCCAGTGTGGTCCTGGGTGTGTCTGGGCAGTGCCTTGGGCTTATGCAGCATAGGCAGGTGTTGCATAGAAGATTAAATGAACATAACTCTCCAACAAATCCACTGTCGCTTGCACGCAGAAAATGGAATAAACGCCCAACCTCACAATGCAGCAGCTTTAAACGGTTTCCTGCACGTGCAGCAAGTCACAAAAGGCCTTGTGAAGTGAACGATTAGCCCAGATGTTCACACAGAACATGGAAGATGTGAATGGCACTGTAGATGAAAAACCGTGAACCCCAAAACCTCAACTGCAAACATCTTGACGCTGTGGGAACGGCCTTAGCAAGCAAGCACAGTGACTAGTGAATAATTAGGGAGTTTCCAATGCTATTTCAAAGTTATTACTATAGAAGTTTTCACTCATCAATTAAAAGAAAACAAGTTTTGCTCTGTAATGCTCTCACTCCTCATACACATAAGGTCATCTCAGTGCAGCAGATCTCCTGTAGGTGCCCATCTTCTGGCAAAATTTTGGAACATGAGGATACCATGGCAGTGACCGTAGGAATAACTTTCAGGCAGAAATACATGTTTTTGATAAAGGAATTCTATGTTGCTTTTGGAGTTTCTCCAAAATCTTTCAAAGGTTTATGTAAAACCAGCCAAAAGATTGATTTGTCAATGCTTCCATAGTGCAGGAAAATCAGTCGCAGTATACCGAGCTCATTTAATAAAAGAAGCTCGAGGAATGTGTTCTTTTGCTTGGTGCTTCGTACAAACATTGAAATTGGCTGAACAATTTGGAAGCAGGGATTGGCAAGGTGCATCATTTTCAAAACTGCCATCATTCTGGGTTCAGGTTGTAAGAGGACACTGATCACATCAGCGGGAGTGAGGCAAGAGGAGCACACACACGCAGCCTCTGGCACTAGACCTGTGCTCCTTGGTCTAAGGGCTGAGGTCTCAATGGACCTTACTGGAAAGCTGTGGAGACGTTCTCAAATGCACTTACCCGAGATGGTAGGGAAGTGGGCCACGCCTGCAATGCCAGCACCAGGGAGGCTGAGACAGCCTGAACTGAGTAGCGAGACCTTGCATCAAATACATAAATGAATAAAAAAATAGATAAATACATAAATTTAAAAAATTAAAACTAAAAAAAGATGGTAGGAAAATGATTTTGAAAGGATGCTTTTAGAATGCAGAGAACGGAGCAATCACTGAAGCTGGTCTCCAGAGGCTGTTTGTTGTTGCTCAACTAGACTGGGACCCACTGAAGAAAAGCCAACACATGCTCCTGTGGATACAAAATCGTGAGACACTGTCTCGGTTACTCTTCTCTCGTTGCTGGGACAAGTACCCAACACTCAAAATGAGGACGGAAAGGTTTATTTAGCTGACAGTTCCTGGAGGTCTCAGTCCATGCTCCGCTGGCTCCAAGGCAGCGTGGCACATGGCGGAGGGCAGCCTTTCATGGGGGCAGCAAAGAGCAGAGAGCAAAGGGAGGGGCAGCAGCAGCGATGGCTGCAGAGAGCAAGTGTGTCTCCCCGTCTCTTATGTCACGTTCAGGCTTTCTGCCTCCAGGGGGGTAGAGTACTCGCACCCATAATCCCACTGAGCAGTGCTCAGACCCACAATCCCAGCCTTAGATCTTGAATTAATCACAAACTAGAACTGCACCTCAGTGGCTGCGTGAAGCTTTGGGGGGACATGCACACTCAAACCATGACAGATACAATGTTTGTCTATTAAAAATATTTGTGATATTTAGTAAGACCAAGACATACTCATAGGAAATGTGTTTTATGCCACATGCAATTTCTAAGAAGCAGTGTGACACAGGGTCGCAGTCTTCCACTTGTGATAAAGCTGCTCCCCTGAAGTGTGATTGACACCGGCCCTGGAAGGAGCCCTCACTACTGAGCACAGGAAAGAGAAAGTGCTTTCAACAAAGGCAAACTGGACAAGGAAGCATTGTTCATGCCTGGGATGGGCAGGTAGAGCTATTTCCCAGGATATCTGAAGATGTGTGATAAAGCTGTAAAAAGAAGTTTGAATTTGGTGGCCGAGCATATTAAATGCCAGACTGAGAGGCATGGCTCTCAAACACTGTTTGAATATTTTTG
>NW_004524684.1:6101394-6105253 GCF_000260255.1 Octodon degus | reverse complement strand
CTTTCTTTCTTTCTTTCTTTCTTTCTTTCTTTTTAAAATGGTACCAGGGATTGAACTCTGGACCTTGAGCTTTCCAAGCAGGTGTTTATTCTACTAAGCTATCTCTGTGGCTCCTTCCCCTGAGAATTTCTAGGGCTTGCCACTGAAGAATGCTGTTACTGGCCACTTCCATGGTATTAGGTGATTTTTGTCTGGCATCCTGCTGCTGATTAGTGGTGCTGAGGAGCCACTTACGCCTTACAGGCCACATGACAGCACAGCCCATTTCCTTAAGTGAGGACAAGTGAAGAGTGTTTTGGGTGTAAACCAGAGTGGAGCTGCAGGGCTTACTACAAGCAGCAGCACAGCCTCGTGCAAATGGGCCCGGACCACCAGCTCTGGCTGGCACTTTGGCTTTCTTGAAGAGACAAGAAATAGGCTGATTATTACGCTTTTAGGAAATCTTGAGTCTGCTACCACAAAGATTTGGGGGGGTAGTGGCTTACCATCTTGGCAATTTATCTGGCCTCAGGGTTCAAATCTTACGAGATATTTAAAAGCATTGCCACCAGCGGTCTTATTAGAGCCGGTAATAGAGATGAGGCATTTATTTCCATTTTATGAACCATAAATTCCTATGTTTTAAACAGTGAAAGGTCAAAGAAAAATAAATAACAAATAAAAATGCAGGGTTAGTGCTTTTTATAAAAGATTATCTACAACGAATAGCCTGGTGCTCCTAGCCTTTGCAATACATTACATGAAAATCAGGACAACAGCACCCGGTCTTTACCTAGGTAATAGAAGGTCTGATGTAGTCTCTCCAAGACTGGAGTTGGCGCTGTCCCAGTGCACCTGTATAAGTACTTACGTGGAGACATGCACCAATCGGAATGCGCATCTTTGGGTTGCCCAGTGAGCGCAGATGTTATTGTGATTAAACTAGGTTACAGTGTGGGGTTCTCATGCTAAAAAATGACAAAAAGAAACTGAGCAGCATATAAATTTTGTATACAAAGAATAAATGTAAATTCTATTTGTAATTCACTGCTTAATCTATTTTCCACACTGGAACTTTTAAGCGTAGTGTTTTGCTGCCCGGACACTTTGATTCACACTTCTGATCTGGTTAAATCTAAAGTATTTTTCAAGCTTCATGTTAAATGTATTATTTCTTCAACAGTGTCTTCCCTGCCTACCAAGGCCTACAGAATATTTTCTCATTCTCCTCTTCACTGCATCCTTAATTTTCATTTACTGATGTTATTTAAAATCATATATCTGCGCTATTATTTATTTTATAATTTTTGAGAAGATGAGAAGATTCCTGAAACCAAAAGTTTTATCCATTCTAACTGTTATTAGACGTTCATGCAAAATTAATGCGACATCCAACTTCCCCCCAAACTGCACATTCCTTCCTTGGGTCAGCTCTGATTTTGTGCTGGGGACACACACGCTGAGCTGGGAGGACACACAGCTCCTGAAACTTGCTTTGACACTTTATACAGCAGCTAGGTATTTTCGATATGTGATAGCTGTGGGACATGTAAACAATATTCAATTTCCCCTCAACCAGAACAGCAAACAAACCACGTGAGAAAATTGCGAAGCTGACGTATCCACTACCATCTGATAATTAGAATCAAGGTACACTTCAGTGTTACTGAAATCATGCACATGGTAGGAAATAAGGTGACCTGAAAATAGTTACCAATGTTGCTACCAATATTAATCATTTTAATTCTAAATCTCGATAATTTATAGGGGGTGTGCTGTTTTCTTTTTTCTTTTCTTTTCTTTTTTTTTTTGTGGTGGGGAGCAGAACCGGGGATTGAACTCAGGCTTTTGTGCTTGCCAGGGAAGCGCTTATTCTACTGAGCCATCTCACTGGCCCCTTATGCTGTTTTCAAAATCACAAAATAGTTTCCTAGTGATTTGATATTCTCTTTAATGAGCCTCCATGAAAAATTGTTTGGGTTGTTGTTTGTAAACAAATACTATAATGTACCAAATATATGAGGCCTTTATCAATGATTCACATAATTCTAATGAAATCATATCTTATTTGTTCATTTTATATTTGGCTAAAAATACACTATCATTCATATAGGTGATAAAATTTTAGAATGAACATTTTCAAAACAATAATAGCAGCATTTTCTTTTCTTGTTTAATTCCACACAAAACTGAAATATATTCAGGCTTCCAGACTAGACAAATAAAAATCTAAGACTATGCTTCTGCCTGGAATTAAATCAGTCTTTAAAACTGACTTATGTTTGAGGAATGCTCAGAGTAATGCCAATTACTTTTGCCTCTGTGATGATCTTTGGAGCATATTTTGGAGATATGAAAAACTCTTTAAAAAACAACATAATGGAAGTCTAGACGGCAGCACTCGCGACTTGAATCTATAAACATCAGGCAGAAACGAAGTAAACTCATTTTCTTTCAATGGCCGTGAAAGACATATTGTAGCATAAACTAGGGAACTGCCGTGCAGTTCTCCACGTAGACATAGGAGTGCATCCGTTAGCACAGTACTAGGTAACCAGAGTGAAGCGCAGGAAGGAGAACGAAGCTGAAGCGACTCAAAAGGAAATGCAGTGCTGGCAGAAGGCCACTAGAGGGTGAAACAAAAAACACCCAAACAACATAAAACCAGCCACAATTCCACAGGAAAATATCTCAGCAGAACAAGAGTTCCCTTCATCAGTATGTAAGAATATATTATTTTTCAAAATATTATTTATTTTCATGTAATTTTATTGTAAGAAAAATAGCCATACTAATACTTGGAGATGGTTTATAAACAAGGACGAGTGGGTTTGATTTGTGTCAGCTCACGCGAAGTAGCTCCTATCTCTACCGTAACAGGAACACTGAGATCTATGTTTGCAGAGATTTATTTGAAAACAATGCAAAAGACAAGCCTATCTTCTGTTTCAGTTATTATGACTATTTATCACTTCGATAAATCCAACAGATTTAGTTTGACAAAACAAAACAGCACTCCTGTTAAACCTAGCGTCTGACGGAAGCCTTCCGACATTGCGCAACAGCAGAAATCGCCCAGCAGGCCACTCGGGCAGAAGGCGTACACAGACCACAACTCTCGCTAAATCCCAAGTCCCTTTCCCAAGTGTCAGGCAGGCCCCGGGGCTTTGTCACATTGTCTCCATTTTAGACATAGATTAGATTTATTCAAATCAACTTGATTAACTCGATGCACCAGATGCCACCCGACTCCTTACGTCCAACCTGCCGCTGCTGCTGGAAGATGAGTATTCTTCTGGGCATGCGCTTGCTGGTGCTTTCTGTGTCCTGACTTTGTCGTGGACAGTTGTGACGGTGGACACTGTCCAGGGTGGAGGTGCCAAGCTCCTCAGAGGCCCCTTGCTGGAGCCGGGGCTCCGAGGACGCGGGCTCGGTGGCAGAGCTGTGGAGGCTGGCTGGACCCAGCGCCCGCAGGATCGGTCCCCTTCCCAGCCTGCATGAAGGGGCGGGCCACGGGCGGGCCACGGGCGGGCCACGGGCGGGCCACGGGCGGCTGGGGCTCCCGCCGGCCTGTCTGGGGGGCATCTTCGCTCGCTGTGCCTGCAGCTCGCAGCGCCTCAGCCGCACCTTAGGGACGGAGTCTCACAGCCTACCGGCCAGCGGCGAAAACTTCTGAAAAGCTGAGCCCCAACAGTCTCTCCTCTTTTAGGCTGTTCCTCCCAGTGCAGCAATAAGCACCGGGGAGACGGCCCAGTAGAATAAGCGCTTCCCTGGCAAGCAGCGCAAGGGCCTGAGTTCAATCCCCGGTTCCGCAAAAAGCACGCGTGCAGGAAAGAACACACTCAGACAGCAAGCAAGAGGTGTCCCCAAGCCACGTTCC
>NW_004524684.1:6098199-6101184 GCF_000260255.1 Octodon degus | reverse complement strand
GAGCAGAGACCGCCGCGGGCAGGCTGCGGAGGCCAGGCCTTCCTCTTGCGAGGTGCAGGCGGAGCAGGGGTGCGAAGAAGGCCGTGTGGGGACGCGAACGCAGCGGTTCCCCGGGCTGGAGGGCTGTCCGGTGCAGACCCAGGCAGGGCGCCGCGGGCCGGGCGCGCTGCAGACTGTCCTCAGACGTTCTGGAGCAGAGGGACCCATGTCACGAGGCGTCCTGGCGCCGCAGAGGTCTCCCGCTCTGCCTTTAAAATGCCCTGTCCTGTTTGAGGACAACAGGACTCGCTGGGGCTTTCCCGTCCTTGGCCAACCGTGAGGGGCTGCTGAAAGTGGTGCAGGCTCCGGGAAAGCCACGACCCGCTGAGCCTCTCAGGATCCGAGCGCCCGGGGCTCCGGACAAGCGCTCCCGGGTCTGCAGCTCGGTTCCCAGAAGAGTAAACTCAGCAGACGTTTCTCATAGTTGCCCTGTGTTCAGGAGGGGCCGCCTGGCCGGCAAGAGGCTAAGATGGGAGTGTTCCTGCCCGCGTCCTTTGACAGGAAAGTCGGGCCACCGAGCCTCACCACGTATGTCGTCCGGGCGACAGAAAGCTAGCAGAAACACGGTGGAAAGAACAGCTCCTGGGGCAGGAGAAAAGCTGGAAGGAGTATGCATACATACCTGTGTATACACACCCACACACACAAGATAATTGTACTAATCTTTATTAGTTCACTGAAAGGAATAGTGTTTCCGTGGTCTGATCAATCTTACGTGTCTATATCTGGTAATCTGAGCAACTAATTTTAAGGTAACAGTATGCACTGTAATAACTATTGTTAATCTCCTATCATCTTGTTTTAAAATTCTGTATCATTTGTATTGCTTTTTTATTATCTTTAAAATTAAAAATAAATAAATAAAGCAAAGCCTCACAAACATCAATCACTACACAGACCACAGCGGCGCTGGTGACAGAGCGAGTCACTGACTCGGACCCGGGCCAGTAAATGAGCTCATTAAATGCATCAAGAATGATTCAGGCTGCAAAACGTGAATGAAACTATCCAACTTGTAAAGTGAACTTAGAAGGTAGGCCCTTCCAGCGTCTCCATTCCTTGGTGAGGAAACAGCAGAGAGGCTGTGTGTCCTGCTTGGGATCTCACACTGATAGCAGAGTGTGGGGGAGAGTTTCAACCCAAGTCATCCCTCTTGCAGTGGATGTGGTGGGAGTGACTGGAAAATATTTAGCGTGTGTTTAAATGAAAAGGGGTCAGTCAAATAGCTCAGCGGATTAAAGCACCTGCAAGCAGGCACCGGGGCTAGGGGTTCCATCCCCCAGCCTGCCTTGCCAGGACATGCTGGACAATTGAGACTGGGCGTGGTGGCACGTGCCTGTAATCCCAGCATTTGGGAGTCTGTAAACAGGCAGATCACTATGAGTCCAATCTAGTAGTGAGACTCTGAATACCCTGTAGACCCTCCTCTGAAATACAGGGAAAAAAAGAAGTTATTGCACTACAGTAAACATTGCCACTGGTGCCCGCCCAAGGGAGGGGAAGGGGAGAAGAAGGAAAATGGGAAGGGGTTTCTGGAAATCAAAAATAACAATGTATTAGGTGACGGTTTGTGAACTGTGAAACATGTAGTCTTTTATTTATTTATTTTAATATATTTAGTACCAGGTCTACAGGGTGTCATTATGTAGATGGGACTCATAGTGATCCTCCTCAAGTGCTGGGATTACAGTGTGTGCCACCAGGCGTAGTCTCAATCCCCCCAGGAACGGGGCCCCGCACAGCATGCCAGGAGGGAATTACAGTCTCCGCATCTGCCTAAGCAGGTGCTTTAGTCCACTCAGCTATCTGACCGGCCCTGCAACACGCAGTCTGTGTTCCTCAGCATGCTACGACTGCTGTTCCCCATTGGCGCGCCATCAGAGAACATATACCATCTTATGCAAAGGAAAACCTGAGTTGTAACTCCATAGAAGAGTCTAAGGCTTTGAATTTGCTATTTGAATCAGGTGCATTCTAATTTAGAGAGCTGACTGTGTTTTTGACAGAAACAATCTGAATAAATGCCACAGAGTTTAACTCCACTGGACGCTGCCGTCACATAAGCGTGGAGAGAGGTCAGGTTGGGAGGGAAGGTTCGCAGGAGCTTCAGGAAGGTTTTGCATGCCTGTTCAGATGCGTGTCCCTCATCTTAGGGAAAACAGACTCAGACAATACAGTAGAATGATGTAAGATGTGCAACTTTAAAAGATTAATTTTATGAGTAGGTTTACAGTAGATCATTTGGTGAGAATTTAGAAGAAGGCCAAGTACAACAAGTATTAGATATACTTGCATATAGGGAATGGATGATAACTTTTAATATTGTCCTTCAAACTTAACAATAAATTAATAATCATAGATAAGCATGAATAAAATGCATGAGTGGGACATTTTGTTTGTATTTTAGTCTATCGCTAATAATTGAAGTAGGTTTTATAAAGCAAGTGTTTTGGAGTAGTTAAATGATCTATCCAAAGATCTAAAATAACTTATAATGCCTCTGTTAGTGAGTTAATTTGATTACTTAATTTGTAAAACCACTTACATAAATTACCATTAGTGGATAAAAATGGCTTGGTTTGGTGGTGCACATTTATCTGCTCATCAACATTTTAGGAACAATTAGCCATGATTTAACAATCCAGTGCAGATTAGGCCTTACTGACCTGACTGTATTGTAACAATGCCAGTAACTTCAAGAAATATTGAAATACAAGAACCCAAAGACAACCACTCAGTGGCACTGAGCGCCAGGAATAACTTTGTGTTTGTAGTGCTGTGGCATGGTACCAACAGCCATGAACCACAGCAGCTCAGAGGGAAAATAGAGTAAGAGCTTTTAACAGTGAGCCAAAATTTCCCTACAGAAAACCAGAAGAACACCAGTTGGGTACTCTCACCAATGTTCACTAGCAAAGGAGATGAGGAGAGGGGGGATTGGAAAGG
>NW_004524684.1:6086117-6097608 GCF_000260255.1 Octodon degus | reverse complement strand
AAAATAAAGGACATCTGGACAATGCTCTGTTGCAGAAAAACACCAAAACACAAGCAAGGAGTCAGCGTGAAGTCCAAGAGGAGGCTTAAGCTCTCCGTGGCCACACAAGAGAGGGGACCAGCTCTGTATCAAGGGCTGTTAGACATAAAGACAATGTGTGGTGACCTCACGGAAGTGCCTGTCACTGGCTACTGCTCTGTGAGAAATCTACTTTGCTTTGCTTGTGTCTTGGCAAGTAATGAAATCAAATCTAAATTTAGCTGTGCCATAAAATTGGATCCCACACATTAAATAATAACTGGTGTTTATTGGCATGTTTAAGAATAAGCTTGTTAATATAGTCAATCTCCATTAGGTGCAATAGAACAATTTATTCTGCATATTTTAAAGGATCAGCTGTCTATGCAAATCACCAAGTTCAAGTACATATTGGTTTCAGTAAGGAAAACTTCTGGTTCACCAGTGGTTTCTTAATTCTGTGTAAAAGGCTCCTGACCCTACACAGCACCAGCATGGCCTTAGGAAGCAGCAGGATATAATTCAGATGCTAATTTAAAGCAGAACTGCTCTCCTTAGCAGCTCTTGCTGAGGGGCTCTGTCTGGCTTTGGCTTCTCATCCACCCTTGGAAATCACTGACGTCAGTAAAATAGTTCTCACTGTTTAGACAGCAGTGGACACACTTTACAGTCACCAGCCAAGTACTGAGGACTTTCTAGATGCCACTTCTGTTGCAGGCTAAGCAACCAGCTGTAGCCTTAGGGTGCTGGTGAAAGCACAAGCTCATTGGGGCTGATTGAAGGCAAATTGCTCACTGCTGTGTGAAACAGGAACCCGCCATCCCCAGGGCTGGGCAGGCCCTCAGAGGTGTCACAAGATTCCCTGAAGAAGGCGCACAGCTTAGGCAAGCCGAGCTGTGGAGATGGCAGCAGACTCAAAAGAAGAAAAACAACGAACCTTAGAACATTAAATAATCTAAATACTATGAGGCCTAGAAGATAAATATGAAATTCTAATTTGTACCTTCTCTGCAGGAACAGTTCCATAGAGACGAACTCGCTTAAATTGATTATCTATTACAAAGTAGAGCTTTATCTCTAGACATGGAACAGCTCTTACTCCACGGCTGCAGAAATGTGTTAGAAAGGAAAGACTGTGTGTTATATATAAATTATATATGCTATGTAACTGATTATATATAGCTGCTTTAAAAAGTTCCTGTGAACCAGGAATTCAGAGCAATTGCTAAGAGCAGGTCATCGACAAGCTACGGCTTGGTGCCCTGGCTCTAGGCAAGGCCTATTCATTCATCCCATTGTTTCCCTGGGCAAATCAATGGAGAGAATAAATCAAATGGGCCATTTGTCATTGCATAGCATAAACACCCAGATGCTTGATTTTAAATAAATATAAAATGTACATGTTAACATATATTTTCTTAAGTGAGAAGAATGAGGCTGTTTGGCCTGTTTGCTTTCATAGAAATTTCTGCCAGTAGCCTTGGCCCTCGAGGACAGCGGCCCCCGGTGGAGCCGGGCCTTGTTCCCTCCCGCACCTGTGCTGTGGTCCGCTCTCCCCACCATGCTGTTTCTTCCAGGCTCCCTCATCTTTGGTGCAAAGGGATGGGCAGAGAGCAACGAAGAAATTCAGTCCTGGCTTTAAAACTAACAGAAGCTAACCCCTGGGGTGCTGCAGCGATTATGCGTGCCGTGCAAAAGTCGGAGTTGGACTTTATCCCCTCTGATGTGCTTCGACTTTTTAATTCATTTTCTCAGTGTGTGAGAAAGGGTCAAGGAATCTGCATGTGCCGTGGAAGCAGCGCTTGCTGCGTCAGCATGGCAGCCTGCTTTTTCTTTTTCACAGAAATTAATGTGTCAGTTTCAAAACATGATTCTATTGCTAGCTCAAGAAAAGAGAGTGAACTCCAAAGTCTGGTCGGCTCTGTGGTGATCTTTTGAAATCCTATTATGATGTACACTCTGATGTCTGCTCAAAGTATCTCATTTCCAAATGTTTACAACTAACAGCTCTCTTTTGGTGGAAATCGCAGCCCACATCATTGACTTATGGCTTGAAAGTACGTTTAGAAATTGTCATAGAGGGACCGAGGACATGGCTCAATAGCATAAGCACTTCCCTAGCAAGTGCAAGGGCCTGAGTTCAATTTCCTGTTCTGCCAAAAAAAAAAAAAAAAAGAAAGAAAGAAAAGAAATTGTCATAGAGCAAAACGTGGATGTAAAGGAAGAGTTGTGGGAGAAGATTAACAGGTGGAAATAGTTCCCTGAGGTCCCTCTGTGAGTCAGACGGAGCCCTGTGGGGGGAGGGTAGAGCGCTTGCAAGCCTTCAAGGCAGCCTGCGCAGTTCTGCAGCAGCAAGGGTCCAGGAGGCTTCCAAGTGAAAAGCAAAGGACTCAGGAGTTCAGAGCAGCAGCTCCTTGCAGAGTATCAGTGCTGAGACCTGAACCCCAATTCCCACAGGTACATTTGAAGGGGGACAGATGTCACCTGGGGACAGATTACAGAGGAATCTGAAAGTTGGGGAACAGATCCCGGATAACAGGAAACCTGGCTGACCTTTGCCCCGCAGGCAAGCCTTTCACTCCAGTGGGGGACATCCTCTCTGTCTCCTGGGCATCCTTCCAAGGTGCTCTGGAATAGAGATGGCAAACCTCATAGAGCTTTCGGGGAAGCCAGCGGCCCACCGCGGCGCGCATGCTACAGGCTTGTCACCACTGACCTGGAACAGTGACTGTCCCTCCTCTCTCAGCAAGAGACCTAGGGATTAATTGCAACAACACATCAGATCAACCTGTATAAGAACGGTAAGCCATCAAGGCCACATTAGCGGAAAAACAAACGTGTGTTGTGCTACACTAAAACTTTAAACTTTGGGTGTCTACTATAAGGTATCGGATAACAGAAATTTGGCACAGGAATGAGCTCAGATAGGAGGCTGGAGAGGACTCCACTGTAAGTGGCAACTGCCTGCACAACTTGACTGAAATAACGGCTGTTGTGTGAGCCGTGGTTGACGCCTGCTGAGCCTGTAACTCTGCCTCTGCGCATTTTCCTAGACATGACCATGTCCTGCTTTACGGGCAGCTCCTGTCCGGGCTACTTGGCTCAACTTTACTCATGAGATGATGCATCCATTTTAGTGTGTCTTGAGGTCAGGTTTTAGCTCAGTTCTCCATTTGGCTTTTTTCTAGGTGACCTCACTCTGCCCCACAAAATAAAATCTGATCGATGTTATAGTTATCAAAATCCTATCAATGGCTGAGAACCTTTTCCAGATCTCTTCTTCTCCATGCCTATTTCTTCTAATGTTTAATCAAAAGGCCAAGCTCAACGTGTCCAGAAAAGAATACTTCCCCCAGCCAGAAGATCAGTTTCTGCTCAGAATTTCTTGTTTCTGTGCATGGCATGAACAACTCCAGTTGTCTTCAGTGCGTCTCCTCAGGCATTCTGACCCACCATCCACGCACAGAGCATCCCCGTGCGGCCCCAGGTGGGCTCAGCATCTCCCTCCCTCTTCAACACATACCCCTTGATGTCATTTTCTGCTGCCTGTCCTCTCATCTTACCCTGTTTTCATTGCTGCAGGGTAGTGATGATGAACCTTCTAGAGCTTTTAGAGAACTAAACAGCCAGCTGTGGCACACATGCTGCAGGTCCCTACCACTGCTACTGGGTGACCACAGTGACCACTTTAAAATGGCTTGATTCTTTCTGGGGTTAGCAATCCTTCAGGGACTGCTCATCTTCAGCAGAGTAGGACCAGCTGCCCGGCGTGCTGGGATTTGTACCCAGCCACCTCTGGGTTCTCTCTCAGTGCCAATCTCCTGAATGTTCTCTGCGCTTCCTGCGACTTGCCTTCCCTAGCTCCTCGGCAGAATCTCCCACCACTTGGGCCTAATTTGCTTTCTCCTCCCTTGGCCTGGCGGGGTCTTCTCCCATTGTTGTGTGCGTTGCCTCTTTCTCACCAGCTGGCTCCTGGCTTAATTTTACCTTAGAGAGACTCCTTGGCCCTCCAACCCCATCCTGATCGACTGGTCACTGAGGCACATCCTGGCCTTGCTTGCTCACAGCCACGCCCATTTGAAGACAGAAACTTGATGTCATTCACTTGGTGGGAAGTGTGGAGCTTCAGGGAAACAAAGCTTCCCAGGCCCCATGGACGATTCCAAGTGGTTTTGGGGTGGCTTCTTTCATGGTGTGTCCTCATGTATCTTCTCCATGCAAGCACGCTGGTCTCTATCATGAAAAAAACATCCCCACAAAAGAAATAAGGCAGTCCTGCCTATTGAGGACCTCTCCTGAGGCCGTTGTGCCAGCCGTCTCCTACCTTCTCACGGTGGGTCTCTAATGCAGAGCAAGAGCTGTACATCCTGGCCTGTTGTATCCGGCGTTCACAAAGAAACAGATCTAATGCATGATGCATAATTTACCATGAGGCCCAAGGTCAGCAGTGGAAGCTAGAAAGTCTGCAGCAGCAGGACGAAGGGTCTGTGCCTGCAGGCTGCGGGAGCTGCGCTGGAGCCAGGAATTGACACTCGAGAAAGGATCAGAGCTCCTCTGAAGAGCAACACAGCCATCCTCAGCAACAGCGAGGGCCCGAGCTTCTCTGACAATGAGAACAGCCGAGTTTGTACCAGGAAAGCCAGTGTGACGAGCGTCTCCAGCTCTGTGCTGTCTGCACCTCCAGTTCTCCTTCTGTGCTGCTCGCAACAACCCTGGGTGGGCCTCTGCGCCTAGCACCACGCTGACTCAGCTCAGCTCGGTGTTCCGAGCTGACCAGCAGTGACCGCTGTGTAGGCCTGAGCATGACGCTGGCCTGCTTTCAGAAACCTTCATCTCTGCAATGACATCTGTGCAGTCCTGGGAAACAAGGCCGGGGGGGGGGGCGTGCCACTCTTCATATCATTTCTTATCACTGCTACCAACATATTAATCTGCAGCCTAAAGGAGCAGAGTCCTTCCGCACACTGTCAAGCTCTTTCCTGATTTTAAGGTCTACCTGAGAACCCTCTCTCCTTCCAATCCTGTTCTTCATTTCACAGACTTACACTCATCCTCTCCTCCTGGCTCTCCTTCCTTCCTAGCCAGTCTTGGAATCATTCTGTTTTCTATCCTCCTGGTGCACCTAGAACCTTCCTCTATTATATGTAATTGGCTGCCACGTCTGCCACGTTCTGCCTTGCACTGGACCTATCTCAGCATGTCAAAGAGCTACACATTATTTGCTTGGCAACTTTTCTTTCCTGGTGTTTTTCTGTTTTGCATGTATAACTGCTCTTCATCAATCAGTCCTTGTCCAATAATTTTGTAGGATGTTCCCAGTTTTCTGAGACTCATTAGCTTCTGCAGAAACACCACAGTCATACTTTGATTATGTATCATTGATTTGTTATCTTCTCATTCTGAGTAGTGAGTGGAAGCTATCTGTGCCCAGCACCTATGCTGTGTAGCGCAGCGCCAGTTGCCACACTGGGACACCCTGGGACTGCAGATGTGTGGGCTTCTGATCGAGTACCAGCAAGGAATGCAAGGCATCAGGAAAATCAACCCCATATCCATTGCATGTTGATTAGGCCCCACCCTTAGGTAAAGTGGATACAAGATAAGGGCTTCTCTCAATTTTCCTTGGGCACAAGATAAAATTGTATCATTCAAAGCATTTTCATTTTGGGTGCTTACTCTTTTTTTCACATTAGAAGATCAAGATTTTCACATGTACTGGACCACATTCCTATTACATATCAGTTCACTAGATGATGGGCCTCAAGAGCAGTAAGAAGATTGGGCTGGAGGGATAGCTCAGTAGACTAAACCCTTGCCTGGCAAGTACAAGGTCCTGAGTTCAATCTCTGGTACTGAAAAGCAAAAAAAAAAAAAAAAAAAAAGAGTAGTAAGAAGATATTTTTATTCTCTAGCTATCATTTATGGCCTCAAAAAGCATATGTTGAATAGATAATTAAAAAGTGGTGAAGAATCAAAGAAATAGCTGCTTCATTCAATTAGAAAAAAAAAGAGGAATTTATACAGGTCATGTAATTAATTCTTGAAAGGCAGTTGAGACCCTTTGACCAATGCCCTCTTTTGTGAGCTTATAAAGTAGAAGTAGTTGGGGAAAACAACCAACATGAGCACTCCCTATAAGGGTAGAATTCTGACTACTAACATGTACAGATTTTGTGCCTAGAAGTCTCCCTAAAGCCTCAAGTAGTTAAGGGGGGGGGCTTCAGAGGAGGCTGAACCTACAGTGTGTGATTGATTTATAGTGTGATGCTGGGGTTAAGCATGCTGGGATTAAGGGTGGGTGATGGCTGGATCAGACCACTAATTAGATTAGCCCCGCCCTAATCCTGGTAGAGTGAACACAACATAAGGGCTTGTCTCGCTCTTCCTTGTTGACTTGCTGCCTTCCACCTCCATGAGCTGCTGCCCTCTGCCGTGTGCCACCTTTCCTTGGAGCCAGCTGATCATGGATTGAAGCCTCCACAAACTGTGAGCTAAATAAACCTTTCCTCTTTTGACTTTGGGTGTTGGGGATTTTGCTGAAGCAACAAAAAAAGTAACTAAGACTATATATATATGTGTGTGTATATATATATATATATATATATGAATATATATAAAACATGTATATATGACTTGTGTATGTATAACATATATGTGTGTATGACATATATGTAAGTACGTATTTTTATATCTGTTTAATAACTCCTCTGATTTTCCCTTGAATCTGTGTTTCGGGGGCAATTCTGAATGTGCCTATCATAGGCAGATGCTTCTGTTCCCTGAGACATAGGAATCAGTAGGTGGTGGTGCAGATGGCAAAGAGAGGGTGGGGTGACATTTCAAACTGTGGGTGGGACTAATGCAAATTTGGCAACTCAAATGGAATTTCTGTGGGCCTAAAAATTTTTGCAAGACTTCTTGCTTCCCGAGCAGTCTTCATCTACCCACCTCCACCGTGTGTGTGTATAAAAGTGTGGAGTGTATGCAGAGTATGGGGATTTTATTTGTATGTATACAAACAGGTATACATATGAGGGAGAGAAAGAGAGACAGACAGCCAGAGACAGACAGAGAGAGAGAGAGAGAGAGAGAGAGAGAGAGAGAGAGAGAGAGAGAGAGAGATTGGACCTTTTCCATTGAAATTCTATAAATTGGAATCAACCAAGGCCAAAGGAGACACTTTTAAACATTTGCCTATGGAATCAAACATTATACTTCTAACATTGCAAACCACAAGAATTTCTTTCAAATGGGAACTTAAATTTCATTAGTTTTAGCAGAAAGCATATATTGTTAATGTGAATTTTTAGCTCTTGCTAGAATTGCACAGCTGTGGACCATAAGTGCTGGACACCAGGTGCCTGCACACCACGCACTGCCCGCATGGCTCAATGTACCATTTCCAAGAAGTGGAGGTGCAGGGCCTAAGCTCTCTACCCTTGAGCCTTAACCCTTCCAGCTTGTCAGCATCATCCCAGAGTGCTCTGTTCCTGAGAGATGACGCGCTGTCAGCTGTCTAGCCCTGATGGACTAATGTGTGGTGGCCTTTTAAATGGGCTTTTACCATGAGAGGGATGATTATATTACTGAAAAATTTAACACTTGCACACTATTATGAGAAACTCAATATTCTTACCTACATTTTAGAAGGAGTAGACCTTTCAAAATGAATCTCTTAATTAACTATAATGAAACAATACATGACTTTAGGCTCTTCTACAAAATGCTACTGACCCTTGTGTCCTAAATTAAAAGAATATTCCATTTTAAGTTAGAGAGAGAGAGAGAGAGAGAGAGAGAGAGAGAGAGAGAGAGAGAGACTGTCCAATGAAGTTGAGGCTCCAAAGCCAGAAAATTATTGTATATTGCTGGCTGGGATACGAAGTGTGGTAGCTACTGTGGAAATCATTTGGCATTTATTCAGTAAAATTATACATTGTCAATTACTCTAATTTCAGCCTTATGATATACCCTAAGGAAATTCCCAAACATGTGACCCAAGAATGATGTATAAAGTTATTCCCAGGGACACTATTAGTGAGAGTGAAGAAACAGGAGCTACTCGAAGTCTGTCAATAATAAAGTGATAAGAGAATTGTGGAGAATTTGTATTATTGGAATAATAAGTGGCAATAAAGTGAATGATACTGAGCCAAAATCATCATGGGTCTACCCTGGGGAGGGGGAACCAATCCACCATGGGTTGAGGGGGAAAAAGACATCAAGACCATAAACAGAATTATTCCATTCAGGAAAAGTTGACAAACAGGCAACATTCAGCAATGTACTGATTAGGAATAGAAACATGGAGTCTAAAAATATTTACAGATGAAAAGGTAGTGGTGACAGAAAGCTCAAGGTGCTGAGCAAAAGACAAATAAAGGCAGAGGGCGACAGGCTAGGGCCCATGGGGGGAAGCCTGTGGGTCATGCTCTGTGTTTTACCCCCTGGGGGCATAGTGGAGTTTGATTTATGATTATTATCTTAGGACCATATATATATATATAAGAAAGGCATCGAATAATGACTTAAAGTAATCTAATATAGCCATGAAGAGAAAGAAAGAACAGCTGAATGAAGGAGAAGGGACAGGAAAGGAGAGGAAATATGGAAAAGTTAGGGGAGAAAGTAATAACTCAGAAACACAGAAGAGAAGATTTAAGTCATCTGAACAGAATGGAAATTCCAAAGGTGGCATCAAAGAAAGCAGAAATGTTGGTCACCAGGCCATAGTCACACTCACAGCAAGAGGCTGCTGACATTGTTGGTGAGGATGGAGCCAGTGGTGTGCTGCGGGTGACACCATGGCCATGGGGTTATGGAGTGTCTGCTGTTTTCTAGACCCTGTCCTTGGTTTTATGTGCATTACCTGACTTAAACATTACGGGAAATTCATGGGATCAGATCCACTGTCATTTCCTCATTTTTATGTTGCTCAACTGAAGCCAGTAAGATCCCAGTGCACTTGAAAAGGTTACACACTTTGTAGACGGCAGAGTGAGGGTAGGAATACCATTTCATACACGCTGAGTTCTCAACCATGTTCTCCACACTGTCCACGAGCAGCTTCCCAGACAGTGAGTGCCTGTGGTCTCCCAGCCTGTCTGGCAAAGGCAGGGACGGCTAGGTCACTCATAGGGACCCCACTCAGTTTCCTGGAAAGCAGCCCATTTGTTTCAAGAGCGTTTAAGGCTGAAAGTTTACTTTTACCATCTGTAGGTATCCACTTTTCTTCAGGACCAGACATCCTCCCTGAGGTGGTGTGTGGGGTCTTTAGAAGACGCATGGGACACTGGCTTTGAAAATACATTTTCAAGAGTTACCATATTTCATTTTCTTCTCAAAGAAACAGTAGGTCTTACAGTGATGAATAGCAATTTCAACATATCAAGAGATATTTCATTGAAGAACCAAATTAATACTAACTTCCATGGCTTTGGCTTAGTCTTAGTGGAAAACCCATTGAGCATAATGCCAAGTTTAAATATTTGCACATAGAAATAATTAACAACTGCCATAAGCCAGAAAAAATCATAATATTCTAGATATTTCTTTTAAAATGTCACTCTGTAACATAAGTGTCTTATTTTATCTGTTATATCATTGTGATGACTTTGTTCTGTAGGAATTCTCTGTGCTTATTCATATTTTATGGTCCCAGTGAATAGAAGTCATCAGATGACTCACCAACTTGGAAAAAAATGATGAGAAAAATCCCCGACACAGAGTCGCCATCCCTGTACCACCCTGCATCTCATCCCCCAGCTGGGCCAGAGCTGGTTGCATCCTTCCCTGCTCAACTTTTTGTTGAGCCCAAGTCCTCTCTACCTAAGTCGTTCATGAAAAATATGAAGAAGGGTATGAGGAGGATCTCAACAGCTTTCCAGAGCAGGATGAAGTAGAAGAGCCAAAACCTTTGAACTCAGTTACTGACCTCAATTTTTTGCTTGCTGCCGTTTAAGAGCTATATTTTCCTAAACCAATTTCTTCATTTCTGTTTCATTCTCACAAACTAAAACTTAATTTCAGTTTCCTCACCCACATAGGGGAAATAAGACCTATTTACAAGGTCATTGTAACAATGAAATGAGATTAAATAGATTAAACATACAACACAGATCCTGATACTAAGTACTTACAAAGTTTTTAATTTCTGAAACTGTAAGTCCACTTAGATGCTTTTCATCTCTAGTATGGTGCTCAACACTGCCAAAATCCCAGAAATAGTACAGATAAAGGCAAAATAATGGATATGGTACAGCTTCAGAGCATAGGAGCAGTGCTGAATTAGGTCCTCTCGTTAGCCCGCAGATGTGATCATTGATAATCGGCCCTGTTCAGTAACTGCAGTCCTGCTGGTAGCCCAGAAGCCTCTGCTGAGAGCACCCCTGCAAGAACTCACTTAGCTGTGGAGAGGTGGGGTCAAACCAGCCTTGCTGTTGTCCTCTGAGCTAGCCCCAGACACGCCAAGGCTCCTTTCCTGTTTGAGTGCTTGTTTCTCTGAGTATGGAAACCAAACTCCAGGGGCTCTGCTCTCTTCTTCTAGCCCTCCTCATTTGTTCTCTTCAGGATTGGAGAGAGAAATTTTTCACCATTCTTACCTGATTCTGGTGTGCTTCTGTTTAGTCCTTCAAAACTGTTTATTATCCTAGGACACAATTAAGATCTCTAACATGTTTCCCAGGATTCTGTATGGCTTCACCTGCCTTTTCCTTTTGCAGTTAATTTTTGAGACACTTTTCTTTTCTAATTAATTATTACTAATTAATCGTTACTAATATTTTTGAAACTAAAAGCCACTTGCATTGCATGATAAATGCTTTTCTGCCTCAGCTGTCGTGTTTTGTAACACTGCTTTTACATTTTTGTCCTTGTTACTGTTTTTTGCCAGGAGACTAGAATACACTTCAGTATACTTATGTAGGGTTTCCTTTTTCTTTATACTGGTTTATTTTTATACTTCTCCCAAAATCTGTGACTTTATATGTTTCATCAGTTTTTAAATAGGTTTTCCCCATCTTCATGTAAGACTCCAAATTTCATGTATGTTAGACCTTTATAATCTGTCCCCTATGTCTGTCACAGAATTTCTTGAATTCATTCCCCCTACCACTCTTCAGTTTAGATATTTCCTATAGACCTATATTCCAATTCCTTAATCATGCCTTTTGTGTTACATAGCTATTTTTTATTTCAAAGAGAGTACAAATTAGAATTAAGACAAAAAATTACAAGTGATAAAGAATTTCACTTAACAAAGTAATATGAATTTCATAGCATTTGTTGTAGTACATAGTATTGTCTTCCAACCAGTTATTCATATTACCAGGTAAATGCATGTAAAATTAGAAGAAGAAAGACAAAAAGAAACAAATGTGTAAGAAATTAAATTAAGAAGAGGGGCTGGAGAGATAGCTCAGTGGAATCAGTACTGCCTGGTAAGCTCAAGGTCCTGAGTTTGATCCCTGGTACC
>NW_004524684.1:6070455-6086017 GCF_000260255.1 Octodon degus | reverse complement strand
AAGCTCGGTGGGGGGGGGATCCCCAATTCTACCATGCACCAAATCTATCCCAGGGCTGGAGGCATGGTGCTGAATTAGCTCACTGGCTTGTGTATTTCTAGATGTTCTCAAAAGAAACTGGATTTCTGTGGGCTGTGTCATTTGACCAGAAAGGAATGTTAGTCTGTGAATTTTCACATAATGAGAGAGAATGAGAATAAACAGTTGAGAAAAGAAGACAAAACGTATTATCTACTCCTTTCCATAGACCAGCAGAAATGCACAGTACAGTTGTCCAAACCATCCTACTTACATACCTAGTAAATCCCTTTCCCCCACTCCCTCTTCTGTCCTTCTCCTTAACTCAGTAACTCTTTCCTTTTAAATAAGTTCAATCCCTTTTCCCAGTGTCTACTATACCCTTCAGATTTCATTTTCTCTTTCAGGTTCTCACACTAAGACACAATGTGATGTTTGCATATGTGGTTCTGATTTATTTCACTCAAGAGTATGTTCTCTAGTGGCATACATTTACCAACAAATGACTCAAATTTATCCTATTTTATTAGCTGAATAATACTTGTTTGTGTAAAAATACCACATCTTCTTTATCCATTCTTCAGATGAGTGGCATCTAGGTTGTTTCTAGGATTTAACTACGATAAATTATGCTGCTATAAACATGGGTGCACATATATCACTGTGATAGGAGGATTTCAGTCCTTCTGGGAAAATACCCAGAAGGGGAATAGCTGGATTGAATGGAACCTCCAACTCCAGCTTTTGAAGGAATCTCCACACCAATTTCCATACTGCCTGTAACAGTCTCCACTGCCACCAACAGTAAAGAAGGGTTCTTTTTTTTTCACAGCCTCTCCAGCATTTGTTATTCGCTGACTTCTTGATGTTATCCATTCTTTCTGGGTGAGATGGAATCTCAGTGTTGTTTTAATTTACATTTCTTAAATGACAAATGATGTTGAACATTTTTTCATATATTTACTTGACATTTGTATTTCTTCATCTGAAAAGTATATATTCATCTCAGATGCCCACTTTTGGATTGGGTCTTTGAATTTTGGGGGGCCTGATTTTTAAAAAATTCTTTATATGTTCTAGATAGAAAGCCTTTTTTGGAGGGACAGTCAGTTATAATTTTTTCTCAGTGTGTGAGTTTTCTTTTTACTCTGTTGGAGATTTGTTTTGAAGTGCAGAAACTTTTCAAAAAGAAGACATCCCAGTTGTCGATTCTTTGAAGTATTTCCTGTGCATGGGAAATGCACAGAGCTATTATTTTTAGCTATTAATTTTCTTGTAATTTTCTGTTCTCTGGCATTTTTTTTTTTTACTTTTTATCTTTTCTGTGTATATTGTTGTTTTTTCCCTTGAGATGCTTAACTAATTATTTGATGTTCTTGTCTGTTATATTTACTTTTCAGATAACTATAAATTGAATTTGTTGCTCTTGTGTTTTCTAAATATTTGATTTCATTAATGTGTCTTTCAACATGATTAGATGATGCGACTGGATGCTGGACATTAGCACAGAATAAATGCTCCACAAATTACAAATTTTGCATCCTTCCCTTTCTAGCTCTAGGGAGATATACTAAAGTTGATTGCCTCAATATGTGGAAAACTCTACAAGCAGATGCATGCATGCACGCATATACATGTACGCGTGCGTGTGTGTGTGTGTGTGTGTGTTACTAGGAGTTGAACCCAGGGCCTTTGTGCTGAGCTGCTTCCCTAGCCTAGCCCTTTTAATTTGGAGCAGGTCTCACTAAGTTGCCCAGATCAGTAACTTCTTTTTAGAATTCTTGGTAATAGTCTGTGTATATCTAGATTTGTCCTTTGCTTGCGTCCATGTCTATTTCATGAAAGCTTTAAAACTTTAGTACTTGTTCTTCCAGCACTGGGAAAGAGTGGAAAACTTTGCTGTACTCCACAGAAAGTCTCTTCCTGACCTGCAGGCTGGCTGCGCACCGAGCAGAATGCTCCAAACACTCTTCTCATCTCACCAGGGTTTGGTCCCCCAGCCTGCCCCTTATTTTGGTCCTGTGAGACCACTGAGACCCTGGAGTTTCTCTAGTTTTTGTCTCCCTGTGGAATCGAGGCAAAACCCACAGCCTCACCAAAAAATGTTAGCACCAGACTCCATTCCCTGTACCCTGGTCGATTTACAGAGCTTTGATGCCTTTAAATATTTTATGTGACTTTTCTAGATGTTCTCAAAAGAAACTGGATTTCTGTGGGCTGTGTCATTTGACCAGAAAGGAATGTTAGTCTGTGAATTTTCACATAATTTTGTTTTTATTGGAATCTTTTTATTCCACTTTTTACCTGGCAAACTATTACTTCTCTTTTGTGTCTTCTGCTGAGGAACTGTTTACTAACTCATCAGCCAGTATTGTCCTGCTGTTGAACTCCTTCACAATGCCTTCTGTCATTTGTTTATAACACTTCTAAATTTCTGAAATTAAAGATGTTGTTCATGAAATGCCTTTCTTTGACTAAATTTGAAGGTCAGAGAAGACAAGGACACTTTCCGTGAGTGTGTGTGTGTGTGTTTCCTGCCTTGGTTCTGTTAGGTAGCATGGCGAAGGGCCGGGAGGTGTTCTTGGCCTTCGTTCTGCTCATCTTGAGAGAGGCTCAGTTCTCTACCTCGCTTCAATTTGGGGCGTGATGTCTTACCTTCCGGGATGCAGCCTCATGCCTCTGTTACCACGCCGTTCTGTCCGGGCTGATGATGTAGTTTTAATGAGCGAAGTTCATTCCTGAGAAGCAGCAAGCACTGAAAATGCTACTTCTACCAGTGATGGCTATGGACGGGAGCGGAAACTGCTGGTCATCCAGCCGCACAGGATCGTCCTTCCTCACCATCGGATTGGATGAGGGAGCTGTCCTCGGCACGGAACCCTGGGTCAGGTTCTCCTACGCAGCAGTTCTGTGAAGTGCTTTGACACAAAATCATTTGTTCTGAATTCTAGGGAGCCTGGAGCCACAAGATTGACAGAAACTGCTTTGCTGATAACGTCCAAAGGAATCCCAAGATTGTCCTACTAATAGAGTGTGAGAAATAAATTCCCATTTTGGTGAGCAAATGAATCAAATGGGTTTATTTGTGAGAATAGTTAACATTCACAAACTAGCTTAGAAACTGACGCCTTGAACTCGATGCTACCAGAACAAAAATTGAAAGCATAGGTTTCCAGTTGAAGCATCCGGAGACAGGGAAAATGGATCTGACAGGCTGGGCAGATAGGGACATGTTAGGCAGTGTCAAAACATATGGTCAGATTGTCACAAGCAGAACTTATTAAGCAAACGATGTGACTACCTAATCTATACCTCTGTCTGGAAAAAGATGAGAGAAGAGGTCTATCTCGGAGAAAGAAGCCAGAGTCTCAGAGCGCCTGCCACTCAGATCTGTGCTCTAGCTGCGTCGCTCCCATGGAATGGGCTGGCCAGGGGCTGCTGCTCAGCCTTCGGCTGGGTGCGCCCTGTGACCGCTTGCCTGGGGAGTGGGGTGGAAGTGCGGGTTTCCAGCCGTGGGGAGGTGGACATTCGGGTCCAGCCTCCTGTGCTCCTTTCTTTGAAAGCAAAGTAGCTCAGGCTAGGGAAGACAGAGGGGCCACCAGACAGCAAGGCCGGACACTCCCACTGTCACGGGGAGGAGGCTGCCTGGTAGCCCGGCCAGCCTGGGCTTGCGGGTGAAGAAGGTCTGTTCTCCTCTGCACTGCCACCAACAGTACAATCCGAGGCTTTCTCTGGACATCTTCAGGAAAGCAGAGGCTCCGAGCTCTCCCAAATCTGAATAAATGATTGACACGTAGAGGTTTGTCACAGACGTCAATGTAACCTAGCACAGAATTACAGACATGCTCAGAGAAAAGTTCCTAATCATACATTAAAAAAAATCTAGAGTAGGTCCATCTTTGGCTAGTAGAGCACAAAACCTTGTGGAAACATTAGCGTGAGTACAGCTAGGAACCCATTCCGAGTCTACGCTAATGAGGGATGACTGCACTGAAGGAACACAGAAATGCCTGTTTTGGTGAATGTCTTTTTAAAAGTAAGATGTTCACAAAATACATTGATCCAATTTAGCACGCGGTTTATTTTTAAGGCTAAGGATCTTAATTACATCATGGTGTACATGAATTTATTTATTTATTTGAATGTAGTTGATTGTTACAGGGTCTCACTGCTCAGCTCGGACTCCTGGTGATCCTCCTGCTTTCAGCCTCCCCAGCACTGGGATTATAGGCATGTGCCACTCTGCCCGGACTCTGTGGCCAGCTCAGCCTGCCTGGGGGCGGGGCGGGCTCTGCATGTGGTGCTGGGGATCGAAATGTGGTCCGAAGCAGGCACTTTAGTCCGCTAAGCTACTGAGCTGGCCCTCCGATGTATGTGAATTTAACCATGTTAAATAAACTCTAAGGCTGGAACTGTACTTGTATAAAGGAGAAAATGCACTTATGTCTACTTTTCTGCAATGATTTTGTTGCTTTACATTAAAGTGGTATAAATAGAACTAAATTCTGTGGATGATAATACTTGAGAATACTGAGCAGATCCATTATAAGAATTAAATCATTTAGTTTTGTGAGTTATTGCTGAAGCAGCCATATCATTTCAGAGGTTTGATCTATTTCATAGTGTTGAAGCAGTCCAGAATATTACTTATGCTATACTATGATTTGAATGTTATACTGAGTTATGTAATACTTACAATTTTGATTTTCACTCCAGTAGTGAATGAGCTAAAATGTACACGTAAAGACATTATTTCTCAGGAATTAGAATATTATATAGTCTTGACTTTGGACATGATTTTTAAAAGTCACGTGGTTATAAGACCTTAATTCAAAGTCCTGAATCGTACAGCAATCCAGTCCAGGTCTTCACCAGCCTCCAGCCTGTGTCACTGCCTCTACCTGTCGACTCATATTAGCTGACATCGTGGACACACAGGACGTTAGCGTCTCTCTACAGATGCTCCTTGACACCTCATGGCACTAAGCAAGTCGGAATCAGCATTCGGGGCCTGCTTGATTGCATTTTTGATCCTTCTATAGCATCCTGTTTTGAATACCAGATTGCTTCTCTGCCAAATTAACAAAATCAGGTTTTAAACCAAAATAAATTTAATAAATTTTTTATAACTTTTTTTCAGGAAGGATTCTATGGCCCATATGAAATGCAATCTTATCAGGAACAGCAAGGATGAATGAAATTCTCCTTCTGTGTCATGTAATGCAAGTTAGAGGAACATATTCACTGTTATTGATATTCTTGTTGGATAGTATTCTTGACAATTTATTTTCCACGGTAAATTAAATGCCATGTATTATTCAATTTCAGACTGAAATATTTGCACTTAATCTGTTCCATACTGATGTTCTTAACAAAACCAGAATGACTACTCATAGCGCCTAGAAGTTTCCTTCCAAGCTTATAGCTAGTCGTGTGAATAGTGATGTACTGTTGTATGTAATAATGACAGCACATCATTGATAACAGTCGACGCACATGCGCACATCTGATTGGAGGGCTGGTGCATTTGAATGCACTTCTTAACTGACCCAACATAATTAGTGTTGTTCTGGAGTTATCACTGAGAAAGGGGTGAAGAAAGCATCGTGGGAGAAGGGATCTGTCAGGAAACCCGAAGTCCTTGGGCACTCCCCAGCTTTCACGCTGGCCAGCAGACCTCCAATAATGGGCTCATGCATTTCTGGAGCTGTATTTGTCACATGCCAGTTTTCATGATCTTGACACTAGAAGTGGAAGAGCAGATCTGAAGGGTCGCTTAACGTAGCAGCTGGCATTAACAGTACGACCTGTTGACAAAGCTCGGTGGGGGGGGGATCCCCAATTCTACCATGCACCAAATCTATCCCAGGGCTGGAGGCATGGTGCTGAATTAGCTCACTGGCTTGTGTATATGTATGTGATATGCCTCTCATCTTCTGTCTTTGCTTTCTCCACACCCACCTCACGTCAGCTTCTCTCATGAACATACATTTCTTTTATGAGGAAGACACATATGTACAAATGGTGCCCACACTCTCGCTCCTGACCAGAAGAATCTTCACCAACCACAGACGCGTGTGATGTGCCCAACCCGGGTTCTGCCCACACCAGCTGAAGCGACTGGAGCCTGAGGACGGGCAGTCCATGTTGCCCAGGCAGGTCTTCCTGGCTCGTGCTGGGCACACGGCTGTGCCTGAGTGGTGCTCTAGCTGCAGACGCTCTGTCAGCGCCACAACCCAGCTGACTTACTTTCTGTGTGGAGTGCATCTTTTGACACTGGTTACAGGATGACCAGCCCCGTCTTTGCAGTATAACTCCTCCAAGTAATCATCTTGGACTCTTAGAGATTAATTAGAAAGCATTTCAGTTATGTTGGATTTCCTTTAAATAGACATAAGACAAAATTCAGATTACTTTTCCTTACATGTAATAAGCTTTTTACTTATTTTCCTTTTTCTTTCAAAATATACTTCTCAAATGCCTTCTGCAGTCCAACTAATGCACTAAAGACAAACTATCTACAAGATTTGAAAACTATCAATCGCACTAGGCATTCAACAGATTTTAGTGTATTTTTAAATTTGTGAATCTACAACCACAGTCCATCTCAGAACATATCATCTCCTCTCACCAAAAAAAGAAAGAAAGAAAAAAAAAGAAACCCTCATTCATATTAGCAGTAACCCTGTGTTTCCTGGTAATTAATCCTCCACCCCAGCCTGAGGCAAATAAGGCTGTTTTCTGTTTCTATGCATTTTCCCTACTGGGCATTTCATATAAGTAGAATTATAGAATGGGTGGTGTTTCCTGAGCCTTCTTACCCCATTTGACATGTTTTTGGGCTTCATTTACATTGTGATATTTATCAATATTTCATTTTTGTTGTTGGCTAATATTCCATGAAATGGACATGTCACGCCATTATCCATTTGTCAGCTGCTAGACACTTGGCTTAGTTCTATTATTACGAGTGCTGCTGCTGCTGCTGTGCCATTTTGGATGCATGTGCTGTACAGGGGACAGGAGCAGAGCTGCTGAGGCACGCGGGGACCCTGTCAAGCCTTTCCCAAGGCCCCCACCCAGGTCCCACTTCCGACAGCAATGTGATCTAGAGGATTCTTAACTTGGAATTTATGGTTAGCTTCGAGTTTTAAATTTTATTTTTAAATGACATATGTGTATCACATATCCTAAGATTAGAAAAGCTGTTTCATAAACAGTTATATATAATATACAGACACACATATTTAAGCCAATTTCTGGGTGGCAAGTAGAAATATGTGTAAATTTATGACATACGTGATTTCTGATACAATGTTTTGCTCTGAGTAACTTAATAAAAATGGGTAAGTGGTTAACATAGATGACCAAGAGAACAAATATATGAGTAGATGCATAGAGACAGAGTTACATTTCTAGTTTACATCAAACAAGGTGGTGAGCACTTTCAGTTTCTATTGTGCATCTCCGAATCCCTGGGTTGACCAGAAAATATAATAAAAGTTTACTAAAGAAACATCACAGTGGAGGATGCATTGCCTAAGCGGTGGGATACGTGCATCTGAAGCCAGGAGGAGCACTGGGGCGTTGTGATGGGGATTTGTGGCCGAATGTCTTCCAATATACTTTGAGTAGGCACTGTATTATCTGTTCACCTTTATTGATCTATTGTTTATGGGAATTTCTGGCGAAGGAAAGCATTCCTCACCCATTGGATTCACCACGTCCGGCACTGGATGACTTGTAGCCCCTTTCCAAAGCCCAATAACCATGAAAAGTTACCATATTGAATTGAGTCAGGATATCTTGATAGCCACATAGTGCAGGGCAAGACACTGAGGAGAGGAGTCCAGAGCTGCTTCAGGAAGTGGCCAGCATGGTCCTACAAGTGCGTGTCACAGGGGGGATGTTTTGAGGGGGATTAATGGCCAGCTGCCTTCACTGTAATAAATTTAAAATTTACATTCGCTATATTTTATCACATCTCATGGATGGTATTTGTGTGAAACAGAAGTTGGCTTTTCTTCTTAACAACTGTCACTGTTGATTCTATTAATGAAATTAAATGGTGACTACCAACCCACACAGTTCAGTGATATTTCAAAGTAACCAATTTAAATATTCCTTGAATTCTAGGAGATTTTGACTACCAATAGTTAATCTAAACTGAACAGCTGAAACTAAGTAGAAATTTGAATGAGAGGAAGGCTTCTAATTAAAATCCACTTCCTTCCTAGGAGAAATGCTGCCTGTGCTTCAAAACACAAATGCAGAAATGCCCATCTGAAACACACAGACATAATTTGTGACTTCCGGTGGGTTTTGGATTACTAGCACAATGAAAAATATTTTTACTTAAATTTTTAAAAAACCTCATATGAGGAAACACTAAAAGCAGCTAACTGTCCTATTATTTCATAAGAAATAAGAAGACCAATTTGTGACATGTTTTACATTTGAGAATAAATGATATCAAGATGAAAAGCATTTGATTAAAGCTTGTATTGATCAAGTATTCTTAGTATTGTCATATTTGGTATTTTAAAGTTTCTTATTTGGTCAAGGTGAGAATGTCTCAGATTCACAAAACGCTTCTGTTTTTTTGAAAATCTCCACTGAAAGGGGAAAGTAATTAGTAATGTAAGAGTGTCTTATTGAGGTAGTGTCTTATTGAGGTAGTGTTTATGGAAGAACAGGACACGGAGCAATAAATATCTCCGGGCAATGATTAAATGCAGGAGCAGAGTTGATGCGGCCCATGAATATGAATGCCATTTATAGTGTCACGCACTTCAATCTCATAAACCCTCATCTCTTTATACAAGGAAAAGATGACATGAAATAGATCTCACACATACCTGTAAGTGATACAAATAAAGAAATAGGTGCGGATGCCAACTGAAATTAGAATTTTATTGTTTTCACATGCATTTTCCACCAAGAACCAAAATGAGCATAATTTTTTCATGGAGGTTTAAACACCAGCATCAATAGTGATTAACTACGTGAGGTGGGTTATGTGGAGGAACGAGGCTAAGGTTTTACATGTGGACAAACGCTTGTCACCAGCAACTCCAGATGTAAGTGCTGAAGTCATTCAAGATGTCTAAGAGTGCTGTGAGGGGGAGCTGACATTTTGCACACGCTGTCTAGCCAGTTGTCATAGGAGTCATCAAGTAGTGCTCTAGTTTAAATATGTGTCATGGTTTGTTTCTAGTTGTCCCCCCAAAGCCTCAGGCCATCATGGGGCGGGGACTTCCAGAGTTTGTGATTAACTCATGATCCCCTGGGATTATGGGTGATCCAAGGCTGGGATTATGGGTCTTAGTACTGCTGGGATTATGGGTGTGTGCACTTCCCCCAGCCTGGGGCTGAGAGTCTGCATGCAATATAAGAGGGACAGAGAGACAAGACTTCCCCTCCGTAGCTGTTGCTTTCTGTCTGGCCATTGTTGCCTGTTGCCGTTGTTGCTGCTGCCCTCTGCCCTGTGGCAGTCCGCCTTGGAGCGGGCTGAGTGTGGACTGAAGCCTCCAGTAGCTGTGAGCTGGATAAGCCCTTCCTTTCTTCATTTTGGGTGTTGAGTATTTTTCCCAGCAATGAGAGAAGAGTAACTGACACAATATGTAACAATAGATGCCCTAAACGAGTGGAAATCTTTGTACAACACCAAAAAAGACAAGGGAGCGTATACTTTGCATGGATTAATGGAAATGGTACATGGATTATACCTCAATAAATGTTATAAAAAATAATTTTGGGGGAAAACTACCGAATATTTTAATAACCTTTTCCAATTACATTTGCCGATGTATTTAAGACTTGAAATGGTTCGTAATCCAGCATCTTGCTATGCGCTTCTTTCCAAGTCAGTCAATCTCCACATAGCTCCCTCTGGCACTGTCGAGCAGTAGACATGGGCCAGACATCATGAGGGCTTCAGGGAGCGCAGCGATGCAGCACTCAAAGGCTCCTGGTGTTCTGGAACTGCAGTTCCAGCAGGCAGATGAACGAATAAACAGCAGGACAGGCGGCCAGGTGGGGCCTGCAGGGCAAGATCTCGGGAGGTGCCCTTAGGGCGGAGATGGAACAACGTGCCAGGCTGTGCCGATCATGGTCTCTCTGGTTTGATTTCTCTTCCTGCTGAAGCCGCAGGGGAGGCCGATCGGCAAAAGGAGCGCAGTGTTTGCTTGCGGTCTGGCTGTCGGGGCTGCCCACTCAGACTCTGCCAGGATCTCAGGATTCCACTGTGGGTTCCGGGTTCCTTGAAGGCAAACGGGCCTGCCGCTTAGCTCTTGCTGGTCACTGGGGTGTTAGTACACCAAGGAGTTCTCAAAGCACACGCAAGTAGACACATTCCAAGGTATTGGGGGAAAGTTCCTGAGGCCATACAGCACCGTAAGACGCACTAACAGGTGCTACCCACCAATCACTTGTCCTCACAGGTAGAGTATTATTCTGTCTTCTTTACACCGACATGTTCTAAGTCGGCCTCAGCTCATAAGTCTATAGATCCAAAGAAGTCTTTTGCCTTACAATACTGTGTGTTTTACAGTGTTTGTTGAGCTGTGACACCCAACTTGGGCATGAGTAGAGGTGGTCTAGGAGGCTGTTATGTCCTTCAATGCACACAGCACTATCTTCCTTGATAAAAACTGGAAACTGCAGCTTTGGGAGGCTGTGGGACTTGATTACATGTCTGGTCTCCTAAACATCAGTGACGAGGAAGAGCACATGGCTTGGTGGCTAAGAGCTAGTGCTGAGGTGCTAATCCTTGCACTGGTCCTCTATAAATGCAAGAGCCACCTTGGAGTTAGCTACGTTTGTGGAACTTCTAACAGTCCACACAGGTCTCTCCATTTACCCATGGTTAGGGAGAAACTTACAGTTAGCCCAAGAATCAACACGCTGTCTGCAGTCAGCAGTGTGAATATTTGGGCCACCCATGGTGGTGCACGCTGGAGCTCCCACTGTGGACGGTGAGGCAGGAGGGTTGTGTGTTCCAGGTCAGCATGTGTGAGGGCCTGGACTGGACCTTTGAAATTTGTTTTGCGTATTTGATGGGACTAAACCACCAATCAGTTCAGTTTTTCTTATTCAGAACAAATCAGTGTGAGAGGCTGGGAGAAGCCTGAGGCACAGCACTGTCCAGACCTCCTCAACATTTTCCAGAGGCAAGAGGGTTCTGCAGAGCAGAAAACTTCCTTTTATCCCCACTCCAAAGCCTTCTTATTATTTGTGAAGTTCTTCAATAGAAAAGGTACAGGGAAAAGCAAGTGGTTCTGCAAGTTGAAAATGAAAAAAAATTGCTTCACCAGAGTTCATGAGTGATTGTAAAATTGCTGTGTAGGTCATCGATTTTGGGTGAAATGGATTATGGTGTCGCGACTACTTCCTGTCCAGTCCCCAAACGCCACTTGATCAGATCTGCTGCCCATAGGCTCATCAAATGCAAGCAGGTGTGCAAACTTAGACTATGAAGCTGTACCAAATAGAACATGTCACCTGTCACGTGCTCTTTAGATATAAGAAAGTGATTAAATATTAACAGGATACAACCTGGTCTACATTTAAACTAGAAGAACCAACACTGAATAATTATTTATGTTTCTATACAATAGAGAAATAACAGAATGATGGACAGTATTTGTTAAGCAATAAAACCTTTAACTGACTGAATTTTGAGAACGTCCCAGGCTGCTTGCTTCACGTGTTACGCCTTTGCCTTTGCTTTTGGCTTACCCGTGTCATGGGAACCAGCTCCTGCTCTCATGCTGTCCCCCTCCCACAATTCCCTTTTTCTGTCCCCTGAATAATTCCAGCGCATTAAATCAGTTCTAGCTGGCAGCAGTCAGGTGGAGAAAGTCATCTTCTTAGGAAATGCGTCACTGTGAAGTTTGAAGATGTAGGGACAGAGAGGAGGAGACGCGAGTGTATGCATACTTCAACTGTGTACACTTAGAACAGGACTGGTCCACTCCTTGTCTTTAGTTTAAAGCTATGCAATGTTGAAATACTATTAAATTTTTACCAAGGCATGATAAAGCATCACATGGCATAAAAATATCCTTCAACTGCTTGGACAGCATAGATATTGTTTTAAAATACGGAACTCTTCATGTACCTGCATGTCAGCCTTGCGTAAGGCCCAGGCTCATTCTTTGTGTATCCTCCCAGCTTTAGCCCATGGGCTGCTGAAGGGAGCATCATAGAAATTTTTGACAAATTATGAGGAACTTTAGCAATTATACTCTAGCACTCTGCACCTCCCAAATAAAATAGTACTCGAGAATATTTGCTCTCTATTGGTTGTCAAATGTTTCCAAATATCAAATTTAAAAGTATATACGTCCTGTCAAGATAAAAATGACAATACCTTGATGGATGTCTCTGTTACTTATCCGTCAATGGATGTAGGATTTCAACTGTCAAGTTCTCTGTTTTCAGATGTCATGTATTTGTGAAAATGGCGGGCACGCTATCTGTGTAGGTCTAGCGTGTGTGGCCACAAGCATGGCTTCCATATCTTCTCCCCCATGCTCTGAGGTGGGAGGGAGAAATCCTGAAAACACTATTTTGTGGTAGTTCACGGGCAGCCACGGAATAGATCGCTGGTGTGTTCTCTGAAGCCTGCAGGAATGAGTTAGATTATGCAGAGGTGAATTTGATCCATTGTGTACCCACGTTTATGAAACTATACTTGGTTATGATGGTGTTTGGTGGTGTTCAAAGAATGCGAAGAGCTAGCTGTCACCAAGAGGACAGTATCAACAGATGTTCTCACTGTCCCCTCCTGGAAGGCTGGGCACTTATAAAACTGACGAAACTTGGAAAAGTGCAAACAGTTATTGGTCTTGGTCATTTCAGTTTTTACTGTGAACTTTTTACCAACCATTTTCTATTACATTGCTTTTGGCCAGTGAATATTTGGATGAATGACTAAATTTTCTACTGTGCTTTGTCTGTGTAGACCTACATAAAGGCTGCTGTACAATTTTGTACTGCGACTTCCAGTCTAAGAAAATAATAAATAAAAGCTCTGCCGTTGTATTTATGAAGAAAAGGGTGGATGTTTCTTTCTCCAGAATCTAGATTCCAGAGTCAAATAGGTTTTTCAAAAATTTAGGAAATAATGCAGTAGCCCCAGTGTTTGTGTTTTATGGGGGAGAAGATCGGAGGGCAAGAATTAGAAAGTGAATGAAAAATTCTACGCTTAGCAGAGACTCAAGGCAATTCTACGCTTAGCAGAGACTCAAGGCAATAACACGAAGCTACTGTTTAGTTGAAGAAGTAGCAATGCAACATGCAACAGCTAATTTGTCCAAATGCTTAAGCAGGCAATAATTTGCCGATATAAGACTCTGATGGGCAAATACAACTGCTTCAATAAACGCTCATTTCACGTTGCTTGGTGTGCATTCAGAAAAGCATTTCTTGCTCCAAAAGTCGAATGCCATATCCATCAGGAGATACAGTAGATTACTGGGCCAGTGAAAGATTTGCCCTGAACAATTGTCTTCTGTGTGGGAATTATTGCACTACATTTCTTCATGTAGAATAGTTTCTTTTCCATGTCTGTTTTGAAGGCCTACATGTGTCATTTCAGTTTAAAAATACTGAAAACATATTCTCAATTAAAAGCCACTCCACATTCTCTTAAGTGTTCTCCCGGGGACTGGTGTTTCTCCCTCCTGAAAACCTTCCCTAAGGAGATAAGGCCCCGGGAGGTTCTGTCCATCTGCCTTTACCTTTGGCTTTCATTTATGTGAAGCAGCAAGTGAGATCCACAAGTTCCCAATAATAAATTGGCTGGGAGTAAACCTGCGTGAGTAAAACCTTTACACTTCCTTCTAGAAACCAATAAACACACACAGAGCTTACAATACTTCAGTGATTTATTTTCAAATTAAAATACTGTCTTTTAAATGAACAGGAGATAATTGATTTGTGATTCTTGCTCCTTTGTATCTCATAATACAAGAATGTTACCATCAATCCTTATGATGTAGACATTTTATTTTCCATGGGAAATATTGGTGATTTAGCAATAGTTTATTAAAATGAATGGAAAAAGGTCTGATTTTTATGGAATTTCTCAAAATAATGGAACTGAGCAAAAAAGTTATAATGCAATACTGTGAGAATGGCCTAGTTTTACATACCATAGAGACCAAATAAAAGGCATGTTTGAGTAGCTTATTAAAAACGTCCAAGTTGATAAAATGCAATTCATGGAAGGTCGGTCTTACTCCAAAGTAGTAAACAATGATCAAGGCCCACAGCTGGAAGCACTCCTGTCTGCAGGAAGTGCCGCAAGCGCTGATATTGGTGAGCAGGACTGATCCAAAGAAATCGAGATTGGGCTCAAAGGCCAGGAAAGTTATTAACACAGTCTGACTTACCTTCGCAAGCTTATTACCTTCTTTTATGCTTTAAGCCGTTGGTGCTAAAGATGTAAGGTGGGACATTGTGTGCAGTAATCGGAAGTGTGGAGTCGCTAAAGAAATTATACACGAGATGTATGATAATGACATCTTTCTGCAGCGCACCCATGATGACACCAACATGTCACGCAGACAATACAGGGCGTCTAAATCAGCGAGTTTCCATCCTCGCGCTGAAGGCGAGGTGGGGGGATGCTCTCGAATGAATAAAGACTGAAAAGTGATGGGCTTGACGATTCCAATTTCGGAGCTGAACACTCCGCGTTTCAGAGCCCCGGCTTCTCCCAGGCCTCCGCCATCCCCTTGCGGCTCTCCCCTGAGCTTTGGGGCAAAACAAACGAAGTTGAGTCTCCCTGGGCACCTTTTGTGAGGCCGCCCCAGGAGCACGGGAGGGACAAAGAGCGAGACTGAGAAGCGGAAAGAAAGAAAACAAACAAGGCATGAAGACAGGGGGCGGGGAGGTCACCACGGGTCTCAGAACCGCGCTCCTCCCCTTGGGCCGCGCCCTCGCCAGCGGCCGGCTCGTCTCGTGCCGCCCGCGCTCCTCCGAGGGGCGGCTCACGGCCGCGCGACGCGGCGTGGCCCTGTCCTGTCAGGGACTCTGTGGCCGGCGGCGCGCCGGTTCCCTCGTGCTGCAGGCGACCGTGCCCGGTGCCACCCCTCGGGCGCGAGGCCAGCGTGGGGGCGGCCTCGGGGACCCCTGCTCCTTCCGGGAGCCCGGCCCTCCGGCCCGCGCCGCGCAGGGCGCATCCTCCAGGGCCACCTGTTTCCGAGGCCACCTTCTCCCTGCCTTCCCAGGCGGGGTGGGCGGTGCAGGGCCCTCGGAGCCCCCCGGTCCCCACGCCCTCCGGCGACCCCTCCTGTGCCCCAGCTTCGGCCGGAGGGCGGCGCAGCCCCGTCCGGTGTGCGGCCGCGACCCGCTCCGTCTCTCGCTTTCCCTCGGCGGTCCCCCGACTCCGTGTTCTCCAGGTGATCCCGGCCGGGCCCAACCTGGGCGGGCTCCGCTGGGACCCGCCGGCCGGGCGTCCCGAGTCCCCGGACAGAGCGCCCAGCGCGCGTGCGGAGCGCGCTCCCGGGCACGGCCCCCTCCCGGTCGCCCCCGC
>NW_004524684.1:6050006-6069705 GCF_000260255.1 Octodon degus | reverse complement strand
CGCCGCGCCGCTCGGCCCCGGACCGCGCTGCAGCCCCGCCCGGGACTCGCGGCGCTAACCGGGCGGGTGGCTGCTGCTCGTGGAGGCGGAATCCTCGCGTCCCAGGCCTCCGCGCTATTCCCTTGCTCTTTACGTTTGTAAGATAACTTTGGTATGAACAGGGGAAACCTGGTTGCTCTTCTGGAACTGGCGCGCGGCGAGGCGCCGCGAAGGGCCGGAACGTCCTCTGCTCGCGGGCGGCGCGGGAGAAGCCGCGCCGGGCGCACGGAGCTGTGCACGCATTGAGTGCGCCGAGTCGCCCATCAGGCCTTCTGGGAAAGCGTTTATTTTGGTTCTCGAAGCTACTTCCAAGCTTCGCAGAGTGGGTATACTTAAGTGGATGAGTCACTTTAATGCATTTTACATAACAAAAATCAAAGCCCGAGGTGGCCTTCCCGGTGCGGGAGGAGCCGCGCGCCGCCCTTTGTTGGCCAGGCCGGCCGGCTGCCCTGCCTCCGGCGCGGCTGTGTGCGCCGCCCCCGTCCACGGGGACCCGGGGGCTGCACAGCCCCCCAATACGGAGAGCCGCTTGGGTTTCCGTTCCTGATTTACAGTAATGTTCCTCCTCGAATAATCCTCCATAAAAATGATTGCGAGCCCTTCCCGTCCGGAAGCCAGAGGGTCGGTGCCATCTGTAGGTCTTCGCCGAGCTGACAGGTGATCCTAAAGGGTATTTTTAAACAGCCCAAGTGGAAGAATTCCCTGAAGAGGCTTCGCCACTCACTGTTATTAAGAAACCGCATTCTTATTTATTTAATGCTTTTAGTCTTTTTGTATCTCGGCCTATTGCAGGGAACTCAAGTGACTCATGATGGTTTTTTTTAAGTCACTTTCTAAATGTGCGGGGCTTACCCTATTTAAAGATGTCGCCTTCAACAGAGAAATTCCCCCGTAGCTCTGTCATGCGAAGGGAGGCAACATGACAGTGGAGAAGCAGGCCTTTCAAGCCCCAGTTAGCCCTGGCCGCGCCGCGGTGCAGTCTCAGCGTGCAGCCCCTACGCTTGAGGCTCTGCTCTCCGTGCCTGCCTAAAATGAAGACAGCTAGATGCTCGTGGTCGGAAACTTGCTAGGGGTGAGAAGGAGGCTATCTACTGGGCTACGAGGGGAGGAAAGCACCTTAATTTCGTTTCTTTGAAAGGATTTGGCTTTCTTTTCAGTAATGGAAATACAAGGCATTTTCAAATTCTATGAAACATTATTTCCTGAACAAAGAGCAGATTTGGAAGGCTAAGCCAGCCTGCTGTAGGTAATGTTAGCAATGTTTTGGTTGGCTTTAGCATCTGCTAGTGTTTATTTGAGAGGTGAGCCAAACCATCTCCTGGGAAGGAAGAAATGACAGGTGACATTTGTCCTTGTTAGGTGTCAGCAGAAGTTTTAATGAAATGTTAAAAAATGGCTTTAATTTCATCAAGATGTGCTGCCATTTGGTTTTGAAAGATTTTGTTTATCAGATAAATCTTTTGGAAAAAAAATCAAGTTTGTAAAAGCTGGGCAAGAAAGATTGTAGCAATCACTGAATCAAATTACTGTGCCTTTGTGTGTAAATGTATGTGGAAATTGGTAATTTTTTTATTGTTTGCCAACTTGTTTTTCAAGAAGTAATATGAGAAGTTTTATTATCAGAAGAGGAAGAACATGTCGTTAACGCACTGTAAAATTAATTAGGCACTAATTGAGGTTGGAATAAATTACAATTAGTCATTCTGCTTTAAAAGTAGTGTTAGTAGAACAGAAGGCTTAAGTTTTCTCATAATTAAAGATAGATGATGTGCCATTCTAAATAGCTGCTATAATTTTTCACTCTTAAATTGAACAAATATTTTAATATAGCATATTTTGGATTGAAATAATAGAACTAATCTAAGAACTAATGCTAAAAACTACAGTAGTAATTTTTTTAAACAAAGGAATTTTTATAACAATTCTTTGCATTGGATATTTCCTTTAGAAATATTTGTCTCAATAAGGTGTGACACAATATGTGATATGGTAGATCCACCTAATGCATATTGGTTTTGGTTTAAATAGAAAATACATCATTTTCATGTCCTATTATGTCTATATTATTTTGTTTTAAAAATGCAGCTTTCAAGAAAAGCAGCTTTTCCCCCCTAGAATTAGTTTCTCTGCACATACATTAGAACACACGTATTTTAAAATTCAGAATTACATATACAAAACCCAATATTAATGCTCATTAAAATGCTTTTAACTTTAGAATTTATTCATAAAACAGTTTTTAAAGCATCATAGTTTTATTGATTATATTAAACTTTTCTTTCAGTCATATTAAAATGGAAATCAGTGAAAAGTAACTGAAAGCTCAGTAATGGAGATTTTTAATATATACTGTATAATGTTGTAAGCATGTAAGTAGGAAATATAGTTATCCACAGAAAAAGCACAAAACTGCCCAAAAGACTAGTATTTTGAGTATTACTTAAGGTATAGTTTTTTTTTCCTTATTAGACGTATTTGTATTTAAAGGCATAGAGAAGAAGTGCCTGGGACTCATGGCTCGGGAGGCCTTCCAGTGCCCAAGGGAGCGCAGCGCAGTTGGTCTCACAAGGGGTCAGCGATTTCTATTTGTATACTGTGTAGCTGTACACAGGGAAATGTGCCTTTTACAATGGCATAAATATTAAATATGTAATAATCTTAAAGAGTGAACACTAGTACATCTTTTGTTCAGACATTCAGTTTATTCTTATCATCTTGGCCATGTAACATGTATTACTCTATAGGTGTAAAATGTAAATATATTTTCCATATGAGTAGTAACAACGTTAAGTGTATATTGTTACACATTGGTATATATGTACTTATTTGCATTGACATTCCAAAGAGTATTAGGCAAAATGAAATAAATATAATTTTAAAAATCTGGGGAAAGATACAGTGAATCTGAGCTTATAATTACTTATAAAAAGGAAATAAATATACCTTCATTATTTAAAACCACACTATAAAGAAGAGGTTCATTAGGCAAATGGATGTAAGCTTATTTCTCTTTTACTTCAGAAAGAGCTGCCGCACAGTGTCTTTTATTAATCCAATAATAACAAGAGATATAAATAACAGCCTAGTACTCTTCTAGACCTTGCAGTTTTTGCAAAAACATAAACAAATGCAAATGATGTGTTGTATTCAGATTTATTATTTACTTTTATAGTATATATTCCTAAAAATAAATTTAGGTGTTCTAAAAAATAAAGTTTGTGCTCATAAAACTATGTTATCTGATTTATATATTATTTAGTGCATCATTATAAAATTTCTGTGAAAGATTTTCCTCCTTGTTTTTCAATCCAGATGCAAATTTTCAAGAAAGTTATCAGTTTTTCTTAGTCCGTGGCTTATTTCCTAGTATCTTCCACCTGTTTGTAACTTTAGATGGGAGGCTTAAGAGGGTCGTGTAAAATACATATTTTTGTAAATTATGTAACTCATTAATGTTTTTAGTGTCTTCTATACATATGTAGGCATTACCAGATGTAGCATAAGCATTGATAGAATTTTGACAAAAGTGAGACTTTATCTCTGTGTTTCCAAAAAGTGGCATTGAAACACCAGCTTTTCAGTGTGCTCCTTGAGAGCTGCCTGTGCAAAGCTGCACACAGCGCTCGGCTGCTGACTGTGCAGAGCTAGCTCGGCCCCATGATTGCACCCCCGTGCACGCACGGCTTGCCTGTGCAGCCACCACGCCCTCCTTGCACGGAACCTGACAGGGTCCCGGCCATTCCATGCTTTTCATGCAGGCGTTTTCCCATCGTGTTGGGACTGGGCCTCGAAGACAGCTAGGGCGCTTACACTTGAGTCACCTTTGCTTTTGTGTGCACTACGATGTGAAAATGCTAGTGTCGTATTGTCTATGGTATTGGAAGAAAAATGATTCGCTTGAATGTGAGCAGAATAATAGGGAGAGTAGTTTGTGAGCAAAGGGGGCAAGCATGCTGCGTTTACTACCTTTCTCTTGGAGTCCAAAAGATTAACATTGCACAATTAGGTATTTGTCTCATTTGTATAAATATAGTGTTCTGTTTAATGGGTAATATTTTTCGTGTGAAACTATACCTCTATGCATACGTGCATATATATGTGGATTACAAAAAAAAAAAAAAAAAGCCTGTGGAAGGTAAGTTCACGCTCAGCTTTCATGCTATCAGATTTCTGGCAACTGTCAACTGTCTTCAGGGTTTAGATCTCATTCAGAGTATTTTTGTAACACAAGCATTCAAGAGCAGTTGTCAGGAGAATTGCAGGAGACTCTGTGTTGAAGATGCTCGAATCCTAGAGATGAGTTAACAGGATTGGTGGGTAACAGCAGCAAAGAAAGCGTTTGCTGAAGAGAGATGTGCCATCTTTTAAATAAAACAAGGGTGTGAAAAAACTGTTGCTCTTGGATTTGGGGCACCTATTACAAAGTTGTTTGCATGTTAAACAACTTTATTTTTGCCTTTAGTTATGATATGCTTTGAAATCTGTAAGAATTACATGCACTTCACAGTGTCATAGTTTCAGAACGAGTATAAATGTGCAGGTTTTACAATTTTATTTGTTAATGACAGTCTCAGGTATTTCTTCCTAGTAATTTTCATCTTTTGTAGTAATTCCATACAAAAAAAATTAACTACTATTAGCAATAAAAAAAAAATGAGTCCAAGCAGTAGCTGCTGTTCTTTTAATTTTTTTCCTTCATGTGTACACATTTTAACAAGTTTATCAACAAGGTAAAGACTGACATTGTGGCCTCAATAGACTAGTACATTTTTATTTTTTTATTCTAGTAATTAGGAATCAAGCTGTTTTATATAAAGCAGTATTTGAAGTTCTCATTGAATATGAATGTGGGATATTTCTGGATAAATGTTATTTTAACATGTGCTTCTCTTGATTTTCCTTTAACCATATGCTCTGTGGATTAAAAAAATTAGGATCCATTTAAAATTCTATATTGTAAGTGGAAAAAAAACTTAAACTAGATGACGGCAGTAGAAAATAATGGTGTTAGCCATTTCCTATGCTTCAGTTCAGGGGGCAGGCTTGGTATCTATTTTAGTTCTGTTTCCTAGATAATTAAAAATTTACTGTGGTGGTCTCCTGGCCAATGAGGAGACTTAGTTCCTGTATTTTCTTATGTAAATAATTAATTCCTGGTTTCTCTTTTATACTCATACATGCATATTATTACTACTAATCTTAATTTATAATTTGCACAGAACATGAAATCTTATGGGAGATTTTCAGAATTTTTTTTCCTGCAAGTCCCTAAGATCAGACTATTAAAGATTGCTTTCTTTTACACAGTGGACATCTCCATTTAAGGGAATTTTTAAACGAATTTTTATACTCAGATTAATCTCTAGCACCTAGTTGACAATTTCATCACAAATGTCAAGCAGTGTAGACAATTGTTTCCTCTGACATTTGCCCACTTGCTGTGCGGATAATTAGGGGAAGACAGAAAGAGCTAATAAAATTGTTCTTTTTTAAGGTGCACACTGTCAGGTTGTGTAAAAAGCTACAGTTAAACAATAATGCTTCACTTTGAGAGTTAGACGAGCCAGCGCTCCGGACAATGCCGGGGCTCGGGCACCGGGGAAGAGCTCTTGTTCTGGAGAAGTGATCTGCAGGCCGCGGCGGTGAGCGTGCGGTGAGGCGCGCCCAGGAGTGGGGTCCAGAAGGCGGCCCGAGGCTCGAGGCGTAGACTCACTGAAGGGGCCGAGGCACGTGGTTCTTCTCCGGGTTTCTTTCCCCGTTTCCTGTGTGATCCTAACCTGCTTGGAGTGTGTTCACTGAGTACTGTATTCATCTTCAGACTGAACCATTCAGACATGGAAGTAAACCTCAGGGAGTAAGGACAATAACGTGGTCAAGATTTTCACAAATAAAAGTACTTAAGAATCCTTACTTTTAAAATAATACCCTAGAGAAAACGGTTCATTGATAAGAAGTAGTAGTCTAATACGTTACTAAAAGCTTAGGTGCTAATCGTCAAGAATGAAGTTCTGTTAGTCATTTTTTCATTAGATTACAAGAAGCGCAATGGCTGGCAGATGGGCAGGCTTCTAGTGGCATACTAGTTAGGCCTCTGGGTAAATAACACAACTCATTTTGAACAACAGTTTTAATTGACTGTCTCTTTTAATGACTCCTGCTTCAGATACTATAATTTAATTCAATAATTAATCCAATTATTATTCGGCACAAGTTATGGGCTGCAGAGCTGTGTGGTGAGAAGACAGACTTGGGCAGTGAGTGTGCCGGCGTGCAGCGCCGCCCTACCTCCAACCTGAGCGCCAGAGCAGAGGACATCGAAGCACGAACAGGGAGAAGCTCCAGTGGCGGTTAGAAAAGCGCGATCTCAAGAAACCCAGACTCTGCTGGCTTAGGCATGGACCTCACAGGTGCGAAGGATGCTGACGGCCTCCTTAGCTTGGACCTGGGTCACTGTTGGGATTCTGAAAGAGAGATTTTGAGTCACGGGAGGCACAAGGTGCGTGAAAGAGGGCCGTGCTGCGGCTGAGGGTGAGCGTAGCTGGTGAACCAGTGCAGTGTTCACTGAGCCAGACAAAGTTATGGTCTAAAATAGAAGCATGGCCGTGGGAAAGAAGGCGCAGGCGGTGTACACTGGAGAAGAGAAATTTCAGGCCTTGGGTGTGGGGCTTGGGGAACCAAGAAGAGAAGAGTTAGAGCAGATTGGGAGGCCTGTCATGGATAGATCCTGGATCGTTAGACGTTTAAGCTAGAGAACATGGTAGGAATACCAGGCTGTTGTGGGGTGGGGTGTTGGGTGCATTGTTGGACTGTTTTGAGTTTGCAGTACTTTGCAGCTGTGGGTTAGGAGTTTGCACCTGAGGGTGCCTTACGTGTGGAAGGCAGTGACCGTGAAGCCAGGAGAAGGGCCCTTTACGAAAGGTCCATGTCATGTTCATTTATTCAGTATTCTCTATGACAGTCACTGTGAGTTTCAAACGAAGAGCCTCGATCTACAATTTGATGCTGCAGAGAAATCAAACAGATGGCCCCATTAAGGGTGTCATCCAGCCAGGGACTCAGCAGAGCAGTCTCAGCCAGCAGTGGTGGGGCAGAAGTGGGTTGCAGTGGCTCGAGGCGTTGAATAAAATTGAGCACATGGAGACTGCAGGTGCGGATTGTTCTTCAGAGAATTTGGTAAAAGGAGAAAAGTGAGAGATAGGCAATTCAGAGCAAGAATGAGTTGTATCAGGCTGCTTGACGTTACAGATGGGAGAACAGTGTAGACCCTCTTAAACTGAAGGGGAGGTCTATGTAAATGGCAGTGGAACTGGGTGATTGGTTCTGAAGGCGTGGCCTTGGTCGTGTGCGCCAGTGCACAGAAGGGTGAGACCACATCCCGCCCAGATTTTGAGTCACCTCTGCTTCACTTCCTGTCACCTCCTCAGTTGTCCTGTGAATTGACTTTATCAAGGTATTAAATGGTTGTAAGGAATTGTGTGTTCTCTATCACACCTTGATGGAACTAATATAGAATTTCAGACCAAATTGTAGTCTCCCAAAGAAGTTGGGGTGGGAATCCTGAGGTGGGCCGGGTGGCCCTCGGTAGAGCCGAGTGCTGTGAGCAGGAGTTGGGATTTGGAAGAGGGATTTGGTTGCCCGGCCTGGGCTGTTTTCTGTCTCTCAAGGAAATAGCAGCATTATTTCCTTAGCTGCAGAAGGCGGGCGGCTCTCTCTGGGGTAGTGGAAGAGGCAGGCAGTTCCCAGAAGCAGGCAACAGGGTGGGGGTGGGGCGCGCGTGCAGAGCTAAGCAAGCATTACCGGAGGGGAGACTTGAGCGCATCCCAGAGAGCAGACCAAATGGCAGAGAGATGAAAGTGACGGAGAGGATGATTGATGGGCCAGCATTCTGGTAGAGGCAGGTGAGGCGGAATCGAGACAAAACTCAGTGTCTGACAAAGGACTTCCTGAAATATGCAAGGGCCTGGAGAACTGAAACAGATGGTGGGACACAGGCTAGACACAGGAGGCATTTACTGGAGATGTTTGGGGAGGAATGGTCCACATTCCGTATTCCATTTTCAGGAAAGGATTGTCATGATTAAAAATGTACATACACGCATATTAGTAATACTCACATTTCCAGATGCGTGGAATAGAGGATTTTACCTTCAGTATTTGGTGATAACTGAGGCTCAGTGCATCAGCATCTTCTCTTTGGACGTGGCAGCATCGCTCCTTCCTTGTCTGTATGTTTATTTACTTCTTTCGTAGGAGACATTGTATCTTGAAGATCCACGTAGTTTTATATGATGTCATTAAATTTTCTAAATGCATATGCTGATGGACAAAAGATGCTAGAGTAATAACCCTGAAAGGGGAACAAACAAAGGAATGGATAGTTCCTGTCGTTGGCCGTGTAACATGATTTATTTATGAGGCTTTAGGGCGGTTGTTGTAGTTGACTGCCTTTTTGCGGGTGTTCCCCACCCCCCATGGCCAGTCTTCAGCAGTTTGAGCTGAAAGATTCTCATAAAGGAAACCCTGCGATAAACCTGATAAGGTGTGGGACCACAGAGAAGGGGCTGCTTCTGCAGGGTGCGGTGCTCAGCCCTTCCCGGCCTCTGGGGCCTCCCGCAGATCTGGGAATGACTGGCAGCCACCACAGTTTCCTGAGGCTCCACGCTGGATGAATGAATGAATGGTTCAGCTTGCTCATGCCAGCAGATCTGAGAATCAATCTTGAACTCACTGGTCCCACTGCATTGTGGAAAAACCACCCTTGTGGTTTGTGGCAAGAGATGAAAAGAGTTTGAGTGGGCTATTTATTTCCCTTTTGTGACACCTCTCTTTCTCCTTCCCTCCCTCTCCCTCCCCACCCCATTGGAATTCAGACTTTATTGAAGCTAGAGTTTATTGGTAGTCAGACTTTATTGGAGCTAATTTTGATGTCTCTGTCTGCAGATCTGAACTTAATAATGACCATGAATCACCTTTGGATGGTTACAGTCTCAATTCCTGACCCTTGTGCTCTCTTGTATGTGCCGGGCACTGTGAGTGCAGAAACACCCTGCCTAATGTTTTATCCATCTCACCTCTAAGCCCGTCCTCTAGGCAGTCTTATTAGTTTGTGTTTCTTAGCTGAGAAGGCTGAAATGTATATATCAAGAATTTCTTTGAATGTTGTTAGGAGCTAAACTCAACACTGTCTGCTTGGCTGAGTCCCCCCAGCCCTCTGGCCTCTGTGGCCCTTTGTGGTGCTCAGGGGGATCAGCCCTCCTTTCCTTACCTGGCTGCAGATCCTGCCAATGATGCTGGGGAGGGAAGGAGTCAATCTTGGGCCTGGCAGAACTAACCTAGCCCCAGCTTCTCTGCTTGCAGGAGCACCACAGTGTCGCTTGTTCCTCTGCCCTGCGTTATGGGGATGAGAGGACCCAGGGCACGAGGTCCTTGGAGGACCCTTTGTGGCTCAGGTGCTGTGATTTGGGCTTTGTGTGGCTTCTGTGCTGCTGAGAGACCGTGAACCAATGACCGTGCTTTAGTGAAATGGGTTATTGTGGAAAATATCCTTTTTTTGCTATGAGAAACGTTGGCAGTGAATGGAGAGAATGCATGCTGAGCGGGCTCACAGATGTGTCTGCGTTCCACCCTCTGAGGGAGATGGAAGGGAAGGTGCAGCGGTGTTCGTCCGCAGGTCGAGGGCAGAGTTGAGGTCCTAAAAAGGAGCAGGAAGAAAGCACAAGCCCCAAGGGGTCTGCTGGACTTGGTCCTGGCATTTCAGCCAGCACCTGTGTAGGAGCACTATGCCTGGGGAAGGTAAGTGTATTTTAAAAGTCATTACTTTGCCCCTGATAACCTCTCATTGTGGAGGATGTGAGCTTCCAGCTTCGAAACAGAATACCTGAAAGTTAAGAAAGCGCTCTGCCTCTTGTGATGGCAGTACAGACCAGCCGGGTGGCCCTGCGGCCTGCGAAGTGAACGGTGTCGTCCAGAGCGGTTGCATGTTTTAAAGTAACCCAATGCGGGAGGCAGCACAGATCTGTCAGGAGGAGCCTCAGATGAGGCTGGGCGTGGGTGGCGCACCCTGCAATCCCCGCACTGGGATGGCTGAGGCAGGAGTTTCACTATGAGTTTGAAGCTTGCCTCAGTTACATAGTTCGAGGCCAGCCTGAGCTACATAGTGAGATCCTGTCTCAGGAAAGAAAAGAGTAGAAAACCAACTTCAGTTGAGCTCTGCAGCTGCTGAGGGTCCTGCTCCAAGAACCTCACCCTTCGCTGCTCAGGGAGCTGAGCCTTTTGTAGTCATCATTCCCTTCTTGGCAGAAGCGCGGCACTTAACGTATCTGGTGTGAATTTCAAGTTGATCTGGGGAGAAAGAAGTGCCTTCCGTTAAGCTCTTCATCGATACCTTGATGAACAAGGATAGGTTGACGAGTGCGGGCACAGGGAGCCACCTCCTCGCCACCATGGTTTGGACCTTTGCCACACAAAGGAACGTGTCACATTCCTATGATGTTTGTCACTTTCAAAATACCAGCCCTTCTTGCCATGGCATTGTACTGGAATCGGCTTAAATTTGCATCTGCCAAATGTGAGGAGGCTCTAGCAGGCCCAGGGCTGCAGGGAGCCCGAGCAGGCAGCGCGGCCAGGGTGTGTGGATCGCTGGAAATTAAACCCACCGAATGCTTCACTGCATCCCAAACACCTGATTTTCCTGTCCCAATAAATGTAGAGATTGGAATTAACTTTCATGAGGTAACATCTTATTGTGCATGTGTGGCTCAATTCCCAGGGGGCTGGTACATGGGGTCCAAAGATCTACCAGTGAGTAATTGTTTAAAATTTATATTAATCCTCCATGGTAATAAATAAACATGGGAGAATGGTGCCTCAACATAGAGCAAACCGTGCATGATAATTTGATGAGGTCATTCATCTCCTTAAATTATCGAATGTGACACAACCTGTCTGTGTGGTGTCTACAAGCCAGCTGAGTCCCTGGGTGTTGGTGACCATGACAGAGGGCCGGGAGTCCTGGATCCGGCCCTGCCCCTTTGGGTTTTCTGCAGGGCAGGAGATGGCCTTCTGCGTTCTGCTCCTACAGTGCTCAGAGGGAGCTGAAGCCTGGCTGAGCAGGCTGCCCAGGATCCATACTTTTTCTGCCTTCTGTTTCTCATACATTCCTACTCCAAATGCAGAGAAAAACAGACCATTATACATAAACATTGCACTGAAAATAATATAAAATGCACATTAAATTATAGTTATAATAAAAATGAATACAATATGCATATGGATTCAGATGTCTTATGCATATATAGGAGATCGGATAAATCTCTAAAAAGCCCATTTAACACGTAGAAAACCTAAAAATGTTTTGTGCTAGCCAGAGGACCTCCATGCATATGGAAGATCATTAATTGCATTAGGATCAATCAAGTTATCAAAGTGGACGTGATGTATAAGGACAGCTTTTAATGTTTCGATTCTATCCTTCCAATCTGTACATTGATTCCATATTGAACTCCTTGACCCTCTCATGGCCAGGGCTGCGGGTAGGGAGCTTAGCTATGCTGGAACCATCCTAATTGGGTGCTGTAGTTGGGCACCTGAACAGGTGGAGAGTGAGGACTTGGTTAGATTAATTGTTCCCTGTGGCGTGCGACCTGAGGGGTTCTGGGGAATGAGCTTCCTTTAGTTTCACTTTCATGCCTGGTGAAAGAGTACCTCACTGCATATTTTTTAAGGGGATTGATGAGGCATAAATGGGAGGCATCAGGTATTGGCAGAATTCACGGAGGTCACTGAACAAGAAGAGTACAAGATTCTAGGTTGCTTTTATCTGTTTTTTATTCTCACACAGAGGATTGTCTTGTAGTTCTAATCTACTCTGGAGGAATCTGTGGAGATGATGAGGGTATTTTGTTTAAGTAACCTATTTCAGCTGATTAGACCACAGGGCAGCACTCTCCTGTAGTGCCACGGGCAGGGCGCTTCATGAGGCTGAGTCCAAGATATCTCTTGCTGTGAGTCATGCTTTTGTTGAGTGGTGGGTTGAACATCGCTTGATCAAGTGGCAGACTGGGTCAGCTGCTAGCTGGACCCTAACTTTTCCAGTCACCAAATCAGTTCTGACTCCTGAGCAGGTCCACAGGTCTCCTGTGCTTTCCGTGGATGTAGACGTGGGGCCAGCGGGGGTGACTTCCTGAGCTGTTACTTTCACATCTGTTTGGGCCAGCTGGTCTCGGAGGTGGCCCTTGCTGCCCCTCTAATGAGGGCTCGTCACCCACACCAGGGGCAACAGCATACGGGAGGAACTGTTTTTAGTTTTCCTCAATGGCATTCATGGCTACTACCATTCTAGGGGCACAAAGAAATGAATATCTGTCTTAGCTACTTTCTCATTGCTGGGACAGACAGCCCCACACTCACAAGGTAAAGGAGAAGAGGTCTATTTGGCTCACAGTTCGTAGAGGTTCAGTACATGGCTGGCTGCTACAAGCCAGCGGGCATCGGAGAAGGGCCTGACAGACAGAACCTGCCCCATACTCCAAGCAGGATGGAATTGAGCTGTATCTCCAGGGCATGCCCGTGCCAGGCCACCTTCTGATACCAGGCTTCCCCTCCCCGCATCATACGCAGTCAGGAGCCGTAGTGGAGTATTCCTGTCCCACATACCAACGATCTACTCCCTTCCCATAACCATCCCCCCCCCATGAGGGAACAGGCCTTGGGGTGGGGGACATCAAGGTACAAACTACAGCAATACCTTAGGAGCTTTTGAACTTTAGGATTTAATTTTCTCACAGAATTTGGGTGGTGGGATGAAAGTGTGGATTGAACACTCAGCTCTTCATTTCCTGACTGAGTAACTTGAGCAAGTTTTATCTTCCTGCTGGTAAAACTTTGCTGGGTTGAGCTGAGGAGTAAGAACAGTAATTGCTTGATGTGGTGCTGCGATCGCATAGTCCTTGTGTTCTGGGAGGGTGAGGCAGGAGAATCACAAGTTCAAGTTCTACGGGGAAAATTGTGGAATCCTGTCAGAAAATAAAATCACAAAGGTCGGGGGGTATAGCTCAGGGGTAGAGCACCCCTAGAGACTCAGTACCCAGTGCTGAAAAAAGTAGAAATGAGTTCACATCTCAGGGTTTCGGCTAAGACCGGGGTAGTGGAGATGCTGGCTCATGAGAAGTACACTGCGAGCTGCGGCCCTGGGCGGGTGCTGTCTGCTTAGAAACGGGAGGGCAGACCGCAGGCTCGCCCCCTCCCCCAGGCGCACGGACCCATGACCTCAGCAACGGAGAGGAACCTGTATGTGTCACGTACAGGTGCGAGCTCTCTCTATGGTGAACGTGAGCATTGTAATATCGGGAATGTGCCAATAAACGGAACCTTAAAAATCCCTGTAAGCAACACAGTGACTACCATACTGTGTGTAATGTGGAATGCATCTTTTTATCCTCTAAGCTGAGCGACAAACATGTCATCGTAGGTTACATTGAACAATGAGTGGGTATTATGAAATATCTGAAAAGAATACAGACCAGTTTTAGGGCGCTGATGCAGCACTCGCTTCTCAGTCTTCGGGCAGATTGTGGAGTTGGCCACGTGTGGAAGAGGCCTGAGCAGGTGAATGTGGAGGGCCTGGCTGAGCCTCCTCAGTGTGGTGGGCAGACTGTGCCGGGAGACTGGGGCTGGCCGCGAGCGTGAGGCCCGGTAACTCAGACCAGACAGAGCTTTGTACAGGCATTGGGTTTAAAAGCACATTAATGAAATGAGCCCCATGTTTAGTGTTTAGCAATATGAATCCATTTACTTGCTTTTGTTGGTGTCATGGTTTAGGGTTTTTATAAGGCAAACAGTATAATATGGGACACATTTTATAATCTTAGTTTATAAGGAATCACCCAAGAATCATATACAGCAAGTGCAGGAACTGTATCCGCACACTAAATGCCAAAGCCGCCAGCTGAGGGCCTGGATCCTACTTCACGGTTCTGGCCTGGAAAGGCCCAGAGGTCTGTGGTGGAAGCTAGGAAGTCTATGCCAGCGGGATGCAGGATCTATGCGAGCAGTCTGGCAGTCTGAACCGGAGCTAGGAAGTGGTGCTCACGTAAGCACCAGAGCTTTCCCAGCAGTAACACAGCCCTCCTCAGCCACAGCGAGGTCCTGAGCTCCTCCGGCCATGAGGAAAGCTTGTTTCTGTCAGGGAAGCCAGTGCAACAAGCTTCTCCATGAGGCTCAAGATGAGAACCAGGCTCCTCCGAGGAGAAAGCCAGCATGACAAGTCCTCCAGCAGGACAGCCCAAGGGAGCTAGCCGCTTCCAGTGGCTCCAACGGCTGCTCCAGCAGCTCCTCCAGACAGCGTCCCTCACAGCATTCCGGCAGCTTCTGTGCTGCTGGCAGCCCTCGGGTGGGCCTCCTGCAGCCAGCACCACGCTAGTTTAATTCTGCTGGGTGTAATAAATTGGTCACCAGTTAGAAATCCACGACAGCTGGGGATGTTCTGTGCTGTGTGATCTTACTACAAATGCAACGGCTCAAAACCACACAGATTTGCCATTGTGGGAGACAGTCTTGTGTTGCTGTGAGGCTTATCATCCCATGACATCCTCAATGAGAAGTCACAGCGACCATCTGGCAGCTCTGGGGGTTGAACCCAGGGCCTCGTCTCATGCACACGGGACAAGAACTCTGCACTGAGCTAACTCCCCAGTCCCTTTTATTTCAGAACAGGGTATTGTTAAGTTCCCTCATCTGGCCTTGAACTTGAGCTCCGCCCACCTCTCCAGTTGCTGAACAAGCGCCACAGTTCTGGCCATGGTGAGCCTGCCTGCTGCGGGAAGGTGGCCGGCCTGCGCCATGCTTCTGTGGCTACCACAGCCTCATGACGGGTCTGCTCACAACCGGGTGCTTGCATCTTCAAATGAGCAGGACCATTTCTTGGTTCCCTTCCCATGGTTCTGTTCAGGGCCACCACCGATTAATTGAGGCAAACCCTTTGAAGGAACTCAGAGCCCAATGATTCAGCTTCTTTGTTGCCTCATCATCACCCCATAATAACCCTAATCTTGGGGTTCCCCTTACTCTCCCGAGCCCTACCCAAGTGTGGGTCACAGGAGCTGCGGCAGAATCCTGCTGAATGTGGGCCATGATTGCAGCGAAGAACTAGAAAGTGGAGTCCTTTGTCGCTTTGCGCTTCAGACGTCCACCAGCCCCGGCCGTGGTGGGTGAGCTGCGCTTGTGCTGTGGCCCGGCGCCTTCCGTCTGTCCATCCGAGGCAGAGTAAATCCCAGCAGCTCAGCAACTTTCCTTGGGAATGTCATCATAGTGAGTAGGTGGAACTTTCCTTCTCTTGCAAAGAATAATTCTTCGTGTTGTGGTGTCGGCCTGTTCCACTGCACTGCTGTCTGACACACAGTGAGCCGCTCCTCGGAAAGAGGAAGGACCAGCATATTTCCAGACGGAGGTTAGACTGTGCGCCTACCATGAAATCCCATGCATTTCCCCGCCTGTAGAAACCAGGCGGTTCTCTAAGGTCCCCATGAGCTCCAGCTCTTTGTATGGACGGGGCTGTCCTGTAATCTCTAAAAAAGCACCCGTGGCTCTCCACAGCTGCAGAGCTAGGTGGATAAGTGCGGCTCCTGCTTCACAAAGCGAACAGTGGCCAGGGGTGGGGTGCCCAGTGGGTGGCCCTAAAAGAGGGCTCCCTTGCTATACCCTCTGCATCTCCTCACTTGCTTAGTTTAGTTGTTACTTGTGTGCGGCAGGACTTGAATGCTGTGCCTCTGAGCGCCTCCTGCCCACTGTGTTGTCACAGTCCCGCTACTTACTCGATTTGCTCAGGGTTTGTCTTCTTATACCTCCAGGACTAATTAATTTGCTAACACCAGGGGACAGCGCTGACCAGAGTAATTTTCTAATTCAGTGCTGCTCACACCAACTGGCTTATAGGAGCAGAGTTGATTTATTTTGTAAGTTTCCTGGCTGCAGTACACATATATTTTTGTGAAATGAAGTGGAAATCAATGAATGGAAAATGAACTTTAAGAAGATATACAAAATATAAACCTTATTTCTAAATAACGAGATTGAACAGGCATAACATAACTTTTCCCAAGCATTGTAAGTGTCCAAACACTTCCTAATCTCTGCTCTTATGCCCTGGCAGGGTCTGCAGAAATTGAGCATCTCTAGGCATTTAACATAGTTAAATTGCTGGCTTCTTTCCTCTCAGGTTGAAATAGCATTAAAAATCCAAAATGGGAGCATTTTCTGTTTAGCACTTTCGCACTGAGGCAAGCGTGACTCCAGCCTGTCTCCTGGCTCAGCCGAGGGGCAGCACCGGCTCTTCCCCGGAAGCAGTTGCTTGTGTCTGCTTTGAACAGAGCTTTGCAGTTGATGCTCATGTGCTGCAGTTTCTACATGGAACTGAGTGTTATTTATAAGCAAATTTGGCTTTAGGACATTCACTGTTGGCCATGAACTAGAAACACTTCCTGCGCGCAGAGAGATTATCTGGATACTGCCAATGCGAAGGGAGCTGCTCCCTTCTGATTTAACCCAGTGTGGCTTGTATATAATAAAAAGCAGATGCATACACGGTCATTACTCCCCAGAGAACTCATGTCCGAGCATCAAGGTAAAAATTGCTTCAATACTTACCAAGGGCAGGTTGAATTTTTACTATAAGTTCTTTAAAAAATCTCTGTGAAGTGTACTTGGCTGTGGGCTGAGTCTATGTGCAGCTCTCCATTGATATCTCAGACCCCATAGTGTTTGGCAAGGTATAAAAATAGCAAGGTATAAAAATATGACCGCTTTTGCCACATTGAAACACATCTGAAATCAAACAATAGCTTCCTGCGAAGGGCAGTGACGCTTTTAGAAATGGAACGTGTGGTTCTCCTTGCTTCGCGCGTTTGCTTGGCCTAGAGTGAGACTTGCAGGCGGCTTTTCCTGTTTTGTTGATCCAAATTTTTTCCCAAGCATTTCTGAACTTTGTAATTGAAATGTAGGAAAAATGAATGTTGGCCTTTTTGACAAAGTATATTTCTCTTCTCTTTTTCCTACTTGTTTGGAGGTTTTTCTGGTAAGCTGTTACCAGAAAAACAACTGCTGAACAGTTGTCTCAGGAGCCTGTATGGAGTTTTCCACACTGTGGAGCTAAACTTGTTTCCTAGAAAATCAGTGTCATGTATTTTGAGACTCTCTTGAGGAGTTCTTATTGCGCTCTTTAGCAGATTCTTAAACATAATGGAAGCAAACTGTGTCCTTCATAGATGCCGCATCTCCCAGATAACAGGATGCTCCGTTGAGAAGCAGATCCCAGTATTAACAGTCTGCACGGACTCTAGCTTATCTTCCCAGAGTAGCTGTTCTCATCTAAGAGATCTTCTAGATAAATTCGCAAAAATACTTTATTGATAAATTCTATTATAGCCTCATGGATCTCATAGTGAAAGTTATTGCTGTTTCTCTGTAGTTTAAAAATGCTCAAGAATGAGCAGATGACATGTAGATGACATGTGCCCACGATACTGAGAAATCTGCTGAAATTCTACCAGTAGAAATTGGCCCACACCTTGGAAACCATTATATTTAATTATAGCCATACAGTATTCATTATTGTTGCATTTTATGTGAGTGTCTTTTAAGGTGGCTTGGCAGGATGACCCTTAGGCATTAATATTTGAATTTAATTTACAGAATTTGGCCAAAAATACATTGTGAACATTTGAACCAAGGAGTCATTGTCTTGTAAACCTCACAACTAAAACTTAAGTAAGTGCTGTCTCTGAGACCAGCTCCTGCGGAAGGCTGCCCAGGCATTGTTATTAGGTCATGTGCATCCACAAGAAGGCAAAGCATATTACAGGGTAGATATGGAAGAGGTACCAGGACCCTTGCCGTATCACAGAAGTGTTCCTGGCCAAGTCGCTTGTCTCTGACCTGCTTCTGGGCTCTTAGGACCAACCACAGGTGGTGCTGGAAAAGAATTCTTTGAGATATTCTTCCTCTACCCTGAACAACCTCATTTCCAATCAGATTGAAATTAGGCTCTTTTTTGCATCTGTGTTGCAATCGGTTCTGAGCCATCCCTCCCTCTGGGTGGGCGTCTTTAGATGAGAACTCAGAGTACCCACTGCAAGGAAGTTGGCCGTGACTATTCCTGGCCTCCCTTTCGCCATGGTGCTGAGTCCTCCCCGGGACAGCCAGTGCAGTGCACAGGAACCCCCGTGGCTGCTCAGACCCCGTCTGCAGTCACTGCTCCTCTGCTGAGTACCCCACTCCTGGAAATAGTTCCAAGTGACTCTGCCCTCAGAACGCAGGTGGAAGCAGACTCTTCTGGAAGCATCATTTAGAGGGAGATCACCTGCACACTGTGCCACGCAGCAGTGGGCATCTGTGTGCAGGCCGTATTTCTGGAGGGGATTCCTCTGCTTCTGTCTGAGCTGTGGCCGCAGCCAGCAAGTGGGGCAGGCAGAGGCCCACCTGGGAGTCTGCCTGCGCATGTTGTGCAGTGGAGTCTTGTCGTGGAGGGGCACAGGTTTCCCAGGAATGGTTTCTGGGGCTTTCCCCTTCAAGACCTCAGGTACCGTCTCCTTAGAATGGCAGATTCTCTTGTACAGGAACAGGACAGTATCATTGTCGGCTAGTGGCAGCGACACGATCCAGCAGTTGTAAGAAAAGCTGTGTGTGGCCACCCGAGAACTACTCTGGGATGGATACTTAGCAAGGCTTCCGAGTCACATCTCTCTGTTAGGTTGAGCTCTAGGGTGGGCAGACCAGGCTGTGTGGTGGGTATACTACGCAATTTACCATTGCCTTTTAGAAGTGCCAGGAAGGTACCGTGTAGGTTGCCATTCGCACTTCTGGTCAATCCTTGATTTCTGAAATTCACCATGTGATGAGTGCTAGACTGCTTTATTGTATTTGTTTGTACTTCATAGTAATTAGTGTTTGGTGATAATCCATAATTATGATGTTTGACAAGATGAAAATAAGAGTATCAGAGAAGTGTGACCAACAATAAATCCTAAGGCTTATTAAGATTCACCATGAGAGGATATTACCATGTGGCATTTATACAAAAACACTGATTCTTCCACACAGTGGAAGGCAGGACTTCCTGAGAGCAGCATCGTTGGGGCTTGGACCCCAAAGCTGTGAGACATGGACTCCACCGTGCACAAGGTGAGATGTTCAGAGGGAGCCTTGGCCTCTGCCCAGGGCCCAGGAGCTTGCCTCATGAGTCGTGATGATATCTCCTGTGGGCAGGCTCACCCGGGCAGCGTCCACTGCTCTGAGGTTTTACTTGGGTGTAAGCCCCCATTTGAATCCACACAGTCACACTGACTCGATTCACACCTCTGTCGCCCAGGGTGTCTGGCTCAGACTGACACCCTTAATCCTGATGTGGTGCACATGACTGGTGTGTGTGTTAAATCGGTTAAGTTTTTTTCGCTGACTCCTTACAGCAAGTGAGCTGTTAAAACAGGTAAGTTGGTTGGTGCAAAATATTTTCTATGTTCAATGTAGCACTTGGTGCGGCAAGAAGGGAAATTATGTAGCATGCAGTCTAAGGGGTGGGGTGAAGTCCCAGCTGGTGGAGAGCTGTGCACGTCCTGTGGGAAGAGGCCACAGGAGGAGAACCAGGTCTTTGGTAGGAGGGTACTGCTCT
>NW_004524684.1:6045474-6049156 GCF_000260255.1 Octodon degus | reverse complement strand
CCACAGAGGAAAGTGATCAATGATGTGGAGTGTGCCTAAGGAGAGTCACATGGAGAGAAAACATTCTCTCAGGCTTTCACAGAGAGCAAATTGGTCAAGTGATGACTCTGACTCATCCACATGGCTGACACTGACAAAGGATCTATAAACCGTGGTACAGGGTTTCAGGGTGAATTCTGAGGGGATTTGACTGACTTTGTCAGATACAAAAAGGTTGTATTTTTAGTTATATGGATCTGCTTTATCTTGGTCTTAATCATTGAGCAGAAAAGTATGATCACGAGGTATAAAAAGCAAAGTCATATTAATATGCTGAGCTGTGAAAAGCTCAAGTCAACACTTTGGACAATTGCCAGTTCTGCTGGATGATTAACACCAACTACTATTATGGACTATTGGACTGTATTTGGTTATTTTGCTAAATTCAAGCACCTACAATATTTGAACTGGCATCAAAGACTTCTCCAAGTACAGCTTCTCTAGCAGCAATGGAACACCCATCTCTGACAAAACAAAAAAGGGGGACATACATAAAGGACCAATTTGTAGTGAAAAAAATATTTATGTATATACAAATAGGATAGATTCACAGCTAATTTCTCTTTCTCTTTTTTTTTTTTATTTTAGAGAAAGGGTACATAGTGTTCAAGGTCTCACTAGATTGGATTTGTAGTGATCTGCCTGTTTACAGCTTCCCAAGAGCTGGGATTACAGGCACACGCCACCACACCCGATCTCATTTGCCATCTCAGCATGCCTCTGGGGTGGGGCTGGCACAGCAGGCCCTGGGATTGAACCCCCGCTTCTGTGCCTGCTTGCAGGCACTCTAATCCACTGAGCTGTTTGTCTTAGACAAGATATCATGTCTGCATCTTGTCTTCTGAATAACTACTATGAAGACAATACTATGCAATGTATTAAACCCGTTTTTTTTTTTCTTTTTTCTATTTTCTTTAGGGAAGGGTCTATGGGATGTCCAGGGTCTCACTACTAGATTGGACCCCTAGTGATCCACCTGTTTATAGGCTCCCAAGCACTGGGATTACAGGCATGCACCACCATACCCAGTCTCATTTGCTGTTTCAACATGCCGCAGGGGTGGGGCTGGCAGGGCCAGGGATTGAACCCTGGCCCCTGTGCCTGCAGGCAGGCACTTTAATCCACTGAGCTATTCAGCTGGCCCTCCACTAACCTGTTTTGAAACTGTTTCATTGCTATTTTTTTCTCATTAAAATTAATAAAAAATAGAGTCCTGAGCAGAGAGGCCCAACGCTCTGGCCTTGTCTGGCTGCTCCGCTCCATGGAGAAGGACAGAGTTGCTGTCAGCTGGTGGAAGCCTTGGGGCCCAGCTGTCCTCACGTGCAGCCCGCACTAGACCTACCTTCAAAGGCACTGTTGCTTGTTCTTACCCAGGCTCTCTATTCACAGAGCCCTGGCAGTCCTCGTGTTTCCAGTCCTGCATGCGTGCTTCTCACTGGCATGTCCTGCACATGCTGATGGCCTGGCTTCTTCTCGGCCCCCTTTCTCTTCTATGAAAATCTAGATCCAACTAATGGACTTTTTTTTTTTTGTTTCAAAATAAGATGTAGTATGTGTAACACAGAGACAAGATGAGCCACCTGAGCAGAGTGGAGAGCCACACAGTGTAGCCGGCATTCCAGGCAGCCTCGTGCTGCTGGCAGACTCCGTATCGAGGGAGTCCCCAGCTTCCGTGTGTGCAGAAGGTGCCTGCCTGGGCACCTTGTTCTCTGTGTTACCTCTTCTCTATGGTCTGCACACACCAGCAGATCTGCTTCAGCTCGGTAGAATGTTTGACCAGTGGAGGAGATGAGTTTTGCTAGACAGACTTCCGAAGAAATAAAGAGGACCCTTAGCCTTTCAGAAATGTGTTTAATGAAAATAGGATCATTTCAAAGTACTTTTTTCTTACTATTCTGAAATAAGGCAATCTGAGAATAGTGTCTTTTATTTGGGGGCTTTTCAATCAAAATAGTATGAATTTGCTAATGTATGTGGTTTTAGAAAGATAGTGGTGTGGTTAGAAGTACATCCAGGTGGCTGGGCGCTGTGTACAGCCACGTGTGTAGAGGTGCGCAGTCCCGGATGGGCGTGCAGCATCGGAGGTCAGGTGCTGTGGAGGTTAGGATTTGTTCCCATATGTGGCTTTGTGATGGAAGAGTCCTCACAGTATGAATTCAGGACACACACATGTACCCAGGATGGATGGGACAGCTAGGAGACTGAATCGATACTCTGCGTCTTCTCTTTCATGAGCTAACAGGGTTTTCGCGGCTTCCTGGCGTGGAGTGCTTGATCCTTTCCCTTCACACCGATTGCTGTTTTGCGTCCCACAGATTAATACTCGGCATTTCGTCCTCCAGGGTTGTGCATCCTAGGTCTTCCTGCTGTTTAGTTCTTCGGCCCAGCTTATGCGATGTTCCCTGTGATCATCCCTGCAGTGCTAATGTAGGGTGTGGTGTGCCTGGACTTCTTGTCCTGGTCACGGTCCTTGAGGGTGGCCCTGGGGCTTGGTGTCCTCCCTCTTTCCAGCAGAAGGCTCCACTTTACTGCCCTGGCTGGCTCGTGTAGCTGTTGTGACGTTCGGGGGAGGCAGTGGACGTGGACTTGCTTCGAGGAAGGCCTGGCAGCTCGGGTGCTGGCCTGCGAGGCTGCGGTGTGTTGCTTGGCTGTGTGTTCTCACAAGCCCTTGGGGTGAGTGATGTGACCTCAGGCTTGCTTTGAAGGTTGCTGCCTGGGAGTTTCAAGACCTTTTTCTTCCTGAGCTTATCATGTGCAAATGCAGTGTGCTGTCCTCTCCTTTAGGCGCAGCTCCTACCTGCTAGGCTTTTGCTCCGTGAGTTGCCCCTGGCGGGCTGGCTGGGCAGCCAGAACATGTGGACTGCTGTGAGCATTGTAGCGGTTTGTGGGTCACAGTTTTGGCCGTGTGACGTGAAGCACAAGGTTATTGCTGATGCCATGTCTTCATTATTGGAGCACTTCGGTGTGTGTCTTTATTTTGTACCGTGTATCTACATACATGACACGTAGATACAGATACACACGTACACACGCACACCACAGTACCCGGGACCCAGCTCAGAGCCTTGCCACATGGTTGCTCTACCGCTGAGCAGCATCTTTAGGCCCGTGTGTGTGCTTACGCTCATTAGTGAGCCGTGAGCACACGTGTGTAGGTGTGCACGTATGTGCGTGCCTGCCCAGCCATAGGCAGCCTGTCAGTGCATGAAGAAATGGAGCTCACAGAGCAATGTCGTGCCTTCCGGGAGCTGGCAGACAGCTCCAAGCACAGGGGCCGCGTGTTCAGGGCATTAGTCTGCTTTCCACGGCTGAGACAGAACACAGGAGCTCTGCAGCGGAGAGGGGGGCTCGTCCTGGCCCCCAGATTCAGTGGTGCCCCTTCATGGTCGGCGGCGCTGTTCCAGCCCGAACAGCAGAAGGGCGGGGTGGAAGGCGAGGCTGGGCAGGGTGCGGACCTCAGGGCGGCCAGGGCGCTGGGAACTGCAGGGCCGCGGTCTCCTCTGCTCAGCCCAGCCCCTCCTCGGGGTGCTCACCTCCTGCCAGTGCTGCCCACTGTGTGTCCACTGGTGGATGAGCATAGGTGACAGAGCCCACAGAATCTGCAGCCTCCAGAGACCCCACCGTCTGGCCACCGCTGCATAGG
>NW_004524684.1:6044225-6045024 GCF_000260255.1 Octodon degus | reverse complement strand
TGGAGGAAGCGGAGTGCGGTGGGGGTGAGCTTGCTGGCAGCCACCTTCCTTCAGCAGCCACCAGCTCTTGGCAAGGGCAGGTGAGCACATTATTGGTACAAGCTTCCTTTCACTCAGACGCAAAAAATGAGTTCCTTAGTCAGAAGGCAAAAGACGGAAGGCGGGCTGAGAATTGTCGCGTGAAGAATGGCAAGATGGAAGGCGGGCTGAAAATGTCGCGTGGACGTAATCCAAGAAATACCCAGGTAGTCCACAAACACTTGCTTAATTTTGAAAGGATTTGGAGAATATGTACACCTGAGCGCTACTTACACTAAGGCTGCCGCTCCAGGTTTGAGCTCCAGCGATGAGAGCGGAAGCCCAGCCCGCCGCTGCCAGTGCCTCCCCACTGGCACAGCGTCTGAGCTCACGCAAGGGCACCCCACTTCCTGGCTTGCTCCGCTTACTGTTTTCCAGTTTTGATGCAACTTGGTTGATAGGTCATTAATTTTGAAGTTTACAAAACATTTTGGTAATCTCAAGAGAGATATTCATATTGTAAGTTGTTTAAGGGCTGGCGAGACAGCTTGGCAGACTAAGCACCTGCTTGGGAAAGTGCAGAGAGCAGGATTCTAACCCTGACGTGACAGGCCACTCTGGCCCTGCCTGTGGGCCAGTCACTGGGACCAGTGTGGTGGTGCACGCCTATAATCCCGGTGCTGGGGAGGCAGCAACCGCAGGGTCAGCACGAGTCCGAGCTGCATCGTGAGACCCTGTACCAAATGCATTGAAAAGAGGAAAAGTAAGTTGTTTAAAAACA
>NW_004524684.1:6036885-6043370 GCF_000260255.1 Octodon degus | reverse complement strand
AGACAGACAGACAGAGATGGACACTCAGAAAGATGGACAGATACACAGACAGAAAAAGACAGATTGATTTAGTTGTAGTTTCGGCTTGAAGTAAGGGTGAACACTAACTGATGCTCAATTTCAGGATCTATAACACTTCTGCCTAGACAATTGGAGCTCTTGTGCCTATTGTAAAAATGGTATCAAAGTGCAAAAGTTTCTTTAAGGAAGTTGACTTAGAAAATAAAGTCCTTTTCAAATGCTTCCTTCTCCTCGCTCTTCAATTCCATATGGCAGGAACATGCGAAGACGCAAGGTATCCACATCCCTGTGTGTGAAGAGGACTCGAGGTGTCGGACTCTTGGGTGCAGTGGGCTGGGGAGATAGCTTGGCGGTCTGAGCGCCTGCCTGGCAAGTGCAAGGACCTAGGTTTGATTCCTAGTACCACATGCTGTGCTAGCCCTGCACCGAGCTGGCCACCAACACCAGGCATGGTGGTGGATTCTTGGGTGCAAGCACAATGTGTTAATTTAAAAATGTGAGTAGCATCCTTGAAATATGGCCTCCTTGTGTTCTGCAGTAGGACCTGCGTGCGGGCATTGTTTTGTTGGTGGCTGTAGTGGTTGCTGGTGCTGCCAGCTACCCAGCTGTAGGCCAGCATTTGCTTGCGTTACCTTATTATTTCTGACCACAGCACTCTGTGGGAGGAAGGATGCTATTGTCATTATAACCTAAGGGGCTGCCACACCGCGTGGCTGGGCAGCCTGGTCTGAACACAGGCCACCATGGTCCAGACAGGGTGACACCTCAGGGATGTGAATGGGCGATGTGACATCAGTGTGCTGCTTTCTCCTGGGACGTGCTGGTCACAGTTGCATCTGAAATAAGGACACGTTTACCAGGGCCACACTAGCAGGTGCTGCTAATAAGTCTGGAAGTCGTCTGGGCCCGACTGCGGAGGGGAGGATGTGCAGGCTGGAGTCTCTGGATGAGCAGATGGCATTTGACTCTTTCTTTGGAGGTGTGATTTCACCCCAACTCATGAAGCCTTAAAGGAATAAACATTTTCTTTGTAGAATAATACATGTGAAAAAAATCTTCAAAGTAAAATTGGAAAATGAAGATCAAAGAGGCTTATTTTAGAATGCAATCCTGAGAGAGATTGGAAGGGACTCTGTGGGCTTAGGCTGCTGGGCTGGCCCGGCCAGGAAGCCTGTCTGCGGGTGAGAGGTCACAGCCTGCAGACGTCCCTTGCGCTGTGTCACCTGCTCATAGCATGTGAAAATAGACAAGTATAAGTGTTAAGAATTCATCTGCCTTCCTCAGGGTTTTGAGGCATTATTTTTAGAGCCCCAGCAGCAGCAGCCTCCTCTGCCTTGGGGCCGGCTCTCACAGGCCCCTCTCCCATGGCCTCTTTTCCCTGGGCCACAAGGACTGAGGCGCTCTTGTCACCAGCCGGTCACCTGCTGCCAGCCTCTCCATGTGCAGCGTGGGTGTAATTTTACAGCTGCCTCTTGACATGTACTGGTCTTATTCCCCTGAGGGTAAGCCAGGCAGCAGGAGAGTGTGTTGGGGAGGTCATGATGCCGCAGAGAGAGCAAATACTCCAGACAGCAGGGGTGAGGTCGTCTCCCTGCTGGACTGCCTCCTTAGGCGAGGCGGAAGGTCTGTGGCAGAGCCTCTGTGATGAGCAAGGTGGTGTAATGACTCTGCAAACATAAAAACACACTCTGATTTGCATGTGTGCTGAGGCAGAATGCAGTTTTCCTCGTCCAGTTTTGCATATGTGTTGCTGCACCTGAAGAAATTAGAGGAAGGAGCTTTCTGAGATTCATCCAGCGTGTGGGTTTCCCCAGGAGAAAGGGGGAGACAGCAGTCTAACACTACTGTGAAGGCTCTCAGTTGCAAATGCGTAGATATTTGAAGCTAGGAAAACAAGAGCAAGCAGAGGACCTGCAGCACAGCCTCCTGTGGGGCTGTCAGTGCTGTACTCTTCCCTAGAGGTTGGGCAGGAGGGTTACACAGAGTCACATTCCAGGACCCTGGAGAGTTTCCTAAGTCACCAGTACCTCACTGTGCCCTGGAGACCCTCAGCATTGGTCTGGCCCTGGCATTTATTTATTTATTTATTTAATTATTGTGTTTTAGGGAAGGGTCTGCAGGGTGTTCAGGGTCTTGGTACTAGATCAGATTCGTAGTGATCCGCCTATTTACAGCTTCCCAAGAGCTGGGATTGCAGGTACATGCCACCATGCCCAGTCTCGATTGCCATCTCAGCACACCCTGGGGGTGGGGCTGGCACTGCAGGCCTGGGGATTGAACCTGCGGCCCCTGTACCTGCTTGCAGGTGCTTTAATCCGCAGAGCTATTTGGCTGGCCCGGCCCTGGCATTTAGAAGTAATGCTCCCTTGGGTTACAGGGTTGTATAGCCAAGGTATAGAGTCCCTACAGGAGCTCCTTCTTTGGCCCATCCCTAAATCTTCTCAGCTGTCCCTGTGCTTCTGCATAGTTCAGTTTTCCTGCACTGAGAGGCAGTTAAAAAACCAAAATAAAACATTTTTTCTTGAAAAAGAACCTTGTACCTTCGGAAATACCTCTATGCAGCTACTTGGGGAGTGAGTGACTTGCAGAAAATATCATTTGACGTCGTGCTGGTATGAGCTAGAAGCCACAAGACCTGGGCCTCCCAGCCACACGTGCATAGCAGGGACTCAAGGGTACGTCAGACACCAGCTACCTAGAGGCGCTGCCGGGACCACTGAGGGCACTGGCCTTTGGTGGCAGTGTGCAACCCAGGTGGGAAGCTTTGGGTTGGCCCACCCAGGGTACAGGTACAAGGGTAGCTGGTGGGCCTGCACTCCGGGCTGGGGCCACCCCGGCTTCATGGAGGAGTCCGGACGTTGGCCCGGTTGTCCTCCACTAATCTTCCCCATCACAGCTTAGCTCTTTAAATTTGGCCTTTGGGGAGCTTTCTTCATAGCTTACCAGGCCCCCGCTGTCTTCTCCCTGTAGATGTGGTCTCCACTGTCTCGGGACCACCTTTCGCTAGCCCATTGCCCTGTGTTTATGACATTTTGGAACTTGATTAAGATGTTTATCTGAAGCAGGCAGTTTTGGGTTGGCCCACCTAGGCTCCAGGTGCAGGGGTAGCTGGTGGGACCTTCCTGCTTGAGTGCAGAGGCAGGAGAACAGGAAACAAAGGGAAGCAGCTTCACTGCAGCAAGAGCTGTGGTGCCGTGCAGCCCAGAGGCCCATCCCCTGCGGGCCCCGTGTCACTCACAGCTTCCCTCTGGCATTATTTACCTGTGCGTAGTGCAGAGTCGCCGACCACACGTCAGTTGGTTCTCACGTCAGAATGTGACAGTGTCCCTTCCTTCTGCCCTCAGGGGCGGTCTCTCCTCTCCGCCTTGCTGCCCAAGGTGTGGGGTTGGGCGGGAGGAGGAAGAGCCCTGGCTGACCGCGCCCATCCTGGCAAGCCTGCAGTGGTGCGAAGGTTCTGCGGGCAGATTAACGCTTCTCATGTGAATCTGGCAGGAAGTGTAAAGTATGACAGATAAAATATTTACAGTATGGCAAATAAAAATATTTATTTCTTCAGAAGGGAGCCACAGCACCCGGTGCACGTGTCCCACTGACTCCTGTGTTTCCCCTTTGCCTGCAGCAAGAGACGCAAGCAATGAAAATGCCTCCGTCTTTCCGTGTCCCCTGAGTCTTTCTGTTCTGCTTCACATGCACTGCTCACAACTAGTTCTGACGCCAGGGCATAGGGCACGTGGGCGCCACCACGAGCCCGTGTCCCGGGTTCCCGGGTGTCTAGCGTGCCTGATGGAGATCCGTTCCACCTTCAGTGAGAAGCGAACCATGGTAGGCAAACCCCACTTCTGCGCCTTCTGTTGTGTCTGAGGATAGCTTGCGTTTGAGGGTTTGATGTGTGGGACTCTGAAGCAGGCAGTGATGGTCAGTTGTGTGCTGAATGACAGAGAAGTGTTCCGCCTTCAGCGCGGCCAGCGGTCCCTGGGATTCGGCCAGCGTGAGCTGCGCGCTGCCCTTCAGCACGTCCGAGGGGCCCTGAAGAGCAGCTGTCAGCCACAGTCAGTGCTGCAGCCAGAGCAGGGAAGAACTGCCCGCTGCGAGCATCAGCTTCTTGCTGGGCCCTCTGTCTTGGTTCCTCCTGCCTGCCCGTCTCATCCTTTGGCGCTGGGGGCTGAGCCCAGAGCCTCTGCACTGAGCTATGCTCCCAGTCCTTTCTAGTGTTTTTATTTGAGATGGGCTCTCCCTAAGTAACTGTTTTCCAAGCTCTGCTGGAACTTGAAGTCCTCCTGCCTCAGCCTCCCAGAGGGCTGGGATTACAGGCATGCACCACTACAATGGGCTTTGTGCTTTCTTAATGACACACAGCAACCCAGTCTGAGAATCCCAGAGCTCCGGTTGAGCAGAAGAGACAGACCCGAAGTTGGTCCAAGGAATTTGTAAAATCCCAGGGGCACCAAATGTTACCTCTGGACTGGAGACGCAAGTGGTCACTTTCCTTACGGTGGAGGCGGCTTTTGTGTGGGTGTCTGTGTTGTAGTTGCTAATGATGTCTCTAGATATTGTCATGAACGTAAGATAGAATTTTAGTTAATGTAAAATTTTTCCTCCATATTTTAAATTTTTATTCTTGAAAGTGTTCTTTTTTAAAATTAGTAAATATTAGGTTTGTGGAATTGCCTGATGTATCCACGCACGCCTCCAGCCCGCGCTGCTGTTTGCACCCGGCGCGCTCCGCTTCCTCCTCCTCCTGCAACCTCGTTCTTTCTCCATGACTCTCTCGAGTCCCACATAAGAAATCACGTGTGTCTGGCTTTCTCAGCCTGGCTTATTTTGCTTAACGTGATCTCCATTTCCACCCATTCTAATTTGTCTCACTCAGTCTCATTTTTTTTTTTTTCAGTTTCATTCTTAATGAACCTTTTGCTAAAGATGAAGCTTCATGGTTTTCAGAGATCAGTATTATTTATTTACTAAAGGTCAAAGATTGTGGGCTGGCGAGCTAGCTCAGTGGCCTATGCACTTGCTTAAGCAAACGCAGGGACTGCGGTTCGATCCCTGGCACCACATGCCACAGTAGCCCTGCCCCTGGACACGCTGAGCGGGCTGCCGAGTGCAGGCATGATGGTGCACACCTGTAATCCCAGTACTGGGGAGGCTGAAACCAGGAGGAACACCACGAGTCCAAGCTATGCAGTGAGGCCCTGTACCAAATACATAAAATAGGGGCCGGGGAGATGGCTCAGTGGAATAAGTGCTTCCCTGGCAAGCACAAGGACCTGAGTTCAATATGCGGTTCTGCCAAAAAAAACAAAAAACAAAAAACAAAAAACAAAAAACAAAAAAAACAAAAAAAAACAAATACATAAAATATTGTATTATTATTAGCAAAAATTATTCAAAGGAATCTTCTTTCAAAACTCCTAGCATGCACTGCTCTCACTTTTGGTGGCTAATGTACAGATCATAAAGAAAAAATCAGTTAAGTTTTTAATAGTGACAGTCTACCATTTGGGAGATACAGGAAATTCCCTATTACAGAAATGTGAAATGTTAGGACAGATTGGTGCACTCACTGGGAGATCTGACCGTCCCTAACTCTTGTCCTCAGAGCCATGTCCTGCTGCCTCTTGGAATGTCCACATGTTTTCTTAGCTCCAGCCAAATGAGTTAGGGTTTCTCTCTACCCTGGAATTGTGTTGTGTGGAGATGGTGCTGGCTAGGGCTTGGCAGATGTGTCCAAGGGTGGGACAGGAGCTGGGCAGGTGTTAATTCCACTCAGGCTGGGTCAGTGGCGGTCTTTGCTGCACAGGACCCTTGTGCTGTGTCAGACCTCCCATCTGGCCCCTTTAGCCAATGGAGTGTCTCCCTGTTGGGATAGTTCTTATGAGTGTAGTCTACATTGAGGTTATTAAAACACTTGTTGACTCATTGTAGTTATAGTGTATTTTGGGTAGGAATTATCTGGACGAAGTTGAAGAGAATATGAAGAGTCTAAGATTAACAGAGTGATGACACAAGGGAGAAAGCCTCCCAAGCCCGCCGTGGATCAGGGCCTACCCAGGAAAAGCAATAAAGTACATAGCAAAGCCAGGATTTCTGAGCCAGGGTTTCTCAGGAATGTAAAGTCCTTTCCTTTTTATATGGAGCTAAGGAATCCAAACCATACATCCAAAGACAGAATGTGACCAGCTGTCACTCCTGGTGGCGGATAGAGACTGCTTTCCACAGGAGCCATTCAGACTGTAATCCCCACACTGGAGGCTAGCATGACAGTCAGGGTACTGTGTGCCCTCCCAGCAAGTCGTGAGGAATGACCAAGCCATGTGCCTTGTTTCTTTTTTGAGTCCCAGAGGAGACATTTTTACTGGACATCCACAACTTAAGTTCCTGGACTTTGTCCTTCGTTTTCTTGGATACTGCTTCCCATGGATCTGGTTGTCCATCTGTCCATCTGTCTGTGCATCCATCCATCC
>NW_004524684.1:6035570-6036765 GCF_000260255.1 Octodon degus | reverse complement strand
CATCCATCCATCCATCCATCCATCCATCTGCCCACCTGCCCGTCCTTCCATCTGTCCATCCATCCATCCTTCTGTCCTTCTTTTCATCCTCTGTTCTTCCATCCTTCCATCCATCCGTCTGTCCATCTATCCATCCATCCATAGATAGGTAGCACAGGGACGCTCTGGTGCAGGGCATCATTAGATTTTAAGTTCTGTTTGTATAAATATAATTTACTCATATGTCTTCATTTAGATATTTATTATAAAATCTCATGTATTTTTCAAACGATGCAGTGGGCCTCTCACACACCCAGCGTGCCCACTGTGAGCACCCAGGTGGAGGCGTCCTGAGCGCCTCTGCTCTCACAGTTCCTAGCTCTCCTTTCGCTCAGTCTCTTCCAACACTGATCGGCCGGCTTTACCCGCAAGCCTAGAACTGTGACTTCCCAGTGACCATTCAGATGTGCAGGGACTGTGAAGTAGGCCTCGGTGAGCATTGGACCTCAACGCAATGTGCTTTGCTACAGACACAGTTTGCTTTCATCAGTTTTGAACATGCCCCAGCTGGCAAGAGCAGCCCAGCGTCAGCGAGGCTGGGGAAGGAGGGTGCGGATGCCTAGGATTCTTCTGTCTAAAGCTCCCCAGGGCACCCAGTAAATATAGACTCAGTACTGAGTGGCAGGCACAGGTGCCGAAACCCAACGCAGAGCTCGTGCTGCTCTGGGCCGTATTTGGCAAATCGCTGCCTCCTGGACCCCTGACCCAGCACATAGCTTTCCTGTTGCCTATGGGTGACCTGCCAGTCTGGGCTCCTGGGTTCCTGGACTCCGGGGCTCCTGGGCTCCTAGACTCTGGGGCTCCTGGTCTCTGGGGCTCCTAGACTCTGGAGCTCCCAGTCTCTGGGGCTCCTGGGCTCCTCTGCTCCTGGGCTCCTAGACTCTGGAGCTCCCAGTCTCTGGGGCTCCTGGGCTCCTCTGCTCCTGGGCTCCTAGACTCTGGGGCTCCCAGTCTCTGGGGCTCCTGGACTCTTGGGGCTCATGGGCTCTGGTGCTCCTGGGCTCCCGGTCTCTGGGGCTCCTGGACTCTGGCACTCCTGTGCTCCTGGGCTCCTAGACTCTTGGACTCCTGGACTCTGGGGCTCCTGGGCTCCTGGACTCTGGGGCTCCTGGGCTCTGGGGCTTCTGGGCTCCTGGGCTCTGGGGCTCCTGGGCTC
>NW_004524684.1:6024711-6025315 GCF_000260255.1 Octodon degus | reverse complement strand
GTGCTGTGCTGCGGAGGAAGTGCTGCTCTGTGCAGGAAGTGCTGTGCACAGACTGGAAGTGCTGTGTAGGAAGTGCAGTGCTGTGGAGGAAGTGCTGTACAGGTACAGGAAGTGCTGTGCAGGAAGTGCTGTGCTACAGAAGAAATGCTGAGCTGTGCAGGAAGTGTTGTGTAGGTACAGCAAGTGCTGTGGCATGCAGGAAGTGCTGAGTTGTGCAGGAAGTGCTGTGCTGGTATAGGAAGTGCTGTGCTATGAAGGAAGTGCTGTGTGGGAGCAGGAAAAACTGCAGACAAAGAAAGTGCTGTGGGGTACAGGATGTGTTGTGCTGGTGCAGGCAGTGCTATGCAGGCATAGGAAGTGCTTTGTGGGTGCAGGAAATGCTGTATGAGTACGTAAGTGCTGTGCAGGTTTGCAGGCAGTGTTGTGTGGCGGAGGAAGTGCTGAGCTGTGCAGGAAGTGCTGTGCAGGTATAGGAAGTACTGTGGAGATGTAGGAAGCGCTGCATTATATAGGAAGTGCTGTGTGGGTGTAGGAAGTGCTGTGTGTATAGGATTGGAAGTACTGCACTATATAGGTGATATGCGGGTACAGGAAATGTTGTGTG
>NW_004524684.1:6007635-6024321 GCF_000260255.1 Octodon degus | reverse complement strand
AGGAAGTGCTCTGCTGATACAGGAAGTGCTGTGCAGACATAGGAAGTGCTGTGCAGGTCCTGGAAGTGTTGTGTGGGTAAAGGAAGTGATTTGCGGGTACAGGAAGTGGTGTACAGATACAGGAAGTGCTGTGCAGTGCAGGACGAGCTCTGCTGGTGGTGTTGCTTTGTTTGTACTCCTCGCTCTTCTGCGGGATTCATGCCATTCAACCAGTGGAAGCTGCTGCTGCTTTTAGGGTAGCTGAGGTCTACGGAACAGGACAAAAATTCCAAAAATGAATGCTCAGGTCATGAGTTGGAAATATTTTTAAGTTGCCTGAATAATGCTAGTTCCGCTGTTTCTAATGTGTTTACAACTCTCAGCCTAAATATCAAGCCAGGTTTTAGTTCATGTTAGGTGAGGAAAGTAGAGTCTGCTGCAGGCCCCGAAGATACTCCTTGTTTGGGTGGCAACTTGCTATGTGTTCCAAAAGTGCATAAGCTTGCGTGTTGGAAAACTATATTTTATTATGGAAACAGCAGATTCCTGGAGAGGTTTGTGAAGCCCACGCAGCGCACCTCTGCACATAAAGACTCAGCAGAGGAGCTGTGCTGCCCACCCTGGACGTGGCTTTGCTGTCTAGAGCGAGAGCAGGAAGCTCATCCAGGGCCTGGGTGGAGGCGTGTGTGCAGTGCCTGCGAAAATGCGTGGCTCTAAGGAGCACAGGGTTCCTTCCGCCCTCAGCCAGTCAGTCAGGGTACACCTGGCATTCAGCCTTCCTTCCGCGGCGAGGGGAGGAGTCCAGCCTTCTCACACACTCTGAAGCAAGGACAGGAAGGGGAGGCTGAGTCAGGCAAGGTGAGGGAGGGGCAGAGCACATGACTCCTGCTCTCCTGACCCAGGGCTTGCTTTCCAGAGAAGCGAGAAGATCACATCCCATCCTGGAACTGCTTGTCCTGTGTCACAGCGAAGTTGCTTAAGTTCGCTGCTTAACTTGCTGGGCCAGGAGGATGGAGCCATTAGGGCACAGGGGAGAAAGCCTTCCTCCAGGCTGTGTTTCAGCAGGGGCCAAAGGGTGCGGGCTGGCTGAGGCAGTGCTGTGATTTATGCTCCGTCTGCATGCATTAATTGATTCTTACATCATGCCTTGAAGTTGCCCCTTGTGACCTGCATCAACACGCAGTAGAAAGAACACCGCTGCCATTTCCAGCAAGGAGATGTGCTTTGTGTCGGTTTCTCCCTGAACTTCTGCCTGAAAGCTCTGTGAAAAGTATTCTTCCGTCACCTTTCTGACATTGACATACAGGGGGAAGGAATAAGCTTGACACTTCTTCCATCTGTGGCATTTGAATGGAGTGTTTATTTCATTTAGAAAGTGAACAGACCTGGGCACAGAGGAGGACTCCAACTAATCCATCACTCTGGGAAGCTGAGGCAGGAGGACCATGAGTTTGAGCCCAGCCTAGGCAATTTAGCAAGGCACTGTTTAAACAAACAAATGCCTACAGCAAATCAGCTCAGTGCAAAGGAGCAGGGTTCAACTCTTAGTATAGAGAGGGAAGGAGAGAGGGAGAAAGGCAGAAGGGGAAGGAGAGAGGGAGAGAGGGAAAGCAATATAGGTCTTCTTTCTTTCTGTTCCTCTTCTTCATTTGATGTCAGGGATCTACGTTTTCTTTTTGTTTCACAATCTTTCACGGCCCTGTGGGCTCCCTGTGCTGAGCTGCTTGTTACATGGAATGACCGCACCCTGGCCGGCCTGGCCAGCACACGTGCGGGATGCCTTCTGAGGGCCTCAGGGCGCTGGTCCAGGGCGCTGCGGGAGCCCTCAGGCATGGCGGGCAGCACTTCCTGTGTTCCCTCCAGGTGAGCAGCGGATAGTTTCTCTTCTTGTCCCCGACGAAGTCCGCTGGGCAGGTCTCACCTCCACCTGCATTTACCGGGGCTCGCAGCCTCCATGAGTAGCCAAACTACAGCAAGAGAAGCTGGAAACCTCTTCAGTTCTAGCTTCAGCCTTGTAGGGTTTAGTCACGCTAAACTGGGTGAATGCACCGTAATGGAGAAGCTCTTCCTGTATCTTTCGCCTTTTCATGCTTTGAGCACCACCTGACTGCCCGGGCCAGAGCCGAACTTGCCACCCACGCGTGTCTTTTCCCTGCGACTGCTGTGGAGTGTTTATTCTGAAGAGTCATTTGGATTTTCAAATATGTGCAGGTTTGCTCTTCTCCATGCTCAATAGGTAGGTAGATAGGTATAAAAGAGATAGATAGGTACTTTGTAAATATTTACGGATGTCAACATTGGGCATTTTAATTTGTGTGAAAAGCACTTTAATAAGAGAACTCTTGCACAAATATATTTGTAAAAAAAGTAATAACCAATACATCTGATTAAATCAAGGGCGGTCTAGGCACGTGAAAGGCAGTTCCTGTGTGCACAGGTGCTGGGTAGGGCTGAGCCTGACTCGGTGGAGAGGAGAAGCAAGAAGCCCAGGGCTCCAGCTGCGCCTGAGGCCCAGCTCCTGCAGCCCCTGCTCTTTCGCTTCTGTGAACTACAGGCCTTTTTGGGATGTGGTTTACTTCCTGGAGGTGAACGGCAGAGATGCAGTCTATCTTTATTAGGATTCCGGAGTGCATTCTTTCTGTTCCTTGCTTTAAATAGCACCACTCTTCTGCAGTCCTCCTTTCTTCTTTTTTTGGTAACTCCTCAAGCCCATCTCTCTTCTCAGTCTGCGCATTTCTGCTCCATTTCTCCTGGGTACTTTCTCTTCCCTCAGAAGCTGCCATGAGTAATTGGATGTCCAGGGGCTGGAGCAGCGGAACACGGGGGTGGGGAGTTCCCTCGGGGCTGGCTTTTCCCTTCTGGAGCACAGCAGCGCCCCGAGTCTCAGTTAAAGAAGCCTAAGCAGGATTTCTGTACACATCTCCAGTGGAGAAAATCCCCGACACAAATAATAATTTATTTTTTCATCGAGGCTATGTTTGAACCCTGATACATGTGTAAATATTTCTGGTGGTTAATTTTATAACTTCCACTGACTTTTTTAGATTACCAGATGAAATAAGAGCGAGTCCTTTTGTGGCAGTGGAAATGACGATTTAGAAAGACTCCCAGGATCGCTCTGCAGCAGCAGCAGCAGCAGCAGCGGCCCTGCCCAGCCTCGGCCCCAAAAGGCTCCCGAAGCAAGTCATCCGCAGGCCCCTTGTTTCCAGGGTACATTTTCAGGCAGAAATGTTTCCAAATTTTGTTCTTGGATCATAATGGTAAATATCTATGAGCATCAGCCCGTGGTGGATCTCCCACCCAGCTTGCTATCTGAATGTGTCACTTAATTAGTCTGCAGTACCAATAATTCATCTCCTCCTTTCAGAAGCCCGGCTTAGGCCCTGTAGCATTTAGGGCCGCACAAAGCCTGTTATGGAGGAGGTGTTCTGCACACTTACTTAGAGGAAGGAGACAATGCGAAGGTCATTCTGATTTAAGGGATCACTTCCCTCCTTGTCTGGAGGGCCACCCCGTCCCGCCCCTGCGCTCCCAAAAGGGTCCCTGTGAATGGGCTGCACGCGAGTCCTCTCGCCGCCCCGCCCCTCTCTCGTGCCACACTTGAAAAGAGCAGGGCCGGGTCGGGTCGGAAGTGAATGGGATGGGCCTGCTGCTGGAAAAAGGGGCCTGTGAGGAGGCACAGGCTGATGGGGGCGGGATGGAGATGGAGGAGACAAAGGACCTTGGGGTGGGCAGGCAGCCCTGGCAGTGAGTAGGCCTGGGACAGGGGCCTTGCCATGGTGCCACCTCCCTGCTCTTTCTTCAGTTCTAGAGACTCAGACACCAGGGGGAAATGGGTCCTGTAGAAGCAGGAAACAGCCTTAAATTTAAAAGAACGGGTTGTTTTATTTCATCCTTTAGTTATATTTGTCATGTATGAGAGAAACTGTCTGGTTAATTTTACTTAACAGGAAGTAGGAAGACAGGACTTCCTGAGACAGGAAGGGAACCAGGAGAAGGGAACCCAGGGGGAGAGGGAGGAAGGACTCGAGACTCACCCTGCACGTGCTCCAGCTCCGGAGAGCACAGGCAGCGCTGCCACAAGCTGCGACTGGAAAGACAGGAACGAGCCCCTGTGCACTCCAGCTCTCCCTGGAGCCCCACGCGCAAGCTGGCCGCAGGTGAGACCTGGCTTCTACCGCCGACAGGTTCCACGCATCCTTTTCGAGGGCGCCTTCCCAAGAGGAAATGCCTTGTGTGTTTAAAGAGGATTCTCTCATATGTGACAGACGTGAACGTTTCACTAGGCAGCAGTACTTTTATGAATATATGTGTATTATGTGAATATGAAACGGTGCTACAGGGAATAAAAACCACACAATTAAAGACGGAACAGAGAAATGCAGATGTAGAAGGAGCCCTAGAATGTCGCATCATTATCTAAGGCAGGCCAGGAAATTTCCTTCTTGGGTTTCGTAGATGCCAAGAGGAGAAGTGGGCTAGCGAAGAGCAGTGTGCCGCTGGCCTTGGGAGCTCAGCTGCGCGGCGGCCTGCTGCTCGGCTTTGCAAGAACTTCTGTGCATGGATTTTCCACATATAAGTTATTGCGAGATCAGTACTCTTCAGCTGGGCTTTGTAAACTTCTTTCAGTATCAGCTAAGGATAAAGTCAGAGTCACAATTAGTGAAATCAATTTTGGAGGACTTTTAAGATATTTTGGTCTAAGACCATCCTTCCATGGCACAGATTCGCAACTCCAGAAGAATGTCTTCAAGGCGATGTTCCGTGACTGTTCTTTCTCTGCTTTGGGCTCAGGCTGAGGTGGTCACGCGCAACTTCAGAGCACGGCGTCTGTGGGCCCCTGAGTGCAGGTGGTCTGCGGCTGATCCACAGCATGCGTGTGCCCGTGGGCAGTGCGGGCGTCTGGGGTGTGAGCTCTGGAGACTGTCATGGGAAGCCCGGTGGGCGCGCGCCAGGCCCGCCGTCCGCAGCCGCGGCAGAGCCACCCTGCGAGGCGTGTGAGGGGGTGTGCTGAGCGAGGAGCCGGGCTCCTGGGCGTTGGATCCGCATGGTAGTTCCGGATCCTCCTTTCATGTGAAAAAGGAGCGGCCAACTCTCCAAACTTATAAAATGCCCAGTAATTACAGGATATTTTTCTTATGCATTTGAACTCTGGCATTAGCGAGAGATCGGCAGGAAGCTGACAGTATGAGCGATCTGGTAGCACAGGCCGGGTTGGGATCCATGTATTTGACTTTTGAGTCCTTTCCGATTACTGTGAAAATCACTTGTTTTGGTTTATCCTCTTTGGTGGTGGGAAGGTATGAGAGTTGAAGCAGGCCGTCTGGAACGCGGCACGGCAGCTTTCTGCTTCCCAGGCCCTGCGGCAGAGACCCGGTGGTGGGAGAACAGAAAGCGGACGCAGCGGCTGTGGAGGGCGGGCGGGCAGGCAGCGCAGGGCCCGAGCGCAGGGCTGACGCTGGCGCGGTGGCCTGGGAGGCGCTTCCGCTTGCTCGCTCTCCTTCCGTCTATGGGAAAATGCATTTCCTGCAGCCTTTGGGGGGGGAACAAGAAGTCCTTCAAACATGTATTTTGGTGGAAAATAGTGGGAAATAAAGTTGCAGCTAAAAAAAAAAAAAAAAAAAAAAGGAAGAAGAGGGAGAGAAAGAAGAGTGGACGTGTGGGGAAGAGCGCAGTGCTAGAAATTCCCAGAAGGTGGGAGTAGGCCCCGCCATAGCTCAAGTCAGTAAACTGAGGTAAACCGCAGGTTAGTTTAAGTTCTTAAGTAGCCCAGACAGGAATTCTAAGCAGAAACTGCAAGAGCTGCTCATGCTGACATTCAACAGAACTGTGTACAGAATGGGAGGCAAAGCCTACTTTTCATTTTTAATCACATTCCAAACCCTTTGGGGTGTGTGTGTGTCTGTGTGTGCGTGCATGTGTGCACATGCTTGTATGCATGCACACGCATATGCATGTGTGCGTGCACATGTGCCTGTCATTGGTCGAACCCAAGGCTTCATGCTTTAGGCAAGTGTGCTACCCCTGAGCTACACCACGGTGCATGTCTTACCTTTATATATTTTCAGATTTAAGGAGCGCATCAGTGGACAGAATGATTTGAAAATTTAAGCAGTTCTTTGGGTATGCAATGGTGTTTGAAAGTATTCTAGGACAATAAAAATGCACAGATGTGGGAGCATGTTTTTAAAAGTTTTTTCTGAGAAGTTTGGAGAAGTGTAGGTATGTTAGAAGAATGTGATTTTTTGGTAAAATTAGTGCATATACTTTTAGAGATTATGATGGATTTTTGTTTTTATTGGTTAAAACGTGCTTGATACTTGTAATAATCAAATTTATTTAACGATTTTAGAGGGAAACGTCTCTTAAGAATTATATTTCTGTGAACTCTTGTGACCCTTTCTTTTGTAACTCACTAGTCAGTAGATAAGGGGACTTGACTAGTGAATCTGAATTTTTAAAAGCTTCCAAATTGATGTAAAGTGGTTGGGAAACACACATGTAAAGCTAAACGAAAATCAGCTAGTGGAGGCTGCTAAGGTAAGAAAGTGGCATTGCTTGTTCCAGTGTGATTGTTCATCCCTTCTTGGAATAATAAAAGAAAAATTGTTGAACAGGGATAAATGTAGATTTAGTTTAAATTTAAACTCCGTGGTGCAGAGTTGAGACTCAGCTTAGACACCGCTTGTGAGTCTCTCTCTCTCTCTCTGTCTCTCACTCTGTCTCTGTCTCTCCGTCTCTCAGTTTCTTTCACACACACACACACACACACACACACACACACAATGGCAGCTGCAACCGAGCAGTGAACTTAGAAAGTTTGGTCAGAGGTGGCGTCCACAGTCAGCAGAGTCCGCATTGTGCAGCGCGCAGAGCTGCTGCGGGTCTGGAAGTCACCAAGTAGCTTTATTGGAAGATGTGGTTATTTATTATTATTTTTTTTCCAGAACCGGGGATTGAACTCAGGCCCTTGCGCTTGCCAGGGAAGCGCTTATTCCACTGAGCTATCTCCCCTGCCCTGTAGATGTGGTTATTTTTATGGAGACCCATGAGGATGCTAGTGTGGTAAAGGAGCCCTAGTGCAGGAGTAGTAACAAGCAGGTCCTTGCAGGGAGTCTTGAGCGTGTGTGGCAGACTTCGACTTCTAATGGAAGCTGCAGACATTTAAAGCTAGTGAATGAAACCCTTGGAAGTCCGAGTACATCTCAGTAGCACGTTCTGTCAGTCATCATATTAACAAATAATGTGATCTTAACTCAGCTCGGGATCACTTTTCATGTTTGATACAATTAATTACTTGCTATTTAGCCCTAATACTTTCAGTCCTTCTGTACCTGTGATCTCTACCCATGGATTCAACCAGATACAGATCAAATATACTTGACAAAAAACGTGTGTCTACACTGAAACCAATGCAGACTTTTTTGTTGTTCCCTAAAGAACGTAGTACAAAGACTGTCTGCACTGGGATTCCCTGCAGCTAGAAAGTACTGAAAGTGTATGGGGAGACAGGCAAGAGACACAGGTGCTCGCCATTTGCTATCTGGGACTCAAACTTCTGCAGACATTGGTGCCCTGGGACAAGGTGCCCCAGACAGTGAAAGTGGGCGGCATGCTCAGAGCTTTTCCTGGGCTAGGATATTATTTCATTCTCACGGGATGGTGGAAAGAAAGGCAGTGCTAACTCGCTCCGGTTCTGCAGGTAAGAAAATAGGGACTGAAGGCAGCTAAGCACTGGCCTCAGGGGCAGGTGGGGGAGGGAAGCGTGCTTTGGTCTGGGGCCTTTAGGGCCACATGGCCGCCAGCTGAGCACAAGAAGGCTCTCCTCTCTTAAGGAGTCCCCATCTTTAAACCACAAGCTTCTAATTATTAGTATTCATGGACAGGTCAGTATTTCAGGTGTGGACCAGTAAGCTTATCAAATCCTTTGTTAATAAGAGCAGAATTAGTGACTCAAAAGGAAAAATGACAAGAATTCTAGATAGGGAGAGAAGATCAGTCTCATGGAAGTTTCCTTCTGCGTTCTGACAGGTTTCCCAGGTTGCTAAATCAGCCTGGCCACATTATCTTGGAAGGGAAAACGGGCGATTCCGGCACACGTGGAGAGTGGAGTGCAGCAGAGGCTGATCACCCCCGATCTAAGCGGAAAGGAGAATCTAATCCCTTCCAGAGTGGCTCTGAAGTTTTAATCAATAACTAGAACGTTACATTTTTGGCAAAAGAGGAGATGTTAGATTTTAAAAGCTGACTATATGACCCCAATAAATAAGAATCAATTTTTATTAGGAATCGAGCCTGGAAGGTTTATACAATTCATCCAGAATTTTCTTAACAAAATTGGAGGGCTGGAATTGCTTCGATGGAGACGAGGTCATTTCTTGTGACTTTAACATGATGCACAAGCAGCTTCCATTCATGCTGCTGGTGCTGGAGAACATGCTTGAGGTAGGCAAACAGCATGTATGATACAGTGTCATGTGTATGTAATTATCTCCACACGCCAAGGGGTGGAGGAAAATCTTCAAGTGATACAGAATTACTAACCCTGCATTTTGTTGGTTCAGCGTTCTAGTCTAGAATTGTGTTGGTTTTCTTTCTATTTTCCTCCTTCACCCAAGAGATTTTCTTATAGAGAGGTGCTCACCCTGCTCGGTCCAGCATGCCTGCTTCCCTGTGTGCGGAGGTGACGCTGAAAGGCAAATACTGTCCTTGTCAGTGCCAAGAAGGCTGCTAGCCCGGGAAACTCTGAGGAATAACTGCGCATGGAGTTTCAGGGTTGTAACCCGCCTGGCTTCTCATAAATGAGATGCAGAGATGCTTGTGTGGAACAGAAGAGCGAGGCTGTGCTTTTCAGATGAGAGGACTTTAACCACAGCTGCCCTCCCAAATTAATAGGATGCCTGCTGTCGTGCACAGTGCCGGAACCGAGGACGCAGTCCTATTCAAAGGCTGTGGCTTGCCTCTCAGTTGTTTCTCTTAAAAGAAAACATTGGCCTTGGATTCTGGAGGCAAGCGCTGGCAGTGCAGACTGGGATCGTGAGTGGCACTGTGTGACTGTTGGGCTCCCCAGTCCCTTGTTTGTGCTAGCAGTGGGGTTAGTGCAAGGTGGCACTGTGTGCATGAGTGACAGCTGTTCATGGGTCGCTTAGGACACATAGCAAGAGGAAAAAATGGCCATTTTCAGCTCCTACTCATTTAAAAGTGTATCTTAGAGAATTTAAAACTAAATTTGGCAGTGTTTGGGATTTAACTCCATTCCTCACCTGCCTTTCATCTGATGAGATGACCAAAGTGAGCCAGATATTTAGCTCTGAGAAGAGCAGCACGGGTCTGGTGTCTCACAGAGGTCGTGTGCCTGCGCCCTGCGGTCCTCGCTGTGATGCTCACTCTGGCTGATGCAGTGGCGCAGTGACACGGGCTGTGCCGCTCCTCCAGAGTCCAGAAGCCTGCGGCCATCCCTGGTGATGGGTGCTCCCCATGTCTAGAGCCCCAGACGTGCCTGAGGACTGTAGTCCAGCAGGAAAGTTGATCATGGGGTGGATGCATTCAGAAGCACACAGAATTTAGGAAGCACCGCTAAGTCCAGGGAAGCAGGGCAGATCTCAGGCCTGCGGAGCTGCATCCCAGGGAGCAGAAATAAACGGGTGCGCATGGGCTTCATCATAGTCACTGAAGCGGAATTGTAGCAGTGTTAAAGGCAGGGCCTGGCCAGGGGTGCAAGTGTGGTGCAGGCAGCTGTGTTCTGGAAGGGGAGTGTGCAGGCAGAGGCTGGGGTGGGCCACACTCCACATCCTGCACCCTGAACCCCTTTGAGGGCTGGAGATGTGAGCTGAGAACCCACAGTTCCAACAGGAGACGTGTGGATCTGTTTTCTTCCTGCTCCTTATTTTTTCCCTCCGTGTCTGACTCTAGTTGGGGATGGCAGCTTTTCATTTGTGTTACCGGTGAGATTCAGATCCAGGGAAAGGTTCTTGGGGTGCATCTGTCTGAGTCTTTCACCTTACGCTCTGAGCTCCTTGAGGACTGGAAGGCTTAATCTGCCTTCTGTGAGCTATGTGCCAAAGGTGGCTGCACCTTTAGCTTTCCACACGTTTTCTTTCTGCCTTACACTAGAAATGACTCTGTCAAAGTGGGTTTCCGTGGAGGTAACGAAGCCCCTTCAGTCAGCAGATGCTATGTACAGATCCGGGAATGAAAATTAGAGAGGAAGGCATTACACTGGGCGACGCGCTGCCTTCTCAGCCTTCCAGAACGATGTGAGCAGAAATGCTGGTACATTTCAGGATTTCTGAGCTTCCTCTAATGATGGCTGTGGCTGATTTAACCAACAAACCGTGCGACTGCAGTAATTGTGCACTAGATCCCACAGGAAAGGGTCAGAAGATGGAGAGCTTCAGCACTCTGGTCTTTGATGTTTTTGTTTTTCTAAGTCTTCCTGTTGTTACTGAAAACTGTAAAATAAGTACATTGTGAGAAGCTCTGCTATGTAGAAAACCCCTATTAAAATGTTTCTGAGAGCTTTTTTTTTTTTTTTTTTCTCTATCCATTTGATCTTCCAGTGGTGACTGTAGCCACCATAAATCCTCATTTGCAGAGATGGATGGACCCATGACACATGCAGGGATCGAAGCTGGCGTTTGTTTGTAGAGTGTGTGTGTGTGTGTGTGTGTGTGCATGCCCATACACGTGAAGGATGTCTTGATCCATTTGTATGTTTCTCAGGGGAATTCTCAGGCAATTAAGTCAGCCTATTACAGACAGAGCCCTCTCTGTACACTCTGATTTGGTGGGAGAATGGGTAATTCCTGCTAATGACTGGTACATCTGTTCAATTACATTGCTTTGTATTGATGCTTAATTAGGTGTCAGGCTGGAGGAGGGGGAGCCCAGGAAAGCTTGATTCCCCTGTAAATGTCCGGGACTCTCTGAACTACCTGTCCTTCAGACATCCACAGAGCACTCTGGCAAGTGTTCCTCAGACCTTGAGGAACTTAGCCTGACTTGCGGGAGAAGTGTAACGTTCCTAGAAGTGAGCTAGCTCAGACCTGATTTGCCGTGAATGTTGCTCGTGTCCTGTTCTATGTGAAGTGACCCTTGTCCATCTTTAGCTGGCTACAGAGCCTGGGCTTCCCACGGGGAACACAGTTTTGTTCAATAGCCAGCCACTTTTTCTGCAGGAGAGGTTTTAATAGAAAATATTGTAGAAAATACCATCTCGATTAAAATTGAGGTTATTTAATTTAAAATTGTAATCTACTTTGTCTCTAGTTGTGCTCCTGAGGAAGCAAATGGGTCATGAATTTCATGTTTCTGTTGTTAAATGCATGGTCAAATGTATCTTAATTGTAGCATACAGCTATATGATTGCATGGATTCATTCAGGGACTAGTAATGAGGATTAGAATCCCAAACTTGGGAATGGAGTAAGAGCAGATTGGTAATGGGGCACAGACAGCATCTGAGGAGGTGAGTATTCTGTATATTACACCTGTCTGGAAGACCCTTAGCCATCTTGGAAGCCTAATTTTCATTTTTTATTGATTTTGACAGGTGGGCTGAGGTCAAAGATTATTATAGTTTTCTTGACGACTCGTGCTCTGTCACAAGGCAATAGGATGTGTTTTAACAAAACTATGCATTATTTATGAGATCCTGTAACAATTAAAAAGGAGGATTTGACAGCACAGAAAATTAAGTTCTTAAAAAGGAATCACAAGGGCTGTGGCCCGCTTGAGGGAAGACGGATCCTGGGAAATCACGTAGTGTCTGGGTGATATTTGTGTAGTGCTTTCGTGGACTTTGTGGCTTCCCTTAACAGAGCCTGGGAGGGATGTTAATGCGCTATTCCAATGTGGACAAAGGGTTGCCGACCACTTGATGGAGAAGCCTCTCTCCAGGAGGCAGCCAGGACGGAGATAGCCCCAGTCCAAGGCAGTAGCAAGGTGAGGGCAGTCTTGTAGGAATCTCACAATTCTCGTATCTACTTTATTCTCAATTATATATTACTCTTCTTGGTATTTGCAGTTTTCTTTTGCAAAAATTACACCTGAGGGTAGTGACATGTAAGACTTTCAAGGACAGTGAGCCAGTCTTGAGTGTAGGCATGACAGTGTTTGGTCGCCCTGCCCTTGTGGGGAGCCCTTTGCAGTCCTCCAACACCGCAAGTAGTTACGATTTTATAAGCAGCATTCAGGGTTCATCCTGAAAACTATATTCTAACTTATAGCAGAACTACTTTTTCTGCATTTTAGGTAAGATTAAATAAAAGGAGAGCTGCTTCCTGGCCTAGCGTATATTGCTGTAATTTCATACACAGTGAAGTTTTTCCTCATTGAATATACTTCACTTTGTGCTCATCAGTTCTGTAAATTATTTATTAGTGAACTGATTTGTTCCTGCCTTCAGTGCCCTGAGGAATCTTTCTGTGATTTCTAGAGGATTGGGGGGACTTTTGGAGGAATAATCTGGTACAATTAGCCAGTAACTTTGGAAATGCTACTGAAGGGCCCATATAGTTTGTATCATAGTTTATTTTGTGTTAATATTTATTTGTTGCATTTTGTTTTGAGAATAGTGTCATGGGACAAAAGTTATATGTTAATTATCCTGGTAATTGAGCAACTTTACATTATGTAAAGATACATATTAAAGTTAATATATGTCATAATGTACCATTTTAAAGCTTACCTTATGAATTTGCTCAATACTATGTGAAATTGCAGATCAGTTAATTTCATTTTCTGTTTCTAATGATAGAATGATAATTAGATGTGAGAAAATACCAGGGAATTTTAATAAAAGCATGAAAATGACAAGCGGTTGTACAACATTCTTGGTCTTTAGTATTGAAATGAAAGTGCTCATTCAACATTTCAATGAATTTCATTAAAGTGAAGGTTATTTTGAATGCTATGCGGCATAGGTGACTTTTTCTAGAATTTTGTATCCAGAGTATGACTGTTTTTGATGTAAATAGTTGTTCTTTCTTCAAAAATTAAAATTACAGATTCGCAGAGCATTTACTTTTCAGACATTAGCTGTAGCTCCGTGTCGTAAGCTCACGGTGCAACCGCAAGAACGTAGTAGAGCTTTAGGAAGTATTAGGGACGGCTGTGAGCATATTACGTGTAAGAGCTTTTTTAATCCTTGCAGGAACTTCACAGATGTACCATCCGGGATGAATAAGAAATGATGCAGTAATTCTTACATCATCTGTAAACAGTGAAACAAGTTTAAGACCCAGAGCACTCGGGCCGGGGGCTGAGCATCTGACCTGTCACTTGGCTTATCACTAACTCAGAGGGAAATGCTCCCGCTTCTGTTGCTGAACCATTTCTTCCCATGAGTGTGTATGAATTAGCCTTTCAGTCACGTTTCATCACATCGTAATACATTCAGCTGCAAAAGAGTGAAGCAGCTAGTGAATTACACAGGGCTCCTCCCAATACCCCTTTCTGCTGCCCACGCCCCCTGTACCAGTGTGGGTCTTTCCTTTCTGTGGACAGCTCCATGTGGGGTTGCTTGCTGTTTACATATACACAGAGATAGACTCACACTCTGTGCCTTAATATGACTTGCTTTTCCACTCAAGCTCTGAAGATCTTTTCATTCATTATTGCTTCTTTTTTTTTTTTTTTTTTTCCCATTTCATCTCCCCGCTTCTGTAGTTTCCATGGGATTGGTGTGTTGTCAAGTTGTTAAGGACTCTTGTTAGGCAGAAAGGGCTAGATGGCTTCCACTGATTTCTGGGTAAATCTGAGAATTGCCCGGTACGTCTCACCTTACGAGCATTTCAGAGCATTTCCTGCTGGTGAAGACCTACAGAACAGTGCGTGTTTTTCATGTTAAAAACCATGTCCTGATTTGCTTTCAAGCATATATATAATATATATATATTTTTTTTCCCCCCCTCTCAGGATTTATCAGTATTTTAAAAATTTGTTGATTTGATGTGCAATAACATGGTTGGTGATATTTTATTCTAATTGTTCAATTGGTTACTTATGAGGCTGAGTTTTCAATAATTTTAGTCCTTTTTCTAATAATTTATAGTTTTTGGTATATTGCCCTAGTTATGTATAATTTTATATTGATTTTTTAAAATTTCACATATAAAAATGTGTTTAGTAATTCTTTAGCTTATTCTCCTGAATTTTTACCTAGACAATCAATGTTTCCAAGTAGTAACTTTTTTGTTTTTGCCAGAGTTTACACATATCTTTTGTCTTGTAACAATGAGGGTGAACATCCATCCTTTCTGCCCTGACTGGAGTATTAGAAATACCACAGCCTCAGCCAGCTTTTCCACATATGTGTAAGATAATATTTATTCATTTAAGGTTTATCTTTCCAATTTAATACTTTTATTAGCAATTAGAAATTTGAATACAAAAGCACTTTGGGGGCCATTATTAAAATTAGGCTATTTTTGCCTTTAGTTTCTTGACTTGCCAGACTGTACTGCAGCTGGAAAGGTCCACGAGCCCTTAGCTGCTTTGCTTGGGTGTTGTAGATATCGCTGTGGTCATTCTCAGCATTTAAATACCACCATGTGTGAGGTGCGGCGACAGTCCTGAGTGGGGTTGCGTCGCGTGGCATCCAGCTACCTATAAGTGGGAAGGAGGTGGACGTGCTAATAGGAAAACATCTGTTTCTTTCTGGAATAATATTCCTTCCCAAAATGGATTATTTAAAAAAATTCTGTTGGATTTGATTCTTTTTTTTTTTTTTGTATTTTGAAGAAGGGTCTACAGAGTGTTCAGGGTTTCACTACTAGGTCAGACTCAGGATTCGCCTGTTTACAGCCTCCCAAGAGCTGGGATTACAGGCCTGCGTGCCACCACGCCCATCTCATTGCACCCCGGGGGCTGGCCCGGCAGGCCCGGGGGGATAGGATCTCCAGTCCCTGCTTCTGCTTGCAGGCGTTCTAATCTGCTGAGTTACCTGGCCGGCCCTCATGCGTTGATATTTGATGTAGGTTTCTTTTAAGCCTGGCTCCTAGGTAAGATCAGTTCATTCTTCCTTTGGTTTCTTGGCTTCTTTTAGGAGTAGTTTTTGCAATTTAATAAGTACATATCAATTCGATGAGTAGAAAAAGAAATTTGGTAATGTAATAAAGGTCCCTGTGAGGGAGGAGTGGGAACTGCTGCAGCGGAGGAAGCGGAGGACACGCTGTGTGCTGCAGTGGACACAAAGTGAGGAAAGCAGCTTCGAGACACGGCGGGGGCACCCGGAGCCGGAGCCGGAGCCGGAGAGCTCTGTGGCAGTGGCTGAGCGTGCTCGCTTCGGCAGTTAGCGAACTCCCACTATGTGTAACGCGTTGTTCACTCGGGGTTTAGTGGACAGCTCGAGATTGAAATTGTTATTGAGAGATAAACACCCTTTGCATAATTCTATGTGGCAGCACTATGGAAAGATTTATGGAGACAAAAAACCTGAATTTTGTCGTAAAAGATGACTGGAAAATTGTTAGGAGAATTTCAAGGAACAGCCACTTCCAGAAGAGCGACACAAAGTAATGGTCCTGCCACTGGGAATGATCGCGTGCACTGCGAGTGGCGACACGCTGGACTCGGGCCACCCCATGTCCTGGAGTTTTACTCAAAATGATCTCAAGATGGACTTGTGCTGCGCTGGAGGAAGAGTGGCGCAGGGATTGTTATTTACTGCAAGAGAAGAGAAACAGTGACAGAAGATTAAATTGAAAGTGTGGGAGATGCCAGGCTATGGAGGCTCCTTGTGAAATAGTGGGAATGTAAACAGCTATGAGGCTGCTGAACAGGGTGGGCTACAGCGGCCAGAGGTGACAAACCTGTAGGGCTTTACCACAGGCAGCCCCCTGCCCTCACCAGGCTTTTTGTTATATATCGATAATGCTTGTCTCTTAGGCGCTGTCTGGAACTTGAGGCTGAAATGTATCTGTATTTGAGAGAAAATCAGGATGTGCTTTTGAACATGAACAATACCTGCCACTAATTTTGTCTAGTGACTTATTTATTGAAATTAAGTCTAAGAAGGCAAAATAAGATGGTCCATTGATTCTCTTACACCTAGAAATGCAGCCGTGTCCTTTTCTACTTTAAAGTTTGCTCATGGTTTTAAAGGAGAAACCAAGCGTGGTCCCGTCACTTCAGGTTTCACAGAAACTGATGAACTTTAAGAAGTGGCTCTAGCAGTCCGCAGAGGCACAGTATGAGAATCCCTCTGGGTATTTCCACACAGTTCGTCTCACTCTTTTGCTGAGAAGCAAGCATTTGTCCTCCTCCGCCAGTGCTTCCATGTGTTAGCTAATGTCCCCAGGCCCTGGAATTGGTATCCCCGCAGGTGCTGGGCATTCTGAGGCCAGCCCGTGATGTGGAACAGGGCTGTGCAGGGTGTCCAGGGTGAGGTGTGTGCCACCTGCCGAAGGGTGCCAGTGTGCCAGGGTGTGAGCATGCTGCGGGCCTGGACCCGGGTCAGTGCGCCCGGGGCCCCGCCGTCAGGAGTCCGATCCCACACAGGGTTCTGGTGCTGTAGGCAGCCCAGCTGGACTTGCTGATTTTTCCTATCGGGAAGCAGCAATCTTTTATTTCCCTCACTCCGGAAGGACTGAAATGACGATTGGATGCTCCACATGGAAGTACGGAGCTTGAAGTAGAGAGACATTGCACATGAGACTTGAGAGAATTTTCTTGTTCCTCTCCTCTCCTCTCCTCTCCTCTCCTCTCC
>NW_004524684.1:5995538-6007535 GCF_000260255.1 Octodon degus | reverse complement strand
CCTCTCTTCTTCTTCCCCTTTCTTTCTTACTCCCTTCCTCACTCCTTTCTCTTTTCTTTCTTTCTTTCTTTCTTTCTTTCTTTCTTTCTTTCTTTCTTTCCTTCTTTCTTGTCTTTTTAGTGTCAGCAAAGATTAGTTTTCCCTATAACTAACCATCTGAGTAGTTGAAGAAGTCACTGCATTGAAGACCAGCAGGATGCAGCAGAAGCTTTGTTTTCCTGCCTCGCTGATCAGCCTTGCAAGTGCACTGGTGTGGCCCTCTCTGCTGCCCGGGAGCATCCTTCCTTTCTTTATTCAGTTAACATTTTGTTGGTTGCCTACTGAGTCCTCCTGCAAAGCTGACTGTCTTTGACTTCAAGGAGCAGGACTCTCCTTGGTGCTCTTTGCCCTCCACGGGGACTGGAGCTGCAAAGGAGGAAGCAGCCAAGGTGCGAGCCAGGTCAGGAGCCTCCTTCTGAAGCAGCAGGCGCTGGTGAGGCGGGGAGGAGGTGAGACACAGTGGTTAGGGTCAGCTGAGCTGGTGCCTCCCGATGGTGACTTTTGACCCAAGGCTTGGAGGGAGGAGGAGGAGAAGTGTAGGAGAGGTGCAGCGGGAGAGTGGGCTGGGCTGGCCAGCAGCTGGCACTCCTGGTGTGTGAGCTTCCCTGGTGGTGTCAGCCCATCTGCAGACTGCCCGGGTGAGATGGCATCCTGTCTCTTCCCCCAGGTGATGCCCCTGTGAGATGGCATCTCGTCCTCCTCCCCAGGCGATGGTGCTGCACAGGACCTCTGTCTGTGCTGTAGCCACGTACCAGGTTTACACAATTAAATAACCACAGTTGTGTCCTCCATAGAAAGGTTAAACATGAGCGTCTCTGCAGCATAAAGACACACAAATACAGTCCTTTGCTCTGCTGGAGCCAACCTAATGACTGCTATAAACAGATCACCATTCATTTATTGGTCTCACATTGATCTGCACAATAAAAATCAATGTCATTTGAATCCCTTATATTCTTGGGCAGTACAGATCAGTGGACATTGCTTGTCCTACGAATCTATTGATAGTAAACAGAAAGTACTTTCTTACACATAAAAATAGTCTTACAGGAATCGGCATCACCTTCCCCTGTAGAATCATCCAAGGTAGGGCTGGACCTGCGGCCGCAGCGGGAACATACTTGTTGAGCCTGGGGAAGCCCCTTCCTGGTTCCATTCCCCAAGTGAAAGACACAAGGCGATCAAACGACAAAACACCCACTGCCAAACCAAACCAAACCAAACCAAACCAAACCCCAAATGCTAAAACTCAGCAAAACACCGCACAGAAACCACATGTCCTGTCAGATTGGGGTGCAGGCTTTGTCACCATCCTCTGTGGGACGTGCACCTCATCCCTGGAAAGGCGCAGTGCGTGTCTGAATTTATCAACTGCTGACGCGTTATGAAGTGCAGCGCTCGCAGCTCCTGGTGGAGGACCCCTTGTGCGACCCTGTTACACAGCAAGCTTCCTCCTTCAGGCAGTCTCAGCTTCTCTTTACGCTGCACCTTTGTTTCCAGTGTCCGCTCCACTCTTGCTTGAGACTCCTCCTCCGTGTGCCCTGATTTCTTCCTTTTCCTTTGGGCCTCTTCAGCCCCTTTTCCTTCTCTTAATCTGAACCACTAGCAGCTGGCTGCAAGGCAAGGCCGGGGGCTGATAACCAGGCACGTGGGTTTCCCCTGGGCTCCCCGATGTCTGGGCCGGAAGGACAGTGGCAGCCATGGTGGTCTCCTGCATGAATGCCAAGTCTGCCCGCTCACTGCACGTCCTCCCATTCTGTCACATTAGAGGGACACACGTGGAGAACAAGGCCAACTCAATGGGGATTAGAGACAGCCGAGCACCGTCCTGCCAGAGCTGCTCGGACGCTGTTGTCTGCTGGATCCAGATGATTGCCGTGGGCTTTGCACAAAGGCCTGGCAGGGAGAAGGGCCCGAGGTACACGAAGGTCCGCGTGAGAGCCCTGGTGTGAGCAGGAAGGAATGTCACTCACGTCGTCACCTTGGGCTGTCTGAAAGAGAGGAAGTCCGAGTTAACGTCCCATTTTAGTGATGCTGCACGTGGAGCACTTTGGGATCTGAGAGCAAGAAGATTAAACAAAGAGAAGCACTGAAACAGAACTTCTGAGCAATTTCTCATACACGGTCTTTGTTTCCTCTGTATGTTCAGGTGGGCTTGAGCACAGTGATTGTTTAAATCTGCTGTTGTCGCTGCATGGACGTGAGCTTACCTCTGGTCCTCAGGTGTGCATGTTCCCATCTTTGGGTTTGCTCTGTTCTCGTCACCAGCTGCTCTGTTCTTGCCGGAGTCCCGCATGCTTTGTGTCCGACTTTGCGCCATCATGCTCACGACCTGTGTGCTTGGTTCTTAGCTTTGATTCTCGGACCTTGCTCCAAGTCTTCCTTAGAGCCCTGGTCTCAAGAGCTTGGCTGGGGGGGTCAGACCATCTATCCCCAGAGCCCAAACTGAGCCCAAACTGTCCCGTCACTGAGATTCAGTACCTGACATCCACAGTGTGACGCGTGAGAGGTCTATTTTAGTTCACAGTTTGTAAAGGTCTGCTGCTTTCAAGGCAGAGCAGCACAGCAGAGCAGCCTGGCAGAGGAGAAGTGGTCCGTGACAGGGCAGGCCGGAAGCAGCCACGCTTCCAAGGAGGCTGGAGCGACTCTCCAGGCCGTTTCCACAGTGACCCGCCTCTTCCCAGCAGACTTTGCCTCCCGGTGTCACACCCGACATCATGCGCGTCGGGAGTGGACTAATCCATCATGTTGCCACGGACTGGTCTCTTCCCCAAGGGATGCGTGAGGGGGACATCTGCATGTGACCCACAGCAGCAAGCTTTCAGAACTCTCCAAGTGTCTTGGTGACTGACCTTCCTTGGGCAGAAGGTACTTCTCTGAGATGTGTGGCATGTTTGTTAGTCATTACTGGTCTTTGGCCCTTGGATGCTATAGTTTTCTTTTAACAGGGTGAAGCTCTAAAGTCTCATTTAGGCCTGTGTGTGCATAGCTGTTCTAGTTAAATCTAAGGGTAAATACAGATAAAGTGTTACCGTCTGCTACATAAATTACCAATATATAGCGTCTTATGTGCACTTTTTGTTAAGAGACTGGATATGAGAAGATACTTAGGTTTTTTTCCAGAGATTTTTATAACTACACTGGAAAATTTCAAAGTGGTAATAATCATTATATTAATCAGGAAAAATAGAGATATATGTATATGTATTTGAGCAAGAAGTTTGATTTTGTGACAATCTGTCATAATACAGATGTGTCATTTTTTTTGTGGCTAGTAGAGCTTTTGTACAATTTTTTCACCAGAAGAAAAGTCTTTAGTAATTGAGTACATGAGGGCCGGCCAAATAGCTCGGTGGAGTAAAGTGCCTGCAAGCAGGCACAGGGGCCAGGGCTTTGATCCTGGGCCTGCCCTGCGGGCCCCACCCCAGGGCTTGCTGAGAAGGCAGTTGAGATTGGGTGTGGTGGCACATGCCTATAATCCCAGCTCTTGGGAGGCTGTACACAGGCGGATCACTGAGTCCGATCGTGAGATCACCCTGTAGACCCTGAACACCCTGTAGATCCTTCCCTAAAATTAAAAAAAAAAAAAAAAAAAGTGTAATTGAGTATGTGGGAGAATTAGCATATAGCTTTTCATAATGTAGCCCATAAGTGAGGTCCCTACTGTGTTGAATCTAGACTAAAAGACCAAGATGTTTTCTTCCATGGTTTCCTCATCTATGTGTCTAGGGATGGATTAAATGAAACGCATGGAACATCAACCGGTGCAGACAGAATGCGTGTCTGTTCTGGGCGGTGAAAGGACCCACAGATGTGTCGGGCGCTGGGCCTGTGCTGCGGCACTGGCAGCATGTTCTTGCCTGTGTCAGTTATTAATTGCACTGATTAGAGAAATAAACCTAGTGAGAGTTGGGTTCAGAGCTGGTCTGTGCCCCGCCTGTAATCGCAGCGCTCTGGGCGGCAGGGGCAGGAGGATGGCAAGGTAAGCCCAATCTGGGCAACTGAGGGACTTGGCCCCTATCTCACTATGGAAAATAAAACATCTGGAGAGGAGGCTCATGGTGAACATCTCCTGTGGGAGATGCTGAGTCACACGTGACTCACAGACCTGGCTTCCGAACTCTGCAGCTGACTCACCCAAAGGGCTTCTGTGGCAGAAGGGCTTGTCAGAAGAGAGTCGGAATTCTGATTTCAGAGGAGCGTGAGGGGCAGCAACAGGATGACAAGTGGAGGAGAGAAAGAAAGAAAGAAAGAAGAAGAACAGGGCGCAGTAGCAGTAGCAGTATACAGTTACTGCAGAATGTGGGTGCCTAATCCCCCTGCTGCTTCCTGCCTCCCGAAGACCAGCTCCGTGGGTGCGCCCCGTGCAGCGGGGACCCGCTGCCACCCCAGGCCTGGGCCCCTGTGGACAGCCTTGCTGCGGCTGTGAAAGACACATAACACGTGCATCCACACGCAGCAGCCGGGCTTGAGGAGGTCAGCCTTGGTGCTTCTGAGGGTTCCTGTAGAAATGGTTGACATTCAGTCCCCATCTCTCAGGATTACTCCAGACAAGGACATGCCTAACACTGTCTGTGACTTTTCTCGTTCTTTTATAGTGTATTATCTGATATTGAAGATTTCACTTGGATTTTTTTGCTTCAGGTAGTTTAAAAAGGACTTCTCAGTACCTGCACATTTTTTTATTTACCGAGGAAATGACCCAGAAGCTACAGTTGCATTTAGCTAAAGTGATTTTTTTTTTTCCTCTAATACATATTTTTGATTTAACTGCTTAGAGCTTGGCCTATTTTAAGCATATAAAGCACAAAAGGCTTAAGCATTAGAACGTGTTATGTAATTTGAAAAGTGAATAGTTCAAACAATATGTGTAAAGTTGCAAGTAGAAAAACGGTTTATATTCTTAAAGTTGATGTTTACATAAACATTTCACTAATGTCGCACATTCAAGGAAAAGGTTTTGAGAATGTCAAAAAATACTTTGCCATTTGATAAACATGTTCCTTTTTAAAAATAAATTTTATTGTGTGTGTGTTAGGGTTCACCACGTGATGCGCCTTGTACGCGCGGAGCATGCGTGATGTGCAATGTATGCGGGGCGCATGTGTGTAGTACACTTGTGCAGGGCGGCAGGTGTGGCCTGTCGCGCTGTTCCTGCTCAGTGGGGGCCGCATCCCTAGAATCTCCTTGTCTAGCAAACCCCATAGCGTGATTTTTCTAGCTTTGGACCTCATGAAGTCCACACTTCCCTAGCCTAGCGCAGCGTGCGGCTCTGCCAGTGATATCCGTTCACCCCATCTGCCTGTCTCTTTGACTCCATGGAAACCAACTTTTCCCTCTATCCTGGGCATTTGACCCCTCTTAGATTCACTTTCAAACGAAATGCTCACTGATACTTCACTATATTACTTTGGAAAAGAGATTAAAAACAAAGTACGTAGGGTTTGTTTACACAGCTCAGCAAAGGAAGCTGGCCGCGATCCCCACCTGGAAGCTGAAGTCCTAGAGCGGGACGTGCAGCCTCGGTGCACAGGGTCAGGAAGAGCCTGTCTGTGGTGGTGACAAAGACGAAGTCTACCTTGGTCCGGAGGTGACCAGCCTCACAGTATCGCTTCTGATGGTCTTCAGGAGAGCTGCCCTCTTATTTGCAAGTTAACCTACTTCCCCTGACAGGGTTTTGGTTGTAAGGCAATCTCTGTCTTAGAACAGCTGTCAGGCAAATTACACTCGGCGGCATTGAGCACATGCACCCAGTGTGTAAACCCGAACCCTGGTTTTTATGTTCATGCTTTTGTTTGTGTATTTGAACCCCTGTCACAAAAACAAGAAAGGCCAGTGAAATTACCACGTCTGTCTGCTTGTACTGAAGCACGTAATGTCGTTTTTCAAGTCTTTTCTATATAGCAGCACATCAAGGCTGATTTTTGCGTTTAACCTTCAAATACTTTCTGCCAAACACGCTGTGGATATTAGGCTAGTGGCTTGCTGTGGCCTAAACACAAATCACTGACGATGTCATGTGATATTATTGTCATAGGTGGCATTGAGAGTAAAATGAGTAGTGTTTGTTTAATCTGATAATCCTGATGACAAATTGAAGAAAATTATAGCATTTAAGTAATCATGTGCATATTTCCACGGAGACTTTTCAAGGAATAGAATTCTGGAGTTTTCTCAATGTTGAGATCTTTATTTGCTATGACTAACTTTTCTTCTTGTCATGTAAACAAAGATTCTGTAAATGTCATTTGTTTTGCTTCACATCCACGAAGCAAGATTATGATGGTTTGTAAGACAGAAATCAGGAAACAGAAATGTTTCAAAGACAGCGGCGTTGAGTCTCTTCTCATGATTTAAGGATAAGGACTGTATTGCTTCATATTGTTGTGTAGCTCAGCACAAATGAAGGTAGTTTTCTCCTGTGGGCAAACTGTTCTTCTATTTGCAATAGAATCTACTTCAATAAATTTCTGTGAGCACTAAAGAATTTGTTCACGTACCATGTTAGCTTAGTTCCTGGCAATACGTGCTGTCACGTATTTAAGGGACATCTGCTATATATTCAGAACTATGCTGGACATTTGGGGAATTCAGAACCATAAACCATGACCATCCCTTTAAGAGAACTAAATATTTCTGGAACATAACAGTAGCAAGGCAGTGTATTGATGTATGTGATAGTTTGTAGGACAGGGTGTAAGTATTTGAGAAATCAGCGAAGATAAAGATTTATGAGACTGAGGAGCTGGACTGACTAGAAGAGGGCACTGAAGTGTACACTTGAGGGATGGTTTTGGGGAGTGGAAGAGAGTTCACAGAAGTGATTTAGGGGGTGGAATGTGACGAATAGACGTGCTCGTGAAAGAGTTAAACAAGCTTGACTAGAAGTATTAATCCATGTGGAGAAATAGGTTGGCCGTTTACACTCGAATTGTGGTATATAATCAATATTTGAGTATTTTGCAGTATTGGAAATACTTTGATTGCGTAGATAATAATTGGGACAAAAGGAAATGTGGAAATTTGATCATGACATTAAATAATGTTTACATGCTTGAATTAGGCTAAGATAAATTTTGTGAGCAGTCTGCAGCGCCTGAGGAAAAATACAACAGTGAAAGGAAAGGTTTTCAGGAAAATGAATGGAGGTTTGTAATGAGCAATTAGGAATTCAGCTCATTTGCTTCATAGAGGCACCAGCAGCAGATTGCGTGCCATGTGGGACACCTCTGCTGGCACCAGGCAACACGGGGACCACGCTGGAGGTTGTAACTGACTGCCGTGTGAAGGATAAAAGACAAGGGATGCCAGGCCTCGGGGTGGGCAGGCTGTGCGGCCCTCCCGCCAGCTCCCGTGCGGAACCCTTTCAGGTCAGCCCTAAAGTGCATTGCTTACTTGTTTGCAAGCTGGGAGGAAATTGCTGCAGCTGAGGCAGACGATATTAACAGAACCATTTTTAAAAATTCTTGGATGAAACAAAAATCAATTCAAGGTGGTGAAGTGGTAGACAGGCCTCAGAAGGAACCTTTGGCCTTGGAGAACTGTGAATATGATTGTCTGTAAAGTGGATTAACTGTGTGTACACACACACACACACACACACACACACACACACACACACAGAGGAAAAGCCCAGCAGAAAATGAAGCCAGAGGAACACAAACAAGTGGAGTGTTGGAGAGTTTAGTGATGTCAGCTTTTTTCTGCTCTTACATACTTTGCCTTTCCACTCTGATCATCACGATCCCATCCCTTCTGTGTTTCCCAGCGTTCCTCTAGACAAAAATGAAATACGCAAGCAGTCCATGAGGCAAAACAGCTTTCTAAAGACAGAGTAGCAATGTTCTTGAAAATAGTTTAAATTGAGAATAATTTCGGGAGCCAGCATTCCTGGCGTGGTATCCATTTCAACAGTAGTCTTATAATTTAATGTAGATACTAAGATCTCCCTGTGCATGTGCACACGCACACACACAGACACACACACGCACACATATGCACCACACAGAACCATGCCACTATATACTTATCCATCCCCTGAACTTGTGTTTTGAGCACACTTGCCTCTCTTGGTTCCCTGAATCTTACTCATGTTATTTTTACCCAGCTACAAGGACACTGTGGGTGGTTTATTATATAACAAAACTAGGAGCTGTTTGGCATTGGTAGAAGATTTATGGCAAATGGAGCACTTGACTTTTGAAATATAAGATCTTATAACTTCAGAATTATGAATAAGGTATTTACATATTAGCACAAATGAAATGGTCTGGTTTTCAGATTTTTGATATTTTAATTTTTTCTCTGCTCTATAGGGCATAACTACGTTTTTAAATTTCCTTGCGTTAAAGACAATATGATTTTCTAAAAGTAGTGGCCTGGGCATAGAGCTGCTGTGGGACAGGCCCTGCGGGACAGGAACCTCCCCTCCCCGGTGCCTCACCACTCCTCCTTCCCCTCCACATGGTGAAGTGGAGCCCTTGCCCTTGCTTGGTCTGTCATTGCTGCAAGGGGAACAAGCCCAGGGATGTGGAAGGTAGGGGCTGCCCTTCCTTTTCCACAGTCATCAACTGGAGTAGTTGTGCCGGCTCCCCACAGAACCACCACTGTCAAGCTGAGGACAGAAGGTCTATTCACTGGGTAGACCCCACTGTCACTCCACCCCACTGCTCCACGCAGGCCAATTCTTTCTGTGATTCAGTTAGGAAGACAATTAGGAAGATTGGATGCTTTCCTCTGCATGATGACCTTCAGGAGAGCGCATACGGGGCTGCCGTCTATGCTTTTCTGAATATGGTTTTCCTCAAATGGATGCAGAATGAAGCAGACTGCCATCTTCTGTTCTTTTGCAAACCAGGGTTTTCGGAACTATGCGTTAGTGTTTTGAAGGCCTGGTAGGAGCAAGTCCAGCCCCACGTGGAACGATTCTGATTGAACAGCAAGCCTCTTCTCAAATGTAGCAAAAAAGTGACTGATTTACATGTTTGCTTTCAAAATTTGGATTGTTTCTGCAAAATAAATGGAAGTAGAAGACATAAAATGTTATTGAGTTATTCAATGAGGTATTGTCTCAGTTTTTAGAGGTAGCCTCCTGAATGCTGCAAATTGTATCGACTGTGCAGATGACACCAACTAGTTGTTTTTTTTTTTTTTTTTTTAATGTATCTGATTGTTTCAGGGTCTCACTACACAGTTTGGACTCATGATAATCCTACTGCTTTCAGCCTCCCCAGCACTGGGATTACAGGTGTGCTCCACCCTTCCTGGACTCTGGCCTGCTCAGTCTTCCCTGGGGGTGGGGCTGGAGTGGCATGTGGTGCCTGGGATCAAATTGCGGTCCTTGCACTTGCCTAAACTTGCCTAAGCAGGTGCTGTAGACCACTGAGCTATCTCACTGACTGGTACCCAATAGTTGCGGACAAATTGTTAGTGGACTCTAAATGCGTTGTGATAGGGACAAAGGAATTATAACACTTTTTGTATGAATTGCCCATGCACTTGAAGTATTGGGAATTTTAAGGAGACATCTGGAGATTTATCAGTTCTTTTCAGGACTAGTCCACATTCGGAAAATCTGCCATCTGTCGTAAGTAGAAGCTGTTTATGAGAGCTTGTGTCCAGCAGTTCATTGTTTTCTGATGTGGACTATGGGAGAAGGTGCCTGATTTTTTTCTTTTTTAAATTTCAATTGCATTTAATTTCACCGCGTTGTTGTATTTATTCAGTAAATGTTTATGCACACTACATGCAAGTCTGCTTACTAGAAATCTTAACAATGGAGTGATACGTCAACATGAAATATATGCCCCAACCATGGAAAAGTAAGGAAACCAAAGAAGCCCAGTTAGAGGGCTCTTGGCATGTAGAGCTCTCCTTGGTTTGGATTCTGAAGCGGGAAATTCCGCAGGGCGCATGTGGGTGGGGCGCGGAGGGAAGAGGTGCTGCTTCATTTTATCCATCTTTGAAGAGCGAGGGCGCGGCATCCACATGGGTGGCTGAGTGGTCCCTAAGGTGAACTAGAGCTCAGGTTAGGAGCAGTGTGAGCCAAGGCATAACCAAAACGTGAGATCTTGAAGAAGTACAAATAAGGGGTTTCAGGACATGACTGGCCTCAGGAGAGTGGAGGGGAGCGATGACAGGGACAGGAGAGGAGCCACACAGCGCTTTCAAGTGGCACCGCGGGGCGGGGCGGGGCGGGTCGGGGGCAGGAGTCTCCCTGCGGGCGGCTCGGACCGCAGGCCTGCTTTCTCCGCAGCCTCGTCCCCTTCCTCTGTGTTTACCTCGGTCCTTCCCGCTTTCCTGCCTTCCTGCCCGCTCAGCTCTTGGCCCTCGCTCTGCAGGCGCTGGTACACTGGGAACTTGAAGCCTTCCTGCGCGCTCAGCTCTTGGCCCTCGCTCTGCAGGCGCTGGTACACTGGGAACTTGAAGCACACAGGCGCGCCCGTGCTTGTTGCCTGCGTTAAAGCCTGAGATGTCCTGGTGGGGACAGGCAGCCCCGCCAGCTTCGGGTCTCCCGGGGAGCCAGGCCTCCTGGGCTGCTCGCTCTGGGCGGAGGCCAGCACACACTTGTGCTTCCCAGAGGAGGGCTGTCAAACAGGTTGCTAAACTTTCTGAGAGGAATCTGTTTCTTTCACAGTGATTTTCAGAGTTTGTTCTTTTAAAATTCCTCTCTATGCTTTCAAATGATTTAAAACAGTGTGTGTACTGCGGCCGCGTTCTCCTTTTATTTGCCACAGTATATTTTTTCATAAAGCTTTTCAGCTAAAAATTCAAAAAGTGACGAGAAAGACTTGAAGCTTGGCAGTTTCGCCTCCTCAGAATGTCTTACAGATGTTGTAGGATTTTGTTCAGGTTAGAAAAATGGTGCAGAAAGTAAAGTTGCTCACGAGGGTGCCAGGACTCTGTAACGCGCATTTTAGGAGTGTTGGGCGCAGCCGGCTCCCGAGGCCGGCAGGGCTGCCTGAGCCTCGCTCGCCCGCGCCCGCCTGCCGAGAGGCGGCCCACATTCCTCTGAGCGCTGCTGTGTGATCTTGCCCTCAGACCCGGTGCTCCTCCGTGACAGCCACGCTGCGGCCAGCAGAGCCCCTGGAACCTGAGGCCCAGCGCGCTGCAAGTCCTTAAATACTCTCTGCCCGCTATTTCTAAACCTCCAACTCTTTTTCACTTTGTATGGACGGATGCCTCCACCTCCTTTATGACGAGGAGTATGGACACCATTAAAGTAGAACCGTCCCAACCTTTCCTGATAGTTGTCCTAGTTATTGCCTCCAACTTTTCCTGAAGCTTTTCCTTTGTGGGCCAGTGTCTGTTGAACAGGAGCCTCCTCGAAGCCATGATTGGTGTCTTCCTTGTTACGCTTCTTTCTTAATTCAGCCGTCCCTTTCACCCAGTCTGCTGGAAACATGGACCAGACCAGAAGTCTGAGTGCTCTGAAGCATTCTTAAAATGATGGAGTATTCGTGAAATAATTATTAGACAAGGAGAGGCCCAGAGCCACGTGACCAAGTCGAAATATGTGAGCACGATAAAATAAATTTCCCTGACACAGAGTAGGTGCCGGCTTAGGGGAGGAAGAGAAACTGAGAAGGGGGCCTAGGTAGGAGGCAGGAAGTAAGGAGGTTCCGACTCACTCAGTGGTGGGAGAAGTGGGGGGGACAGAGGGAGGCCAAGCAGAAGCAGGCGTCTCAGCAGCCACCGCAGAGTGCAGACTGCAGGGTTCCATGACCTGCTGGCAACAGAAATTCGGCCAGTTTAGGAAGGCCAGTGGCTCAGTGGGGCTCTGTGCACATGTGGTAGAGCCTCAGCTGTGGAAAGCATGAGAAAGAACAGCTGAGCGAGGCCTTGGTGCCGCCCCCTGGGCGCTGGGCTGCAGCTGGGAACCAGAAAGGCGCACATGTGGGGTCCCCAGCCTGTTCATGGAGTCACTCAGGGGAGTTACATAGGGACTTGTGTGTAGCC
>NW_004524684.1:5948724-5993338 GCF_000260255.1 Octodon degus | reverse complement strand
AGCTCGTGGCACTGATCTGCAGAATACGCCTGAAAAGGACGCACACTTAAATCCTTCCGTCATCATTTTCATGACCAAAACCATAGCTTGAAAATTTAAGCTTTGATCCAGTAATTCCAAAGTTAAGAGCCTTGCTGGGGAAACCGACGCTGTCAGGCCTGTGGACGAAGACGTTCACTGCAGTATCATTTGCAGTTGTTAAAAGCTGATGTCTTTGAAAAGAGGACAAAGGGCCAGTGGGTTGTGGGATATAGAGTTCTGGCATGCTCAGTAGTGGGAATGTTTGTGACGTACTGTGACAGTGTGTGACAGACATGTGACAGAAAGACAAAAGATACGTGCATTGTAGATAGCATGCTCTTAACTAAAGTTAAGAATTGTAAAAGACCAGAGGGGAATATGACTAGGAGTTTAGAGCAGTTATTATTGGGTGGTGGGATTACTGTTGCATTTTTATTTTTATAGAATTTTAAAAAACTATGAATTTTTTCAATATGTTGCAAAAGGTAGCTGTTATTTTTGTGTTTTTGTCGTTGTTTATTTTGAGACAGGGTCTCACTGTGTAATGCAGCCTGGTCTTTAACTTGCTTCTGTGGCCTAAACTGGACTCAAACTATGGAACTATGACAGTCCTCCTGCCTCAGCCTCCTGAGTGCTGGGATTACAAGTGTGGACATTTATTTTTGCCTTTTTGATTAGGGGAAATTTCAGGACCCTAAACATTTCAGTTACTTTGCAATCTGAAGGTGGAATGGAAAGGTGGGACTTGTGGAGTTAAGAGAGAAAAGAATGTGTCAAAACCATTTAGTGCATGGTCTAAGCATATCTATGAATTACCAGAGTGTGGCCTTTATTAACTACAGGACTGATAGAATATTCTTCTCTCTCATTTCTTCAGTATCAAGTCATGGGTGGATAAGATGCAAGAAGACCTTGTCACGCTGGCCAAAACAGCAAGTGGAGTCACCCAGCTCGTTGATGTGAGTAAAATCCATCAAAGAAACTTATTCCTACTTTGCTTTCTTTGAATGCTGTTCTAATTCTGCAAGATGGTGCAACTCTATTATAGACAGGGTACCATTTGTCCTGGGGACCTTGCAGGGCATCTGCGAGAGTCCTGGTGCTGCTTTTTGGCATGAGCACGAATGCCACACATTGCACTTGGGGAGGCTTGCCCACCACACATGCAGTTTGCACTCTGTTCTCAGCCTGTGAGCACCTGAGTTGTGTCTGCTGTCTCCCAGGGTACACGTTGGGTGCTGTGTGCTGATGGCTACAACGTTTCCTCCTTCATGGTACATTATAGAATTTCATGTGCAGTAGTGGGTTCAAGTATTGTTGTCTTCAAAATATCCAGAGATGTATCCTCAGACTATCCTCCTGCCTTTGTCTCTTTTATTTATTTTTAATGTCATTTTAAAAAAAATTATAAAGAGCATGTATCCATGTCTGGAAACCAGAGAGCCTCATTGCAATTGATGATGACTGTTCACCTGCCAGAAAGGGAGATACTATACAAGGCGGTTTTCTTTATGATAGCTAAACTGGCTGTGAAAATTGCTCCAAAATGTTTTTTGAAAATGGCAGGAATATATAATATCAAGATTTGTATAGCATTTTAAGCAGATCATTTTTTCTTGGGGAAGAGCATTCTGCATGTGTAATCTGTAAGATTTATTAAAAATTAGATGTAATTTCTCTAGGGTCTCACCACTTCCACTTCAGTGTAAGTAATAGACCACAACCGTCTCAGTGTCCTCCCATCTCATGCTATCGAGGCAGTGGACCCTTGTGTATTCCAAAACTGTGGTGGGTTAGCTAGGTGACGTAGCATAAAAGGAGTTTCATGTGTGATATATGAATATAAATGCTGAGAAAGAAAGTGTCTAGGATTTTGATTTTCTAAACTTTGGAATATTCACATATGCATGATTCAGAAGTTGGTAAGAAATTAACTTGTGTTTGACATGTATCTTAGGTGAAGTGTGGTTAAAATACACGGTTACTATTTACATTTAAAAATATATTGCAGTAACAGATTCACTGCCGTTCATCTCTTTCCACATCTTCCCCCACCATGTAGGCACACTCACGCCGTTGTTCTGGCCACTTTCTGAGGCAGTTCTGGGTCCTCTTCCTGAGTGTCTTTATGAGGCATTGATCAAAAATGTGATGAATGCTGCTGCTGAGTGATGGCCAGCAGAAAGGCGGGCTGGTAAACACCTCATTGTGTCCACCTTATTCCTTGGATATGGCAGCATGTGCTTCTAGCTCTTCCTCAAAGTCAAAAGGACCAGGAAGGCTAACATTTTGGATCAGTTCAGCACACTGAAGAAGCCACGACTCAGCTCCAGAAACTCATGGAAGTGGACCTTCTGAAGGCTTCCTTGTGAAGGATATTGGAAAGTGCTTTGGAAAGGAGGGGAAGAAGTTTGAAGGGGATTATGGGCAATGTATTTTCTTCAAGTACATTTTTAAAATTTCAACATTCATTGTCTTTTTCTGTCCCATCTCACCCTAAAGTGACTGTAGACTGTGTTTTCAGTGTGCTGTGTTTCAGCTGTGACTTTCCATATGAGGTCATGCATGTCACTTTCAGGACATTCAGCCTGTGTGTGAACGTTCTCCTGGGGGAGGGGCTGAGGGAGTGTGCACCTGATGTGTTTGTGGAGATCCATGAGGATGCCTTGTTAGACAGTCAATTGTTCTAACTCTCCTTACGATATAATTGTAGATTTTAAACCAAGACACTGTTGAACAACTCTGAGTTTAGGTTGGATATCCCTAATGTGAAAATCTGGAATCTAGAATCTTCTGAAATTCAGATCTTTCGAGCTCTGACCTGATGGCCTGGGTGGAAAGTTGCAGCCCTGAGTCCAGTGGCTGGGTCACTCTTGAGGCGGAAGCCCAGGCCTATGGCTCAGGGGTCAAACACTTGCTTATATGTTCTACAAAGAAGTCCTTTCTCAGGGTGACTGTTGGTTAAGATTTTTCCCAATTCATAGGTTTTCTTTTTACTCTGTTGGTGATTTCTTTTGATGCGTAGAAACTTCAATAAGATGAGATCTTAGTTGTTGATTCTTTGAAGTATTTCCATAAAGTTCGGTTTTTGTGTATGAGCTCTCTGCTTACCTCTATGTATTTAAGAAATCTACCTACTTTCTCTCCCAGCAGATTTAGTATTTCTGTTTTAATGTTTAGATTTTTAATCCATTTTGACTTTAGTTTAGTGCATGTTGGTACACCTGCATCTAGTTCTAGTTTTTGGCATGTGGAAAGCAGTTTTTCTAGGACCATTTGTTATAGAGGCTATCTTTTTTCAGTGAATACTTTTGGCCCCTTTATCAAAGATAAGGGGGCTGAATGTGTTTGTAGTTATATCAGCATCTTCTAATGTGTTCCATTGACCCTCAGATCTCTTTTATTGCCAGTATCATGCTGATTTTATCATAGTATCTTTGTAGTATCATTTTAAGTCAGGGATTGTGATGCCTCCTACCTTTTCTTTGTTAACCAGGATTGCCTTTACTCTTCTAGGTCTTTTCTGGTCCCAAATGAATTTTAGGAATGTTTTCCCTATCTGTGCAGTATGTTAGTGATATTTTAATTAGACTTGTTTTAAATCTGTATAAGAATTTTGGGACTCTGGGTATTTTCAGAGTGTTGATTCTCCATATGTATAAGCAAGGGATGTTTTTCCATCTCTTGAAATTCTCTTCTGTTTTTTTCAGAATATTGTAATTTTCATTGTATAGATCTTTCACTTTCTTTGTTAGATTAATTTCTAAATACTACTTTCTTTCTTTTTTGCATGCCATTGGAAAGAGTGTTGTTTCCCTAATTTGTCTCTCAGTGAGTTTGTTGATTGTGTAGAGGAATGCTATTGATTTTTGGTTGTTGACTCCTAAAAAAACTAGGATTAGAAGTCTGATTTGATCCAGCTATTTCTTTTCTGGGTATTTTTCCAGAAGAATTGAAGACAGCATAGCACAGCAATATATGTGAGCCCATGTTTATAGCGGCACAGTTTGTCAGCTTGGAAAATCTTGGAAACAACCCAAATACCCATCAGTGGTATGAGCAATGGTGAGAAGATGCAGTATTCTTATACAATCGAGTATTCATCAGCTATTAAGAAAGATAAACTTGAGGCTTTTATAGGTAAATAGATACAACTAGAGGCCATACTCATAAGTGAAGTGAATCAGATCCACATGTGTCAACATTACATTTTTTCCCTAGTATGAGAACCTGAGAGAGTAAATAAAATCTGACAGAATGGATACAGGAAAAGGGAAAGGGGCTACGTGAAAGGAATGAATAATGGGATGAGCGAAAGGAGGCAAGAAAGAGAAAGGAAGGGGAAAAATCATGTATGTATATATACAGGATTGCTACACTACTAATTTCTGTCAGTTGTTTGAAGGTAGTAGTTAATGCTTAAAATTTCTATTTTGACCAGTTATACATGCCTATATCTGATAATCGGAGCTGCTACACTGAAGACAGTGATGTGCAATGCTGTAACCATTGTTGAATTCCTGTGACTGCTGGCCCCTGCCCGCAAGATCCCTCCTTGTGTAGGGCAGTTGCCAGCGTTAACGGTGGATCTCACTTCTCAGGGAATGACGTCTGTCTATGCAAAGCCCGGCCACTGGGCTGGAGCTGCCTACATGCTGTCAGGAGCAGTGTCTTGAGGGCCAGTGGGCCAGGGCTCTTGCAGTAAAAACACCCAAATGTGATATGTCCAGAGAGCAAGTGAGCCTCTGGGACAGCAAGAAAACTGGCGGAAGTTCCTACAAGGATTATTTGTTAATTTCTGTTTAAAAGCTACATAATAGATGAGGGCAAAGCTGTCCTTTAACCACACTGAGATGGGGGAAGGAGAGACAGATATGGCTTTTCAGTTTATCCAGCTGTCTTTCTTCATCGATCAGAGTTAGAACCGCGGTGCTCGCCATCCATCCTCTCAGGGCTCCCGCCTCTGGAGCCGCTTGCCTGCGTGGCCCAGCTCACATCAGTTGGGTGCAGGTTCCCACTGTGGGGCTTCCCCTGCTGTCTGCCCCTGCAGTAAGCCAGGCGGTGAGAAGAGCCTCCCTGGTGTCCATCACGCTTACCAGAGTCGGATTATCCAGGCCTCTGTCAGCATGGATAAATGAATGGTGGCTGCCTGAATTTGGGTGGCAAAATAGAATGCGGAAGTCCACATAATGCTCTTTGATGAGATGCACATTGAGCTGGTGCCAGAAAAGTTATAAATAAAATAATTATATGTTACATAATTCGTGTGTGTTAGAGCTAGAGGAGAATTCATTACTGGAAATATAATTCAGGTTGTAGGACCCACGGAGAGTGCCTTTCTATAAGGAAAAGATTCCATATGCCTCAGTGCTTTTCCTAGACAGGACGTGCGTGATGTGGACCACAGGGATGGATTGCTTTAGCCGTGGGGACCTAAGACAAAACCACTGGAGGGGGCAAGGTGAGTGTGAGCTTTGAACTTTGAATTTTGAGCTCAGAGCAGAACAGTGTGTTGGGTTTTTGTTGTTTTTTGTCTTTCTTTTCCTGAGGGTCTGGGGATTGAACCCAGGGCTTTGTCCTGGTGTGGGGATTTAGTAGGTCCCTGGACTGGAATTTTTTTTTTTTTTTTTTTTTTTAATAGGTATTAGGCATTGAACTCAGGACCTTGTGCTTGCCAGGCAGGCGCTTATGCCACTGAACTATCTCCCCAGCCCTAGACTGGAATTCTGTATGTTGGAAATGATGACTTTTCCCACACTGAGGAGGGTAATGATCTTTGCTGGTTCACTAGTACAGCTAGCATTCTCTGGGAAGGCAAAAAACTAATGCTGGGAGCTGTATTTCCTAAACAACGTATCCTTCCAATTTTATGAAAATTGCTTTATGAGCTCAGGGATGGTGGGTAACTATGACTGGATAATTTCAATACTTGGACATTGTAGGTAAGCGATTTTTTCCCTATTTTACTTGCCTAATTCTTGGTTAGGAAATACTTTTATATCCTGGATCCATTTGGGTTTTCAGATCCCTCTTATGGAATCATTCCATTACTTAATTACTTAGAAAATATGGATGGCCGTCAATTATTGCATAGATGAGATATTTCTAGGAAGAATAAATATAGGAAAGCAACTACGCATATTAATTCTTAGAATTTTTGAAAGCTCAGCTGTAGGACGTGGTTTCCTTTGCGTTCACTCTCGCGCTGGAGTAAATGCTTTATGTGTATACCTCATCGGTCCTCAGCAGCCAAGTCCTTAATATGTCTGGAGAAAGCCTTTGCAAGTTCTCAATTTTGTTCAGGATGATACATCTACTAAATTGGATGCAACTGTACAAAGTAAAAGCTCGAGTGCGTTAGCATATATGTTAATACCTCACACTTTTATATGCCTGTTTGTAATTTTAGCAAGTGAGCAGATCCCCAATTAGTTAGTATATGTGGCTGCGGTACTGCTCTTTTCATAAAAGATACAAACTTTAAAAAGCCGCAGCTCTGTTCCCAACAGCTCTCCTCTCAGGAGCATTTCCATTTGAATTTCCTTAAAGAAAATAGTGGAAGGAAATTCAAGGACCTGAATTCCTATGCAGAACTTGAACTTTCCAGTTAGTTGGGATGCGCAGAAAGGAGTTTTTATGAGCAGCCGTGACATAGTGGCAGTGGTGGCAAGAAGGTACCTCTGCCGCTCTCCTTCTGCCGGGACTCGAAAGGAGGAAAGCGTACGTGATATTTCAGCACCATCTTTTAACAAAACCTTCGAGATTGTTGTTGCGTGATCCTCCTGTTAGTGGCCTCCCTATCTGGCCGTGATCCTAGACTGGACTGTGAGACTGATGACACGCTCTGCACAGATCCTTTGCAGATGCTTCGCTAGGTTGCAGGGCATGGCATTCGGGTGCCCCAGCTGGCGTGTTCTGTCAGCTGCGGCTCAGGTTGAGCCTGTGTGACACAAGGTGACTGGATGAGTGTGTGCTTGTCCCTCATGTGCAGCCTAGCGGGAGGCAACCGGGCTGGGTACCCTCTGTGCATGTAGTTTCCATGCCTGGGTCTAAGGTGACCCTTCAGTGGCACTCACTTCCCAACCATCGTGCAAGGGGAAGGAGACAGGAGCAGACATTGGATCGAGTGCGAGGTCACTGAGCTCACACTTTTGTGGCAGTGGTGTGACTCAGGAGGTCACATACATGCTGGGCAGCAGGTGAGGAGCTCATGGCTGGGAGAGCTGAAGCTCTTCTCGGGCCACGTGGACCCCTCTTTCTGGCAGGGACAGGTGGGCAGAGGCCCCATGGGACCTGTACCGTAGGTGGGGTGCCCGGGTGTAAAGGTGAAGGCTGCTTGCTCGGAGCTTCCGGGCCTGTGGACCCAGGTGAGCGGGCACTCCTGGAACTTGGTGCCCCCGCCGCAGCCCTGCGGACAGGGTGAGCTACTTCCTCTTAGTGTCTCCTGGTCTCCTCGCCAGAGGAGGCGGGTGGTTCCACCCTTGGGCCTCACAGGAAGCCCGGACTGTGCATGCGCGTTTTCTTCCGTGGTCTTTTCTTTCTGTCTTCCACCTGCCAGGCCCTCTAATGGCTTCTACAGGAGTCTGCAGGATTCCAGCATGGTCTTCCTGCTCTGCACGGGTGCCCTGCGCATGGCTGTAGTGCCTCCTGCACTGTTCACCCTGCGTGGCCCTGCACAGCACTCGCCTCCCTCTGCACCAGTCCCTACCCGGGCTGTCTTCTTATTGGGGAGGGGGTGCGCTGGGAGTCCAAGCATCTTACTAAAAGATTACTGGATTCTTATGCCGCCGTCCTGTGGAGGCTGTTGCTTCAGTGATAAAGGAAATAAAAAGTCATAGAGCCTGTGAATTTACAGGGAAGTAAAGGAGGTGCTCATTGCTTACAAATATCAAGCAGCACTCTTGAGAAAGGAAAGCCTGAGAAGACAGCAGGAAGACATGAGCGTGAGGGCTGCAGGGCCCTGGGAAGGAGAGAGGCCTGCGTGGCCCATGACCAAGGCCAGCTGCGTCTGGTGGATGCTTTTCTCTGCCTCGTTCCCTAGCTTCTGTTCCCAAGGATGATTATATTCCCAGGAGGTGGTCATCTTTGCTCGGAGCGGGAGGTTCGCCTGGTCCCCTTGCGGGGGCCTGCAGGAGCTGGCCTCACTGTGAGCTGCCCAGGGCAGCCCTGTTCCCTGGCGCAGAGATGCTCGTGGGCTAGGTGATGCCTAGAGGCCTCCAGGCATGAGCGGCGGCATGTCTGCAGCAGGTATGCTGCAAGTCCTCCTTGTGGGTGGCGGTTGCCTCACTGTGTGGCTGCTGCAGTGTCCTGGAAGGGTTCACATGTTTCCCTTTCGTGGCTGTGTTCCACTTTGGGGAGAGCCAGAGGTGACGCGGTCCAAGATCTGTGAGCGGGTGGATGAGGATGGAGGTGTGGCTCTCGAGGCCGACGGCCCTTGGCATGGTGCGCGGCAGCGGTGCGCCGCGCATTCAGGGCCACACTTTGTAGAGAGCTCAGGACAGAGGACCTGAGAGCCGCTGTGGAAGGCAGCAGGAGCACTCCGAGGATGCTGTTTGCAGTAAGGCACCCCATTTTGAGAGGGATTTGTGGCAACGTGCTGTTTTCCTTTTAGTGTAATGTACTTTTAAAAATTATTTAATATTTGCCGTGTGATTTGATCATATTTTACTGCAGAATGTCCTGCCGGTAAAGAGAATAGATCTCTCCTACCTCTCCCAACCAGAGGTTTTAGAATAAAATTCTATTTTTTAAATCAGTGATTAATTACATTCATTTCCAAAGACACCAAATAAATTCTAAGGGGCTTTGTAATCTTCAGGTGATTTTCAGTATTTTATTAACAGGTATTAAGACATTTTCTTTTTAATCTTATTGTTCTCTTCCACTATAAATCATTAACACTTTATTAAGTAATGCTCTTTGTTGAGGATTAATTAGTTTTTCTTCAAGTGAGTCCCAGACAGGAGCAATTTTGCCTACCAGTGAGACACATGGCAGTATTAGGTGACATTTCTGATTGCCCTAGCAGGGTGGACATGTGTTGTTACCAGACTCTCCTTGTCACCGAGGCCTCAGAGGGTACAAGGCGTCCTGCAGTGTGCAGGACACGCCACAGCAAAGGCTGCTTGGCCAAACAAACAGCAGCAGCAGCAGCTTGAAAAACTGCTGTAGGTTCCATCTTATCCCAGAAGGCATGGCTGTCATCAGAACATCAGCCAAGAGCAAATGCTGGAGAGGCTCCGGGGAGAACGCCTCCCTTCTCCACTGCTGGCTGGTGCGCCCCCCCCCCGCCCCCGGGGAATCAGTGTGGGGACTGTTCAGAAACTAGAACTATAGATCCCACTCGGCCCAGCTATTCTTCTTCTGGGAGTCTTTCCAGAAGAATTGAAAACATCATACCACAGCAATATACATGCACCCATGTTTGTAGCAGCACAGCTTGTGACAGCCGACTGGGAAACAACCCAAATGCCTATCAACTGAGGAATGGGTGAAAAAGGGTTTTTTTAAAAAATACACAATGGGGTACTACTGTGCCACAAAGAAGTGTAAACCTGAGACATTTCTAGATAAATGGGTGCACCTTGAGATTGTAACCCTGAGTGAAATAAGTCAAACACGCATCAGTACACATTGCATTGTCACCCTTGTGTGAGAACTGAAGGGGCAAATACGGGCCGAACTAATAGGGAGAAATTATTCAAAAGAAAAAGGAACTAGAGAGGGAGGAGGGGAGAGGAAGAAGGGAAAAAGGAAAAAAAAGTTAAAGGGCCAGGGAGATAGCTCGGTAGAATAAGCGCCTGCCTGGCAAGCACAGGGTCCTGAGTTCAATCCCTGGGACTGCCAAAAAAAAAAAAAGTTAAGGATAAAATGGAAACAAAACATTGTAAATAGGGAGAGGAACAGGAGTTGACGGGAGGGAGGCAAATGGGAAAAAGGAGGGATCAAAACATATCATGTACAGATAAATTCCCCATGATGAATATGATCTTTATATCTAAACTGTACCAATAAACTTAATTTTAAAAATACATAGAATTCCAAATAGAAACTCTGAGGAATTTAGAGTACAAAGGCTGTATACAGGTTTTAAGTGAACTTGTACACTTGGAAGTAAAGGGGTGCTCATCGCTTACAAAGTTCGAGCAGGACTCTTGATGAAGGAAAGTTGGAGCAGGTAGCAGGAAGCCGTGAGTGTGAGTGCTGCAGGGCTCTGGGAACGAGGCCCCTGGGAACTAGGCAGCGGCCTGTCCCAGTCGGTAGGCAGCAGTTTTGCCTTAGAAAAGCTCATGTTAAAGAGGTGACATTTGTGGCAAATTCAGTGGAGCTGCTTTGAAGTTCTTTATGGACACTGAAGTGAATTTAGGTCGCCTGGGGTTAGAGACGTTAACCAGGCAGCTAATGCAGCCAATGGTTAATTAATTTTTAATTTACTTTTAATAGAATGTAGTGCAATCTTTCCTATTGCTAAGTGCATATGAATTTCCTGGTTAAAATACAGACAGAGTTCACAATTCACATGTAGCTTTTGATATGGAAAAGGAAAGAAGCTGGACAACGTGGTCCCTAAGACCATGTTTTCCAACGTGCTCTTAAAGATTTGCCTTAGCTGGGAAGGTTCTCCGTCCTGACACCTGCGCGTGTCTTGCTGTGCGTGCTCTGCACATTCACCGTGGCCCCTGCTGGAGTGGAGTAGCCTGCGCCCTGTGTCTGTGGTTGACAGGGTCCTTGCCCTTGCGCGTGGGGAGGAGAGGGACAGGACTTCCACGGCTGTCCTGTGCATGCTGCCTTCTTCTCCCTTTTGTGTTGTGTTCACAAGCGTCACCACCAGGCTCCCCTGAAGAGGAACCACGCAGGTGGCTTTGTGTGGTCACCGGTTTCTGACGTTACTGTTTCCTAGTCTCGTTCCTTGAAGACTACGTCTCACTTGAAATGTGGCAGTGCAGTCCCAGCTAAGGAGCTGTGTGGCTTCAAGTGGAAGGGTAGAGCGGGCAGGCGAGCAGCAGTCTCCTGCAGCACGCGCTGTTAATGTACACCCTCGTGTGCATAAAGTGATGTGTGTGGGTTCAGGGGCATGTGTGGATTCAGATGGTATTCATAGTAAAGAAGTTTATGTTTTTTTTTCTTCCTGGGTACCAGTGGTAACACGCACTTGAAATTCAGGACTGGGTGTTCCTAGCTTACAGTGACTTGGAGTTGATGGAAGCCTGAAGTACAGATGCGCCCTGGGTTCTAAATCTCTCCATGTTTGTACACCAGGTATCCTTTTAATTTTTATTCTGCAGTAGTTCATGGTATGACACGCATTCATCTGTTTCTTCCTTGGCCGAAGTGCACATTTCCTCTGAAATGTGACTATGATCCCTGATATTTGGTATCATGGCCTGTGTGATTTGACTTTCCTCTGAATTCGAACCCCATGAATTTCCACATCTCTTCATTAAAGCACTGCTTCTCACTGGTGCCTCTCATGGACCTTCCCTTAGCTTGCTTGTGGACTGCGTTGTTAGATTGGTGTACCGGTGACGTGTTTGTGTTCCATTATGTGTTGTATTACCTATTATTTTGTCTTGTTTTTCTTCATTTCATTTTGATTTTCAAGCATATCCCCAGCAAAGCCTGATATCAGTATTGATGCCCTAATCTATGCCATTAGTGTTTGCTGTGCCGGGCACTGGAGGGCGTGCTGGGCGTGCACAGTGAACAAAGCAAGCGAAAGTCTCCATATTCTGGAAGCTTCCATCCTGAGTAAGGGACGTGGAAAACAGACATGAAGGTTGCGTGCATTGTGTGTGGTAGACTGTGTTCTTTTATGTGTTAAAATAGCAACATAGAAATCTGAAGTACTGACAATTTCCAAGCTAAGGTAAAGAAGAAAGGGCTGTCATTTACATAAAAAGTGATTCAGATGTTTTTGGGTAGCTACATTAATATAGCCCCGTGTATCTTGTACGATGGATACCTACATCTTCATACAATTATATGAAGTATGATACTTTTGATTAGTGTATTTCCTCAGGAGACTTCTGCCTTAAATGTTCATCCAGTGGACACAAACCTAACTGAAAAAACAGTAAGAGTGCTAAAGAGTATAAACATTTGACATTTTTCACTTTTGCTTCAGAGATTGTCCATTTTCAGGGCCGATCAGAGAGGTTGAAGAGATCAAAGTTCCTAGATAGTTTTTACACACAGCTAAGGTTCCGTGAAAAAAGGAGGGTTTCATTTTATTGCCAATGTGGTTTTACTATATTTAAGCATGCAGTGTCCGCAGGTTTTTGTTCTATGAATAAACCTGTACCTGTGTCCACATATGTTTGTGCTGGCCATCTAGAATGGAGATGAGACTTGTAGAAACCTAGCAAGAATTCTTTTATTCTAGTTTGACTCATTGCCAACTTTATTTATTTATTTTTATCTTTTTTATTTTTATTAATTTTATTGAGAAACAGCAATGAGACAGTTTCAAAACCAATTAATAGGACAGTTTCGATAATTAATACATTGCATAGTGTTATCTTTTAGTGGTTATCCATAGTACAAGATGCAGACATGATATTCTGTCCATATAGTATTAGTACAAATCTTTCTTCTTATTGAATTAAGAGAAAGTAGGTGTATATCTATCCTAACTATTTTGAATACACAAATGCAAAAATGGTCTTTCCTTTGTATCCGTTTTTTTTTTTTTTTTTTTTTTTTTGGGGGGTTTAGTTTTGTTAAAGATGGGTATTCCATTGCCATTTAAATATTGTAGGTGTGTGAATTCAGCAAAATACTACTTGGATGGGAGGCCGACTTTCTTTAAGGAAACTCTAGTCCTTGAAAATGGCCAAGAAAAAATTTTTATTGTTCTTTATTATTGCAATGGCAAACAGAAACACCAAAGTGAAACCCAGGATTTGGATGCGGATGTGGTAAGGTCAGCAGACCCCGATTGAGTGGTCCAGGGCTTATGTGGGGAGGCAGGCAGGAGGTCCCCAGGCGGAGTGGCTTGTCCATCCGGGGGTTGGTTCCACAGTGCGCGTCACAAGGGCAGCCATTCCTAAGAAGCAGAAGCGACCGGAACTGGAACAGGAACTGTTACCTGGGCAGTTAACAAACCAAAGTTCGTTGGGGTGGGGAGGGGGATTTTCTGTTGCATTATGTTAATCAACCTTTTGGAGACAAGTTAGTATCTGTTGCTAGGAGACAAATAATTCAAAGGCGCCCAATAAAGACAGAAATAGAAACAACCCCAAGATACTGCAAAAAGAAACCATGTCATGTTGCACAGTTCAATTAAAATTAGTAACATTGATTTTGTGGGCTTTTAGAGAGTTGAGGGGACAGTAAACTTCTCATTTACCTCTGTTAGTATTGAAGATTTCTAAATTTACTCCTGTTAGCCAGTTGAGACAGGGATGGACGAGTGATTTGGGGTAGCATTGTCCTTTAATCCCGTTCCCGTTATTGTGAGGTGGAACTGTGTTACTCCTCCAGTTCATTCACACTTTATACAGTGTTGGCGCATCCCGCCCATGTGGGGCGTTTCAGGTCTTCTGTCGAGGCATGCTTTTAGAGCACTGCCCAGTGGTGAGGGTGGCGTTGGGTGGCCATGAGTTGATTTTCATTACTCCTGAGGGCTAGCGGAACAGGGATGTTGGTCACAGTGCGGCTCCTGGCTCTTATTCATCAGAACCCCGTGTCTGCTGGGGGGGTGCTGGGCCTTGTGGACTTGAGGTGCAGGACTTCTGTCTCTTTAGGAACAGAGAATCACTCAGTGAGTTTATTGCAGAAGCACTTATGGAAAACCTGAGAAACTGAAGGGAGCTCGGTGTGAGTGTGGAAGGTCTTGGGGCGGAGGTGGCACTGGGGTGGTGCAGTGACAGCCTCTGGCTGTGGGGTCTCCAGAGGCCAGTTACCAGGGCTCGCTCTCATGGGAGGGTCTGAGGGCGACTGCAGCACTGTGAGAATTGGCATATGTTCGTTGGCTTAAAGCAGCGCGGACCCCTGGTTGCGCTTCTGCGCACAGGCTGGGCTGCCCGCCCTTGCTCGGCCTTCCTCCGTGTCGTCACAGCCCAGCAGGGTCCAGCGCTCTTCTCAGGCTCCCATTTCTGAGGCTTCCTCGCAGCCTTGCCTGTCTCATCATCAAGGTCCCGTGATTTCTCTGATGGGGGAACTGAATTCCATCTGCATAGAATTCACAGCTTCTGGGGATGAGGATGCGGATACCTCCGGGAGGCTGCTGACCTGCCTGTGGCCACCGTCCTTTCATTTGCTCACTGTCTGGGTACTGCTCTCCTCACGCGGCTCTCACGTCAGCATCTGCATCCGACCCTCGCTGCTCCACACGCCGGCGTCAGTGCCGAGGGAATCTGCTTGGCCCCGTGCGTCCTCCTTGCCATTGTGGATGCAGGCCTTTCCTCCCTGGCTTATCGCAGCCACTGACCCTGCAGCTGGCTTCTTGCAGGGCTGATGCAAGTTCGTGCAACTCCTCGGGGGCTGCGGGAGGGCCACCCACTGGAACGCCGCCAGGCATGCGCGGCAAAGCTCCTCGGGCTCCCGTTTCATCTGCAAGTGTCCATGGGGAAACTTTGTGCAGCATGATGGCGGGGTGCGATGCAGAGTTCTCGGTGGCCTGGCCAGGACAAGTCCTCGCGAAGGGATCAAACAACAAGTGTTGGCCGAGGGACTGTGCGGTTTACATGGTTAAGGTTCAGTGCGCAGAAATGTCTCTGCGATTCTCTCAGGGACTGCACATGCTTAGGTGCAGCCTTTTCCTTTCCCGTGAGTGGGGAGATTTCCTCATGCCTGGAAGGTCAGTCTCACAGACATTTGGTCCCCGCTTGGGCTGCCTCTTCCCTCAGGTCCTCCCCTCCACTCCACCCCGCAGCTTCGGGCCCTCCCCTCTGGGTGCCACTCATGCCCTGCAGCCACACCTCTTTTGCTCCTGTTCACCCTCAGCCTCCATGCTGGAAGCTCCTTTTCTTGGCCGGGGGCTCACTCCTGGCAGTTGTGCAGGTCTCACAGTACCCATCTCACTTTGTTTAAGGGCCTGTCCCGGATCCCGCGTCCTGCTGAGCTGGGGTTAGCCAGCTTGCCTTTCACTGGCTGCTTCGCAGAGCGGTGGCTTACGGTGAGATGGGACAGAGCCTTGGCTAACCTAACAGCGTGGTCAACATGTATTCATCCTTCTCAGTTTGAATCGATCATATAATACATGTGAAGTCCTGAAAGTGGTGTACAGGAGCTGCCTAGAGCTCACTGCTGGTGGCAATCCTGCAGGCATCCAAAAGTTGGAGACAGTCTCACTCCCTGGCTAGTCTGTCTGGGGTGTCTGACTTCATGAAGCCATGTCATGGCATGATGACATAGTCTAATTTCTACAATATTTCTTTAGGAATTCTATTAAGCATTTATACCATCGGCGGTGTCTCTTTCTAAGTAGCAAATTTTGAGTATTTTTTTTTTTTTCGGTGTCTTATTTTGAATATTGTCTGGAGCCACAGACTTAATTTAGTTGAGAGATTTGAAAGAAGTTTCCAGGGAGGAGTATAAGACAGCGGTCTGTTGTGTCGTTAGGACAGCGGAGCTTTGTCTTTGAGTGTGGCAGTCAAAGAGCATGAAAGCCAGCTGTGGTTCTAGCAGAGAAAGAGCTCGGAGCCACGGGCTCTTTCTGGCAGGACTGTGTGCGTCCGGAGGCAGGAGGAGGCCCTGAGAAGAAGCAGCACCGAAGCGTCTCAGGTAGCGTCCACTCCCGAGAAGGAAGGCAGCCCCTCCCGGGTGCTCTCCGCACGCCTTCTCAGACGCAGGCCCATTTCCCAGGCACGCGAGGCATGCGCGTGATTTCCTGGAGCCCTGTCTGGAGCCACAAACTCATTATTTCCAATATGATGTTTTCTTCAGGAAAGAAGTTGGGTCAAATGACAACGCAGATAATCGCTTAGAAAAAAGGAATGCAATTAGGAGAAAAGATGCTTCAAACAACATCTTAGAAGTTAATATATTAGCATAGAAATTTCTATAAATAGTATAGAAATGTGGGTTATTTTAGTGATGAAAAGATAAATATATTTATGATTAGAATGCATCATGTAATATTAAAAATATGTATGAAACCTCACTCAAAATTATTCACTAAGCTTATGTCAGGAAACTTTCCTATATAATGTTAATTCATGTCTGTTACCAAAAAATATTTCAACCGTGGTTTTATATAAATAGTATAGCTAGGGTTTGACACTAGGAATCTAAAATTTCCTTGACACCATCTATTTAAAGTTCATTTCTAAGGGCTGGGAGGTAGCTTGGTGGTTTAAGCTCTTGCCTGACAAGTGCAGCGAACTGGGTTCAGTTATCAGTGCCGCATGCCGTCCCAGCCCTGCACCCCAGGAGTGCTGTGCAGGTCACCGAAATCGGGCGCGGTGGTGCACGCCTGCAATCCCAGCACTGTGAACATTGAGACAGGAGGAGGAGGAGGATCACTAAGTTTCCGAGCTGCATAGTGAGACCCTGTATCAAATAAATAAATTTTTTAATTTTAATTAATGAATTATTTTCTTCTTGCAGAACCGGGGATTGAACTCAGGCCCTTGCGCTTGCCAGGGACGCGCTTATTCCACTGAGCCATCTCCCTGGCCCCTAAATAAATAAATTTTTAAAATTTGAAAATTCATTTCTGAGTTGGGTGCTGCTTTTTTCTCATGTGTTCGCCACCCTATCAGGGATGTGAAGAAGTACTTGCTATAAGCAGCATATAAAGAAAGAAGTGGTGTTTTGGCTTATGGATTTGGGGGTCCCAATCCATGATCAGTAGCTGAATGAATGTTAGGGCTTTAGTAGGACAGCAGTGATGTGTGGCAGAGGGAGACAAAGAAGAGGAGGGAGCCAGGTCCCAGCTGTCACCCCCAAGGGCATATGTGCCCCCAGTGGTCCAAGGCCACGTGTCAGACCCAAGCACCCCAAGTCCTGCCCCTCAGCCTTATGTCCAGGACTGAGCTATTTATCTCTGGCCCTTTGGGGGGTCACTCAGGATTCAAACCATGGCATTTCTTCAGTATTTAAAAATTATCCTGGAGGAGAAATTGAGACGATTCTTTATATATTTAGAGTCTATAGAATTGAAAGTATTATTCTACACCCATCCATTCTTGAAGTGTTGAGCCAGGCGTCCTCTCCTCAGAGGTGTCCTGCGCTATGCGACGCAGCACTTGCCTGCGCCACAGGATGGGCATGAGGTCTGTAGAGAGCAGCCCCGACGGCAGAAGATGTCAAAGGCACAGAGCGAGCTACACCGCACTCCAATTAGCTCTATTGGCTTTACTTCAGAGAACTAAATATCCTGGATCAATTAAAGTGATGTTGAGGTTTATCTGTTTGTAACCCAAATCAATTCATCCACTGAGGAATTCGTGTTCCCGAGTCTCAGCGTAAGTGAAATGAAGGGGGGGGCTTTGTGCTGGATGGATTCTTCCTGTATAACCTTGGTGTTTAAGAGCGGGGCTCACAGTCTGCTCCATGAAAAAATCAGCAATCCCAGGGTAGGGAGGAATTCTCCGTGCCCCCAAATATGGGGTTTCGTTTTGTTTGTTTTTTGCAGTGTTGGTGACCAAACTTAGCGTCTTGCACCAGCGCTCTACCACCTGAGCTCCAGCCCAGCCTTCCAGTACAGAATTCTCACGTCACTAAATCCATGAGTCTTAAATAATTAGAATAAAACTGTACTCGTGCAGTGTTCTAGTGAGCGTGGCTAAACACGGGCATTTCAATCAGTTTTAGGAATAAAGCACAATTTAAAAATTTTCAAATCTCAATTATCTGTCAGTGTCTTAAAAAGCTGCAGGCTCACCGAGAATCCACATATTCTGCTAGAGAAACGTTAGCAGGAGTGCTCATGTCTGCTGGACGCTGGTGCGAAGAGGTCGCAGACCTCTTGGCAGAGGCATGGGAGGCTGGCGCTCTTCCAGAGCCAAGTAGGTTGAACCGGTTCCGGCGTGTGCTGGACTCACTGCCCTAAGACGGAGCACCTGCCAGGCTCTGGCTTTGGCAGGGCCCAGTCGTGCGTGTGTGCCCCATCTGTGCGGTGCGGAAGGGGTTTCCTCCCGTGCACCCTGCGCCCTTCCTGCTGGAAGCGCTGCTGGGACCAGCTGCACCCTCTGCCTGGGAACCCGGCCTGCCACCCGCGCTCTGCACCTCATGTAGATTTACTACAGCTTGATTCACTGGCTTTCAACAAAGACAACATTCAATTCAGCAAGGAGTCAGTATGCCCTCGGGTTCTAGCCAAGCTTCCTTGTGGACAGGAGTGGCTTCCATCCCTCTGCCTGTGCAGTGTCCCTGCACCCCTGAGGATGATCCTGGCTGAGCCCAACCTCCAGGCTCCCTCTGTGGCCCACCGTAGCCTCCCATCCTGTGAAATGATGATTCAAATTGAGGTTTGAAGTTGGGATACAGTGCAGCCTGCGCCCCTGGGTCACACATGAAAGCTGCAGGGTGCAGAGTGTTTTACAGCATGTGTAGATTTTCACAAGGTGTGGTTGTCTTAGGAGAAGCTCACATTTACCTATGCCTGGCTGCCTGATAGTTAAGAATTTCTTTTTAATTTTTTAAAAATCTATTTATTTATTTATTTATTTATTTATTTTGTAGAGGGTCTTGCTGCACAGCTTGGACTCATAGTGACCCTCCTGTCTCAGCCTCCCCAGTGCTGGGATTACAGCTGACACAGAGAGCTGGGGGTTCTGGGGCCAGGCCGATATGTGGTACTAGAGATCAAACCTGGATCCTTGCACTTGCCAGGCAGGCATGTAGACCACTGAGCTGTCTCCCCAGCACCCCAAACTTCAAAAAGGATAAAAACAAAGACAAAAAAGGTTAGGCTTTTCAGTCCGCTCTGCTCTTGTACATACGTTGCAGCGGTCTGGTTATGACCCTCAGAAGGAGCGAGTTCACTTATTAGCTTTCTTTCCCTTTCACACAGATTTATGAGAAATACCAAGATTTGTATACTGTGGAACCAAATAACGCTCGGCAGCTGGTGGAGATCGCAGCCCGGGATATTGAAAAGCTTCTCAGCAACAGATCGAAGGCCCTGGAGGTGAGTTTAAATTGGATCCTCTCCTCTCACTCTTGGCCCCTGCTGGCCTCCAAGGCCCTGCTCATGCTTTGGGGGAGGCTTGGTTTGCTTTGTTTCTTCACCATGGTAACCGTGTTTATCTAATGTGCTCATAAAAAAATGTGACACAGTGGTTTCATCGGGGACCCACAGTGATCAGCGAGCTTTTCTCTACGTATTTCTTTTTCTGTTACTGTACTTTCTAATATATATCCTAATTGAGGTGTGCTTATACTTATACCTGTGTGAGTCATACACAGTGCTACCATGACTGGGGTTAGGTCTGTCGTGCAGGGTGAAGCCACAAGCCTTACTGGAGCCCTGGAGCACAGTACACTCCTACCTCGCCCTTCGGCCTCCCTGCAGAGGAGGCTGGTGTGCTCAATAATGATGAATGGCCTTGTTGTCTTGCGAAAATGCTTGAAGCTCCCATCACTGTGGTGCCGAGAGAGGCGTTTCTTTGGTGTACTTCTGAGCTTTCTTCCTGTTGCAGCATGTTGCGTGCAGCTAGCTCACTTTTCTCCCTCCACCTTGGGTAGGCCTTTAGCTTCATTTCAGGTTAGGGCAGTCCCACTTGTCCACAGCCGTGTCCTGAGCATCCAGTGGCTGCGGTGAGCAGGGACAGTGCTCCCTTCTGCAGCCTTCCTGCAGGGCCTCCGGGTCATGGGATAGAAGACCCCCAAGGCGTGGGTGGATGTGCACGCCCCGTACAGCAAATGCAGGCGTGTCTCTGTATAACTCCATCTCCTGTGTACTTACAGCACCGGTGGAGGACGCGTGATACCTACTACGCCATTAATGCTGTGTAGTAAGTGGTTATGTTATGCTGCCTGGGTGGTATCAATAAGAAAAGCACATCTGTGAAGGTTCAGGACAAGCTCAATCTTTTCCTTATTTTCCTGTGGGATTGGTTGGATGGTGCAAAACCCACAGAGCAAGTATAACTGAAAACACAGACAGTGACAACTGCAGCGGCATAAGAAGGCACTCCTCTGTTCAGAATTAAATATTATTTTATGAGGGTATATCTCAGTTCATTTATCCTCTGTTGGCAAATTACTATTTGGATTGCTCCCAGGTGGTTTGTACTATAAAATAGTGGTGCTAGATTTTCTGGAACAAACGTTGTGGTATGCGTGTGCAAGAGTGTAGAGTTCAGCTGGGGACGGTGACACTGGTCCCAGTACTCGCAGGGACTGGACAGGAGAATCTCAAGTACACCAAAGGCTGGGGTATAGCTCTGTGTAAAGCCTGCTACTTGTGCTGCCTGGTGCCCGATCCGCAGAGTTGACAGGAGACAGCGAAGTTGCTGGAGTACAGGCAGTGACTGTGCCAGTTTTATAAAGGTGTGACAGCCATTTCCAAAGGGCTGTATCAGGTGGGCCTTTGCTGGCAGCCGCAGACCCTGAATCCACTTCCTGGACAAACGTGGAAGCGAAGGTGCCCTCGGCCTGGGCAGGCAGAGGGCGGAAGTGGTGCCTGCTCTCGCTCCCAGAGAGGCGCAGCCCCGGCTGCGGAGCACTGTGCCGTCCTTCACACGGCCTGGAGACCTGCTCTTATCTTCAGCATAGTCTTTTTAAAAAATTAAATGGTTTTTTTTTTTTTATTTGTTTAAGAAAATGCAGAATAGTAACGTAAAGAAAAAATACAAATATACAGAATTTCACTAAACAAAACAGCATGAATTCGACAGTGTGGTGTACTGCATAGTGTTGTCTTCAAACTAGTTGATCAGACTACAAGATATATGCATAGAAAATTGGAAAAAGAAAGAAAAAAGAAAAAAGTTATAAGAAATTAAGATGAGAGAAAAACGAAAAAAACATGAAAAAAGAAGGCAAGAAAAAAACGGCGCATTAGCTACTCTTTTCTGTAGGCAGCTGAGCTGTATCTACGTAGGACGGCTTGGAGAATTGGACTGGGGGTTTCTGCAGCACAGTCTTACTCTACAGGTTGATTTCTAGGCTCCACGTGCCTGGTTAATTTATTTTAGTCTTATACATGGAAATGCCTTTCTATAGCTTGTGACTTATCACTTGGTTTTGATGAATTCTTAATTTTAATGCAATCAAAACCAACTTCCCCTTAAATTGCTTCTAGTATTTTGTAGTGTTAGATTTAAGAAAACCTCTACCTTGTGATTATACATGAGCCTCAAAATGTATTTTAGTCTTTTAAAAATATCTATTTATGTTTTATGTGTTTAGTACAGGGTCTTGCTACACAGCTCAGACTCATAGCAATCCGTCTGTCTCACCCTCCCCAGTACTGGGATTATAGGTATGCACCACCATGCTTGGTCTTGGTGGCTGGCTTAGCACTGGGCCGGCATGGCATATGGTACAGGGATTGAACCCGGGTCCTTGTGCTTGCCAGGCAGACACTTAGACTGCTGAGCTATCTCTGTGACCTTATTTTACTCTTAAAGGTTCTGTTTTACCTTTCCTATTTAAGCATTTAATCCACTTGCAGCTGATACTAGTATATAATTTTAGGCTGCAATTCAAATTAATTTTTTCCAAGACAATTGATTTTTTTTTTTTTTTTTTTTTGGTGGATTTGGGATTTGAACTCAGGCCCTTGAACTTGCCAGACAAGCCCTTATTCTACTAAACTATCTCCCCAGCCCCAAAGATCATTGATTAAGCAGTTTTTCTTCTTCCCTTGTGGTCCAATTATTAAGCGAGCTATCTGATAGGCCAAGGTCCTCACCATATTTATATTTGGAAGGATCTTGCATATTCTTGAGCCTGTACTTATAATCTGAACTATAGATTCAGCATTCCATTATCTAGAAAAATAGCTACTGGAATTTGTTTGGTATACTGAGTCAGACCAAACTGGGAAGAACTGACTTTCTGTTTTATCTTTTTATTTGTAAGCAGGATGGTCTTTCCGCTTAGCAAGTTTTTTCATTCCTTCAGCAGGATTTCAATGTTCTGTCCAGAGTTGTTAACTCTACTACTGAGTCGGATAGGTGGGTGCCATCAAAATTTGTCCCCAAGTCACCCTTTATTTCCCACTTATTCATTACTCAGAGTTCAGATTCTTAGCCTGATATGTCTTGGTTCTCAAAAAATTTCAGTGAGTTCTTTTAGCACTTCCAAAACTGTCTATTATCATTCTTAAAGTACCCAGGGTGATCTTAGTGAAGCATGGTAGCACTATCTGTCATATATGGGTCACACTGCTATACATGGAATGATTGAATTTAAAAATATCTATCACTGAGTAATCTGTGCTAGGTAAACTTTCATGACGGGAAAACTCAAAGCAATGTTATCTTCAATTTTAGGGCTGTGGAGCCAATTTTTAGAGATGTAAACATTGGTCATAAAAACCACAATAAGGTGTACTTTCTATTTAAGTGATTAGGGCCAGGGATATAGGTCAGCTGCATAAGCCTGGCAAGCACAAGGTCCTGTTTGATCCCCAGTACCAAAAAAAAAAAAAGCTCTAGCTAAGTGGCTGATATTCTGGTGACAGCTGACCACAGTTCTGTGTATTCTGCTCTTCTTTGCTGCTGTTTTTCTCTGGGCGTAGGAAGCAGGTAACAAGAACAGGGATGTCCCTCGAAAAGGCTGTAGAGAAGAAGAATATAGTTTGTTATGTAAGCCCTTGCAGATGTTGTTTTCTTTGTCTTTTGTCTCTTTGTCTGTACTCCAGATGTGTGTGTGTGTGTGTGTGTTAAGTACCAGGGCGCAATTCAGAAGGCAGGAGGGTTACTGAGTGTAGAATTAGATTTCATGTCTGGGAAAAAGATCCTGTTTGTTTTCAAACTAAGTTCTTTATTTAACTTATTTGATTCCATACAAGCAGGAAGCACATTGTTGAGTAGGGAAATACTTGGAGGCTAATTATAGGACAGGTGCTGCATCATATTGCAAATGAATGCAAGGGGTACCTTTAACTTGCTTCTGCGTTTGCTACTCAGTGAAGCACCTGGATTAGAGGGGCTCTAATGTGTTGGGCTTGGACCAGTGGAAGCCTGTATGAAATCGTGTGGAAAAGCCAAATCCGGGGAGATGTTGGAATCGAGCACCAGTTAGGCATTACTGAGTGGTGCTACTAAGCAGCATTGTCTAACTGTGCTCGACAGCCCCGCCGGGTGGGTGCGTCCTTGGTGTCATTCACGGCCCAGTAGTCTCGGGCCGTTTGTAAATGTTGCCTGAGCAAGCATGTGTGTACGGGGCTCCCCAGACTCGAGGGTGCCTCCAGGCCCCAGCCCTCGGGACAGTAGGGGTGCAAGGTACTGCTTTTCCACTAGTGCACGAGTGTGACCGACGCACCTGGCTCAAAACCCCGCAGGAGTGTGACGGGCTCGGTGGCCAGGTTCTCTGCATCCACACTGTGGTCTGCAGTCCTCCTGGTGTGCGTGGGTTCCTCTGGGTGGAACAAGTGTGCAGAAGGAAGAAGTGACCACCAGCTGCTCTACGGACTACTGTCCCCGCCTCGCTAAGGGTCAGTCCTGTTAAATGAGATATCCCAGCACGCTACATTCCAGCATGCTTTGGGCTTCTCTCAGAATCACATAGCAGTTAGCTATTTACAGTGATTCCCAGAAGGCTGGGCGTGGTGGCGCGCACCTGTGTTTCCAGCTCTTGGGAGGCTGTAAGCAGGTGGACCACTACGAGTCTGATTTAGTATTGAGACCCTGACCATCCTGTAGACCCTTCCCTAAAATACAAAAATAAAGGAATAAAATTATATTTCCTGTTTAAAAAAAGGTGATTCAGTGAAATAAAATGTATGGTTCTGACATAATTTTCCTTTTTATTTGAGTTTGAAGACTATGTATTTTTCAGTATCAGTGTTATCAACCTAAGAAACTCTTGAAAATACGTTTTTAAAATCTGTAAAGAGAGGAATTCTTTCTTTCTTTCTTTCTTTCTTTCTTTCTTTCTTTCTTTCTTTCTTTCTTTCTTTCTTTCTTCTTTGCCACCACCTCCCAGGCAAAAGTTCAGAAGGATTTTTTTTTTTTTTTTGGGGGGGGGCTGGCTCAGGATGCCTTCAGGGCAGGGTTGAGGATCTGGGGATCAAACCGCAGCATCCTGAGCCTGTCTGCTTTGCTTAAGCAGGCATTTAAACAACTGAGCTAATGGGCAGGCCCCCTGAAAGAGAAGAAATGTGAACTGGCTATTTTCTTCTCTTTACTAAAGAAATGAAGCTTATATTGGATAGTTTATTTTTTTAAGAAATAAAGGCTGTTGTGCTTTTTAGTGGAATTACTGCTTTTGAATAGCTATAATAAGTTCTCTTTTGCTTGCATGCACACAAATTTTGTATATTTGAATTTAAATTTTATAGCCTGTTGATTAAAAACTCAAGTAGTACTTATTATTGCTTTGTGCTTCAGTCTGTGATTGTTTATCTGTTTGACTCTAAACTATCCCCCCGACATTTTATTTTATAACTTCAGTGTTTATTTTTTTATTTTCTTTTTATTCTTCAATGCTCAGGGCCTAGCACCCATTTTCAGGAAGAACTGAGAGGGAAATTGCTCCTCCCCCTCCAAAAAAATAAGCGCTTTTCTTCTGAAGCCGCCTGTTTGGTAGTGAAGCAGACTGCTGCCCTGAAGCTGCTATGAGGTGCCGCGGTGGGCAGTGACCTGCGCCCTGGCTCTGGCAGTGTTTTTGCATCAGGTACTTAGAGAAATCCCAAGGAGCTGGCAGCTCACGTATTTATTTCTTCTTGTTTTGTGGAGGAGGAAACTTAGAGGACCGAGTTCTTGTGTAGGTAGCGCTAGCATTGAGCTTTGGGACTCTGCTTGTAAGTCGAGACCTTGTCCATGGCAAGCCCACAGCAATAGCAGTGATCTTACTTCGCAGGTAAATCTGCTGAAGGATTGTCTCGCGTTCGTTCCAAAACTGGCTCAGAAACTTGCTAACGCTGTTGGAGTGTTCTGAAAGCAATCTCAAATCAGTGTTTAGCAGCAAAAAGAAACGATCACTTAAGGTACCGTTAGCATTCATGCAGCCTGAACTTCACTGAAATATCTGCAAGTGCTAATTCATGACAGGAATCTTTTCAGCAAAGCAGGGCTGCCTCCCGCCGTGCCAGATGAGAGGAGCAGGTAAACAAGGTCGCCGCAGCCATTCTTCTGCAGCTAGCCCAGCTACAGGGGTCAGCTAGGAAATGAGGGGCTCCAGACATTTTGCTCAGGGAAAATAGGATCCAGTTTATAATAAACAAATTTTTCCAATGACACTTCTCCAATTATGGCATATGCTGTCTCCCTCTGGTTGTCCTGGTAACTTTAATTAAAGCTGTTTCCGTCTATCACAAAGCTTTAACTGCTGTAGTATGCCCTAACTTTTAATGCAGACTTGACATTCAGTGTATTGCTGGTAATGAGGGGAAAATGACAAATGTTTTCGCATGACTGTTGAAGTGGTTCTGTTACTGAAATGATGGGATTATGGTTATTGAACTTGTTTTTCTGTGTTGCCTTCGCTTTTAGGCCATGCGTTCTGTCTCTCATGTGTGCCAACAGCACCCAAAGAATTTGCTAGACATGCAGAGTTTTGGTCTTTGCTTCTACATTCTTTAATACAGAAATCCAAAAAAGAGTTTAAGAAAAATGAATTCTAAGCAAGTGACACAAGGTTCAGAGGTGTGAATCATAAAGGTTTTAGACATTCGCAGAAGAGCTAGGATGACCTTTGGGGTCTCCCATCTGCTGCGGTCAGAGTGGAACTGCAGTAGAATGAATTGTGGTCAAGCCTGGGGCTCCTGAGGGGTTGAGCTGCGAGGCCGGAGGAGATCGTCTGGATTTCTTCAGGGTTTGGGAGGAAAGAGAAATGCGCAGCTCGGCCAGAGGTGGCTGTTGGACATAAAGGCAGGTTTGCAGTTAGATGGAATCCAACATTTGAAGAAAGAAAGGGGCGGAGCCTGGACGTGGAGGGCCAGTTCCAGAGACTGAGGGAGGAGATTGGGTCGCAGGACATGCCTTTGGAAGGCAAGCTGGATCTTTTGCTCCGGGCCGAAGAGAAATTATTAACTGTGAATGCAGACCTTAATGTTTGCAGCCACTATTTTTTTTTTCTTGATCAAGTAGGTGACATTAAATGTGAAGACTAAGGTGTGGGGTCTTGGGGTGTGGCAGAAGTTTGGGGGAATAAAGAAAAGAAGGGTACAGGGGGTCTGCTGTGACAAATTAAAATGATGGGTAGATAAAATTTGGAGTGTTTTCAGTGTTGAGAAAAGATACCAAGTACTTGTCTATTCTAGCAGGGCAGTCCAGGCTCCCTGCGAATTTCAGGGCTGTCTGAAAGCTCTGTGCCTGCGTGTGTGTTTTGGACATTCATCCAAATTTGTCCTGCAGGCTAAACGTGTTCCATTTGAAGCAACCAGGAGAAAAGATTCCTTTGGGAGAACTTTGAAATATTTTGCTGTTTCGTTTCTCCTAGGAGAAAATATGCGTACCCTTCTCTTTCATCTTAGTGTAAATGTCTGCAGGAGGGTTGCTCTGGTAGCCAAAATAGCTCCCTGGAGCCATCTGATGTAGCAGGAAGGGACTCTCTGTTTTGTGTGGCTGAAATTGCTTTCCTGCCTTTGGATGCGGTTCCTGCCTGTGGGTGCCTCTTGTGGGGAGTGTGGCTGCAGATGCCCATGGTGGGGGCGAGGCTAGGGGCAGCTTCCTGTGGCACAGGCTTATGCCGGTGGCTGCCCTCAGCTGGCACTGCGCTGGGGCTCAGGGCTTCCTGGAAGGACTGAAGTCTGTGATCCAGAAGAGGGAGAAGTACAGTGTCAGGCACAGCCTGTGTGGTTGGAGTGCTGGTGCCAGCCACGCGTATGGAAGTGTGGTGGCCTGGCTGTCTCCGGGCAGCACAGGAGTGTGCCCAGGGAGCGACGGGTAGGTGCCACCATCTGCCAGTCTCAGCACGCACCCCAGAGAGGCGTGCTTGCACAATGAGCATGTGTTTAGGTTAAAAAAAATTACAGTAAGGGACATATTTCTGTGAATCACTCTCAAAGTGCTGCTCTTCACTTCAGACACACTTAGCCCATCATTCTTGCCACCCTCTGAGCCCTGCAGAAGCCCTCTTACGAGCCTGTGCTTAATTCTGCTATCCTGGATACCTCGATGTCCTGAATGGATTCAAATATTTCATGGCCATGTTGACTTTGGGGGAGAGTAAGTAGCCGCAGGGTGCCAGGTCCAGTGAATGAGGTGGTCGGGGACACAGTGTGACGTCCCCACAGGCCTGCCTTGCCCACCAGATAGGACGGGGCAGGAGCGTTCAGCGCATTCACTGCGTTTATGATGGTGCCTTGTGAAGACACTCAGGAGAGAGCCCTCCAGCGCTGCTTCAGAACGTGGCAAGAGAGATGGGGTGAGTGGGTCTCATATGTGAGGGGAGCATTTCGGGGGAGCTTGGTGGCTGTCTGGCTTCTGCTGTGATATAGTTGTCTCCCTGCTGTTTCATGGTTTGACTTTCACAGATTCATTGTTTTGTGGGTTTTCAAGAAGTATCGATCTAAATTATTTATCATGGATTCTTCACTGTATCACGGGATTTTGCAGTACCACACGGCATTTGCATATTGTTAAAATTACGTATGTTTATGAGTTTAGAAAACAGTTAAGAACATTAGCAGTGTTTTTAAAAGTGTGGGTAAGGTTTATAAGAGTGTAGGGAGATTTATAAAGCATATATATATATATATATATATATATATATACACACACACACTAAAGTAGATATAACATCGCTACTTGGATGATTGTCACTTATCGCGGGGGCATCTGGAATGTAATGTCCGTGACAAGTGAGGGACCACTGTAAAACTTTTTTAATTTAAATATCCACAGCATCTTTGAGCCACGCTGTGTAGAAGTGAAGGAAAGGCCCTCCTAGGCACCACTCCTAAAGTCACTCTTTGAGACCTGGCAGGCAGTGTCAAACTTTGCCTGTGAAGGGGGTAGTGGTGACGCTGCTGTGCTTAGCTGGGGTGGGGTGGCCACTGTAGGGCAGTGACGTCCCCTCAATTAAAATACGTTTAGGCTGCCATTCTCTATTAAGAATGTCTCTAGATATAATGCTAGTTTTAGGAACAAGAGTCATCTCAGTTATATTTCTTGTGGCTGAGACAAAATCCCCAATACCCAGAGTTAAAAGAGGAAAGGGTTATTTGCGCTCACAGGTCTTAGGCTTCCATTCATGGTCCGTGGGCTTCAAGGCAGGTGGCCTGGCAGAGGCAACGTGGAGGAGAAATGGTTCATGGTGGGCAGAGGGCAGCCGGTGGAGCAGCTGGCTTCTGCCCCTTCCGTCCTCTCCAGCGCGGGTGGGAGGCCCTCCCACCTCTCCCCACTGTCTGCATCCAGAGCAGCGCCAGACCAATCAGCAGTGCAGTTTAGCAGTCAATACCCTTAACCCCTGGCATCACGCACTCCACACACAGCCACCTCGGAAGAGCCATAAGAAAAGTGTGGAGCAAATTTGCCTGAAGAAAGCAGAAGGTAGAAAAGGAAACATTCATTTCTCTTAGATTCGCTTTTTAAAAAATAGAGTATCAACTTTTTCTGTGAGGATTACATTCCTAAATAAATCAGCCTTCCGTTTTTATTTATATAGTTGGTACAGAGTCTTACTACGCAGCTTGGACTCCTAGTGATTCTCCTGTTTTCAGCCTCCCCAGCACTGGGGTTACAGGGTGTGCCACCACTCCCGGACTTGGGTGGGGCCGGCACAGCATGTAGGACCTGGGATCAAACCTAGGTCTGTGTGCTTGCCAAAGCAGGTGCTTACTCCACTGAACTATCTCACTGGCCCACATTCTTTAACAAGGCTTGGCACAGTATAAGCAGCATTAGAATGTAAAGACTGTTCAATTCATCCTGATTTGAGGACTGACTGGCAGAGGAAAATTTGCAAGCATCAAGGCCCCCGCATGGCTGGTCAGCAGTACTGGAAGTGCTTGAAACTGTGGACCGTGTTAAATAAGCTCTGATAATGGTGTGGAATGAAGGAGCACAGAGGGCAGGTCGACATTTAGTGTGGATGAAGGCAAAGCCCACGGCGGCCAGTGGAGAAACAAGAACTTTGCTTAAGGAATGGAGTTTATAAAGTGGAGCATGCTGGGTAGTAAGGTGCTGATATGAGTGAATGAGCTGGTGACTTACTGGCACAGAATGGACACATGTGCAGCAAGGCATTGGTTGGTATTTATTCAGTGTCTAGCATGTCCTAGAGCCCTTCTGCCTCTACAGCTGGAGCGCAGCTTCTGTCCTGCGGAGTAGACCTAAAGCTTCACTTTATGGATAACAAGGTAAGAGTTCTGTATTTTGCCTGATCTTGCATAGCTAGCAAAGAATTCAAACTCAGTTGTGCTGTCCAGAGGAACGCTTGGTGGTATTTTTCACGCTGTCTCGCTGGGCACGCTTCCTGAGCTTAGATTGTTCACTCATTTAATTTTCACAGTTCATCATCTGAAATTAACAAAGGTTAAATGAGTTACCAAATCCTCCAGCGAGTGGGAGATGTGGATGTGAGCTCATGTTATCCAGCTGTAGACAGTGTTCAGCGTGCTTCTGACCTCTAGGACTTCTTGGTCATCTTAGCCTCAGTTTCCCAGTCCTTCTTACACTCAGGTCAGAGTGCTCTGCCTGGGCAACACATAGTATTGAGAAGGCCACACTACCAATGCTCACAGGACTCCTCCATGCCCCAATAAGTCCTTCACAGTTTGGTTAGTTTATCAAGTAAGAACTGACACAAACACAGAATATTCTCTGTTCATGGTTCCTGAGATGAAAGTCTTTGATGTCTGAAATCCAGCCCTCACGGACCTCTGAAGAAGGACTTTTGTTCCCTGGCTTCTTTCTGCTGATCCTTATAAGGCAACTGCCTACGTTTATTTTCTTCAAACTCAGTGTTTGACGATACAGACTCTGAGCAGAGTCTTGACCTGCATTCCAAATATGATCAGTAAAACATGAGGGTTGGATGTGGAGGCTTCAGAGACAGGGATGTGGGCCCTCCTTGGCGGCGGGGTGTGGGCATGCAGCCTGCCCCAGTGGACGTCCTGTCCCCTGCTCTAGGGGAGGAGATATGTGCCGAGCAGCCCCTCGAAATGCCCTTTATCACCTGGTCTGTGCACATGAGGACTTGAGAAAAACGTATTTCACTACTTTATTTAGGTTCTACAAGTTGTTTGTGAGTTTTGATTGATACAAATAGATTATGTGTGTTTTGCTCTACATAATAATGTATCAGAGTTTTCACTCTGACCTTGAGGTTTTTGTGGAGCAGATTCCTGGCAGAAGTGGGAGATACCTACCTGTCCAGCTTGGACACCACGGGCAAGTGCGGTATGTGGAGAGTTCCACAAACATGCCTGCATTCTTAGACTATGTGTGTGAGCAGCACTGTTATGGGTTTTTAAAATTCCCAGTCATTTAGTCTTAGGAGTTTGGTGTCAAACAGAATGGCCGGAGGGCAAGAAGCGGTGTGCGTGGAAGGCCGACCTCGACTTGGTCCACTCCCGGGACCGGGAGGAAGGTCCCTCTGCCTGCAGCCCTGCCGCTCTTCCCCACACTCGGCATTTCACATTTCACAGCATTTCTTCTGATGAATATATTATTTAAAGGTTAGCAGTGAAGTGTTTTTAAACAAGCCTCTCTGTTGTGAGTCGCTCCCCTCCTGTGCCGTCCTGTCAGCATGTGGTAGCTGCCTGCACGAGTGTGCCTGAGGAAAGCCTGGTTGTCACTCTCCACCCAGAGAGAAGGCAGATGAATGTGGCAGTGTCCTGGCTCCTTCGCAGAAGGGTGGGCAAGGAAGGCGTCTGTGCAAGGAAAACCTTGTGGGAACTGTGGTTCTCCGTCTTGAGCATCGGAAGGTGGTGTTCAGGGCATCCGTAAGGGCATGGCTTCATGCCACTTGACGTGGAGTGCATGCACTATGGGAAGCACTGCAGCAGCGAAGGCCAAGGGAATGGGGGCTCGTGTGTGCCGAGGATTGGGTGAGTGGGAGATTCATAGCAACTCGCAGTGTGAAGCATACACGAAAAAGTCAAAAAGGATTGCAAGATGATGGCAGCAGAGGGAGCAAGCCAGGGTGGGTCTCTCCGGTGTGGCTGAAGGCTGATGGCACGGGTCCCACACCCAGGAAGCCGGCACAGGCATCGTGCACCCTGGTCTGGAGCTGCGGGTCTCGGTTCTTAAACACATGTGCAGTCTTCGAGGTTACCTGGTGATTCACGAGGCTACAAAATCTGTAGTATCATGGAATGATAAACTCAGAAGATGGCAGAAAATCCATGGGTCATCCTGTGTTTGTTTTTACAAACCAGCAGATGATCTGAAAAGAAACGTCCTCATCTGAATGCGCTAGTGAATAGTGTTTTGTATAAAAATAAACGTGGAGAAACAGTTGCCACGGTCTCTGATTCACACAATGGAATCTTCAAATAGCATCGCATGGCATCCCTGAAATTCGAAGACAACCCGACTAGGTAATGTTTGCTAACATCAGTCACCATTTGGCCGTTTAGAGAGTTGAGCTAAAAGTGGTGTTCTGACAGCTAAATGGTGTTAACTTCATTTTCTTATTTTGAGTTTTTCCTTTCTCCTGTCAACTGTTACTGCCATGGTCTGTGAATTTAGTTTCCAACTTTTACTGAGGAGTAAGAAGACAGAGCCCTTTAATGAGATGCCCAGTACCACCTGGAAAGCTTTTTACCTTTATTTCTTTATGCACACAGGAGATCTTTTGCATCTGTACTCTGTAATTTGTCAGTGTGTGTGAAATCGGGAGCTACTTGTGCAAAAATCTATACTTTCCTGAAAGTCCCTGGATACCATTTACTACTAGCAGATAGGTGTAGTTTAATTACACTAGTTTAATTACAGTCTGGTAGACTCATAAGTTGTGGATGAATTGTGGGGATCCATTGTGAGGCCTTTACTTTCCAATCAGGCAAGTGTCTAAGTCACCAAGATTAGAGAGTGAGTTGTTCTTTTTTCAGATATTGTTAGGAGCACAGCTTTCACAGCTGCACAGCGTTATTGGTGCTTAGTTTGACTGTAGGTGTAGCTAATGTCCGTCCCCCGTCTCATATAAACCTGGTTGCTTTCCTGTCCCCCACAGTGCTGACTGGGTTGACTTTTGCCGGGTGACATTGGGGTTTGTCTTTGCATGCCCTTGGTCGGGGGCCCTGTGTGGCAGCAGTTCTCTGTGGCTTGTGTGGGGTTGGGACCCCTGGCCCGGTGCACACAGCTGAGTAGTTGTCATCGTGGATGTGGCATTCAGTGCTCCTTGCACATTAACACATTGGCGCCTTGCACACTGCTGGGGGGTGGGCGTGTTGCTGTTCCACTGCTTTCACAATTTGTGTAGTCCGTTGCGTAAGGAGGCTTGAACCATCCCAACCGAGCAGCGCAGGAGGTTTGATGCCCCAGTGCCTTTCACTGCTGTCCGCGCTTCCCAGCAAGGTGCCGTGGGCCTATGAGCTAATGATCCTTGATTTTAAAAATGTTTCCTCTATGGAAATATTTTCTTTTTCATTTTGCACTGTCTTCCGGAAATTATGAAATATCTGTTCTCCAATTCTCCTGAAGAGTGGAGGCCAGAATCTGTCGTACTGTAGTGTGTGACGCACGGGGCTAGGTGTGGCTCGTTGACCATGCGCTCCGGTGCAGCAAAACCGCTGTGTCCCCTGAGGGCTTTTGTGGGAGACAGTGTCTGTCAGATGATTCTCCTAGGGGTGTTCTTTGCTTATAGATACTCAAGGATATCACAGTAACCAATTTAAACAATAAAAAATACAATGTGCAGGCTGAATGGGGCGCTCAGTGGTACAATGGTTGCGTTACATACATGGGGCCCTGGGTTCTGTCCCTAGCCCTGCAGGACTGGGTAGAAAAGAAGGTAAAATAAAAAATTCTCTTAAGATCCCACAGTCCAGAGAAAAACTATCTCTTAAAGTTTGGTGAGTGCTCTTTAAAAACATGTAATTTTTTAAATTTGTGTATAAGATTTAAAATATTTTATGGATTTTTTTGTGTTGAAGTGTTACGTTAAGTGATTGCTTTTGTAATTTGTGTTAGTCCATTATCTGAATATATTATCACTTCCTTTGCCTTCTGTTGATAAGAATTCAGTTCATTTTGATATAGATGTCAGTAATATCGTTTGTAGCACATTTTTGCATGTATGTTGGAAAGCGTTTGATTGCTAGAATTATGTCGTCGAAATGGAATAGGACTACACCCTAGTCGTGGAAAAGTGTAGAGGGCGTATTATTTATAGTTTTGTTTTAAGGAAGTGGGGACCTTTAATATGCACGTGAGTTTCTTCTCTTTTCTTTGTTTTTACATCAAAGGCTCCCAGTCCACGTGGGTAGGAGGGAATAGGCTCCTTTTACTCATTCTCGTGAGGTAGACGCCACTGGGTAGTTAGGGCCTGATTTTAAGCTTTGTATTCTTAATTATGATGCTGCTGCCAGGACCCGTACTCTGAGCTGCACGTGGCTGACTTCGTGCTTGGCCACAGGGGCAAACATCTGTCTGCCAGACGTACGTTAAGAGCTGTAGCCCTGAGTCCTGGAGCTGATCACTATGCACGTGGAGCGCCAGCGCGCCATGCTGGTGACAGCGACCTTGCTGTCACGGTGCTGTGTTCTGAGACATCTGACACGGTCCGGGACCAGCTGAGAATAACAATCTCGTTGTGCCATGACAGCCGAGGCATGAGTCACCAAGGGCTGTCTCATTAGTCTTGGGACTCGTTACCCCCAATTACAGCTGCTCCTGCGAGCAGCCCTCTGTTGTGCCCAAGTGCCTGTTGTGGACACTGCTTTTCTGAGAGGCTGCAGCTCTGCAGTGGGCAGGACCAGCAGTAAATAATCTTGACTGGTTTTCCAAAAGTGGGTTTCGAAAGAGTTTATTGCCTGTATATTACGGCCTTGGCCACGCCCTGGTATAATTTGGCCTTGTAAGCAAGAAAACAATTGGTCCATCACCGCGGTGGCATTGTGCCCTCAGACGTTTGCTGAACAGTGCCACTTTTGCTTGAGATTCGTCCTCGTGTGTTTAACTCTTGCAGAGGTATTTATTTTCACTCAGTTGCTTCGCACACGTCAGCTTCACCCCGCAAAGGGGCTTGCGCAGGCTTCGTGATTCCTGCGGTCGGTCAGGAGCTAGACTGTGGCTCAGGCCTTGTATCCCTCGGAATGAAACCAATCCTGGCAAAGGCTCAGTGGGGCACTGACATTTTTGGTTGGCTTTAAAGTTTTAGAATATATATACTGGAACGGTAATTAGCATACAGGTAATGTATTAGGGGCTTACATGGAAGAGACGTGGTGTGAGGGACTGGTGATCGCTTCCTGAGCCCCACTGCTGACACTATTTTACCAGCTATTTTGCTCGAGGTTTGTACCCAGATCCATGCAGCTCCCAGGCTTGCTGACTGCACTGCTTTCCACCCTGCCTTTCTTTCTTTTCTGGCTCTTCGTCTCCTTCCCTTCTTTCTTTCCTGCTCTTCCCCTCACTTCTATCCCTGTCCTCCTCCTCCTCCTCCTCCTCCTCCTCCTCCTCCTCCTCCTCCTCTATTATCCCATGTAATAAGGGGGGAAGTAAGTGCAGAATTAGACTGTGTCAGGTATCTTACTCAAGATCATGCCTTTGTAGGTTGGTATCTCTGTGTCGGAATGAGATTACATATTATCATGTTTTATTTTACATCAGCTGTTCCGTAGAGAAGTAGTAATGATAGTTTATTTTAACTTAATTGCAATGTATGTAGAAGGAGAAAAGCCTGAAGAAGACAAGGAGGAACAAAGGAGAGGGCGTGGGGCCCATGTGTTCCCTAGTCTGACTTGGGTTAAATACTTACATAAAAATGTCGTGGTTTTATTTGCCCATGGAGACAGACATGAGCTTTTATTTATTTTATTTTTTTGTGGAACTGGGGATTGAACTCAGGCCCTTGCGCTTCCCAGGAAAGCGCTTATTGTACTGAGCCATCTCCCCTGGCCGGAGATGAGCTTTTATCAAGCTTTTATGCAATCACTTGCGCTTGTGAAGGGAAAGCAGGAGGCATGCACAGGCGGGGGCTGGGCTGGGCTGCTGTACCCCGGAACTGATGCCGCCTGCATCTTGGCAGCATTTTAGGAAAACTCGTGTTCTTCAGTCTTACACAGTAAGGTATAAAGACCCCAATTAATTAAATTCTTATTCTGAACTTGAGCTTGGATACCATGCAGATACTCAGTCTCCTTCTAAGCAGTGTGTCTGACGACTTTTTGGAAGTGCTCTATCCCAGTTTCTTGTTATCTCTGCGAGTGAATGTTGGTTGCTGTCCTAAGCTCCGACTGCTTTATACTGCTAGGTCAGTGCTTGGCATCCGCAAGCCGGAGACACGCTTAATTAGCCTTCTAATGGGGGACAGTGCCAGTGCAGGCCTTGTGGATCCTGGACGCCCAAGACTTCGCACCCCAGGGAGGGGCGGGGCCGTGGTGGGGCAGGGAGGTCAGGAGCTGTTTATCTGCACCACGCAGGTAGCTAGGAGACACCAGGGCTTTCCTTTCTAATGAGGCACACAGATCCTTAGTGTGTGCACAGGGGATCTTTGGCCCCAAATAATTATTCACTGGAGCTTTGTGATTTTTGCAAAGGTTGCTGGCTTGTGGGAATTGCTTGTTCCTTAATTTCAGAGATGCCAGCCATGTGCCAGTCACTGGGCCAGGGAGCCAGGGTTTCTTCCTGTGTTGCGCTTCCATGATCAGATTCCTCTTCTTCCTGGCAGCCTTTGGTCCTCAGCTGGCATTTCCACCCTGGCCCACCCCCTCATCCTTGGGAGCCGAAGCAGCAAGCCCCACCTGCTGCCCACCTGGCGATTGCATGGCTTCTCCCTTCTGCTGGGATTCTGTGCTACTCCCTGGGGTCTGAGACAAGCGCACAGATTGCAGGCAGTGTGGCTGAGCAGCCTGGGTGGCACGGAGTAGACAGAGGGAGGACAGCTGAGTATGAACTGCGCTGCTGTCATGCAGGCTTCACTTTTCTTCTCAGCCCCGCCCGCAGGGGGGTGGCCCTGTGATCAGTCTGTGTTTTATTGCCACCTGAGTAGGCACCCCTTACAGAGGCTGGCAGGGTGAATCTGCCTTGTGTTCGTGTGACAACAGTAAATTTCCACGTATCCACTTAGTGACAGTGCTTAGATAGCAGAATCGCGCATGCACGCACGTGGGACTGTGAGCTTTGAGGACTCCGGGGCATTCTTGGTAGCTGGTGCACGTGTGGCCCGGGGACGGGGTACAGGTAAGCTCTCGGGACAGGAGCCCACCCAGCTGATGTGCCCCAAGGAAAGCCGCGCTGTGCAGTGTGACCTTGTCAGGCTGCTGTGGCGTTTCCCAGGCCACTCCGTAGAGTCAAGACATTTACATAGTGCCCAGTGAGGTACTTTGATCTGTTAACAGATTGTTTTAGATTTTGCTGTTAGCGTGGAACATCGTGCTCCTGTGTGTGGCCTCATTATCCGACGAAAAGCCTTGCCAGGGTCCCTGGGCAGCCGCCGCCTGGGTGGTCGGGTTGGGCGTGGGGTGGCCGGAGAGTGGAGACTGAGTCCAGCAGAGGGCAACGTGGATGTTGCTTCTCAGTTGTAGTCAAGTGAAAGCGACCATTTGTCAGGCACACGTGTATTTCTCTCTTGTTTTAAAATCTCCATACTAGGGTTTGGACCCAGGACCACATGCCTATTAATCAGTTGCTCTAGCGCTGGACTGTGTCCCCAGCCCTATCAGGTACAATATGTGCATTAGGTTTGTTTTTATTTTGGAGGTTTTTCTGATCATTATTTTGGTAACTGAATTTCCCATTAGACAAAACAAAATACATTTTTTAAAAAAACTTCCACTTTGTGACATTGATCTAAGGAATTAATTACACTTTCTCTTCAGTATTTACAAAATGTAGCCAGTGATAAACTAAAACTTCCTATGGAAGGAAAGAGAGAGGGAGTTACAATCTCATTAACACTAATATTTGTTAGCATTAGTTGATTTAATAGAGAATTAGCCATGTGGTTAAGTGCCACAATTGTCTTATTTCTTGAGGATGATTTAATTTTCTAGAATCTTAATTTCCACTTCCTCAGGTTATCAATGGAGGATGACATTTTGAATTAAAGAGGTGAATTTCAAAACTGTCTATTTTAGTGTTGTCTCACCTGATTTATTTTTTTTAACCTGTCTTTACTTTTGCTCTTATTTGTAATGCTTTCAGTCTTTGTAGTAAAGTTTCTTTCTGCACTGTATACTTTTAATTTATTTTTTGTGGTACCAGGAATTGAACTCAGGATGTTGGGTTTGCCAGGCAAGCACTTATTCCACTGAGCTATCTCCCCAGCCCCATTTAATTTTTGATACCACATGGTAATGTTTGTATTTTGAGGGAAGGCAGCCCGTTCTCGACTACTTTAATGGCTGAAAATGTTTTTGTTCTTTCTGTTTTTCCATATTCCTTTGTAAAGAACTGTCTTGTTCTTTTTTCTTTATTTTTTCAATTCAGATCAAATTGTTTTCCACCTCTGGTGTGGAAGTTCTGGTGTGTTTCTAGTGTTTATCCTTGTCCGTGTCTGGCCTGCTGGCCTGCCGTGGCCCTGCTGTGGCATTGCGTCTTTGCTCTGCTCTGCACATGGACACTCCATTATCTCCCAGTCCCTGCCTTCCTCACGCCAGTTGGCGCAGTGCCAAGAGGTAGCTTATTGCTCACGAGGGCTTCTGAGATCCTTCCTTCTGGAGTTAAGCCTCATACTGTGTATCACCGTGCAGCGTCTGCTTGACTTCCAGGACTCAGCAGATATGAGCCCTGTCTTCTTTTTATTTTATTTTATATTTTATTTTTTAGAGGCAGGGTCTTGCCAGTAATCCAGGCTGGTCTTAAACTCATGCTGTAGCCCGGGCTGGCCTTAAACTAGCAGTGTACCTCCTGCCTCAGCCTCCCGAGAACTGCGATCACAGGTGTGCCCGCCGTACCTGGCCGGTGTTTTGCTGGTTCGTCCCTGCAGTATACGCAGTGTAGCATCATCCTGGAGTGGTTGCTGTGCACAGTGCAGCTCATTTCTTTTTCCTTAATGCCCTTCTTTTGCTCTCTTCTTGCCTCTTCCTTCTCTAATTCCTGGGCCCCATCTTTCACTTGTATTTGTCTCAGCCCATGACATGGGATATCATGTTCAGTCGCTGAGGCTATGGCATTCCTGTACACAGCAGATCTTTATTCTCATTATTTCCTCTTCCCCCATCTTCACCTCTCATACTTTTTCCCTTGGGCCTCTTCCCTATTACAAGAGATCCACACCCTGGTCCCCTCCTTTCCATCCCTATTATTCCCTTTGCATTTTGCCTCACTCTACTGAGAGACGCCATGGGGTACTCAAGCTTGAGTGCCTGGTTTATGCCACTCCACATCGTATTTTCCAGGTGACCCATTTTCCTGTGAATGTCTCCAGTTCGTCATGCTTTATGCCAGAGTAGTCATCCGTTGGAGATAGACTCCGCCTTTTCTTTCCTGGGGGCACAGGCTGCTTCCGCTGCATCCAGTGCAAGTCGGTAGGCTCACATCCCTGCAGCACGAAGTCTCCAGGCCTTGGGGGACACACCCGGGGACACGCTGGGTCACGTGGAATTTCCAATTTCAGTCCTTTGAGAAGTCTCCGTACTGCTTCTCTTGGAGGTTGCGCTAGTTCACATTCCCACCAGCGACGGACGCAGGACTGTTTCCTTTTCACCACAGCCTCACGTGCATTTGTTCCTGTTTGATTTCCATTCTTTCCAAAGTAAGCTGGACTGTTAGGGTTGTTTTAATTTAATTTCTCTAATTGTTTTTTTAAAGAGGGCTTAGGAGATAGCTCAGCAGCATGTGTATTTGCCTGACAAGCACAAGGTCCTGAGTTTGATCCCTGATACAAAAAAAAAAAAAAAAAAAAAAAAGGAGAGGCAGCATACATTAACCTGAGCAGAAGTAGTTCTCTCAAGAGCTCTAAGGCCATGACGTGGAGTCGAGCCGCCTCACTAGTGCCATGTTTCCTTCCTTCTGATTGCGTATGGTTGATGCTCAGTACAGCGGTGACGTGCTGGCTGCAGAACTCAGCTGAGGCTGCTCATTCTCCAGCAGTCGTGTCGTCCTGGGGCTCAAGGCTCAGAGGGAAGCAGCTCTCTCTGGGCTCCTCACGTTGCCCGGTGGTCAGCACCTACAGCTGATGACAAGAGCTGAGGCTTTTACCGTTTTGAATAAAGTACTGCTCATGTATGGGCCATAAAAAGCGAGGGAGACATGAGTGACTTTTCCCTTCAGGTTCCAACTGAGCTAGTATTGAAAGTACAGCAAACACAGGTGTGTGTGTGTTGGGGGGACCCAATATCAGGGAAACAAGGTATTTACCTGGCGGGCGGCCCTCAATTCTTTGAGTCACATACAAAAGAAAAACAAGATTCTTAAGATTAAAGGAGTAAACGGCTTAAATATAACTTATTCACTTGACTGGTAAAAATATTCACTTGACAGGTAAAGATAATAGAGTTTGCATCAAAGTGCTTATTTATACATGTATGTACATATGTATGTATGTGTATATATATATGTATATATATGACTATTATTAGAAATCACTGGGATAATATGTAATGTGCTTAGACTTTTTATTTAGTACCTAATGTAAATGACTATTTAAAAATTACAGGGGTCAGGGAGATGGCTCAGTGGAATAAGCGCTTCCCTGGCAAGCACAAGGGCCTGAGTTCAATCCCCGGTTCTGCCAAAAAAAAAAAAAAAAAAAAAAATTACAGATAAACACATTTAGTGTAGGAGATACGAGAATGACAAATATGTTAAATTTTATCATCCAGAGATAGCCATGATTTGTAGACTTGGTAAATATCCTTCTCTTTTTGCATACAAATTCTGGCTCTAAGAGTCAGGGTCATGCTGACAGAATCTGTGCAAGCGTATGCTGCAGTTTTCCCAGAAGGCATTATTTCACTTCAGATGAGTAACTTTGGCTCGCTTCCGGAATTAGCATTTTATTTTGTTTATTTTTATTTTTTATTAAAGTATTGTATAGTCAAAAATTATTTAGGTATGATAAATTCATAGGTAAATTGAATAATAATTGTACAGGTAGTTGATACTTATTATATATATATATATATTTATTGAGAAACAAATAGCAATGAGACAGTTTCAAAACTGATTAATAGGACAATTTCAATAATTAATACATTGTACATTGCTATCTTCTTAGTGGTCATCCATAGTACAAGAAGCAGACGGGATATCCTGTCCAAACACTATTAGTACAAATCTTTCTTCTCATTGAATTAAGCGAAAGTAGCTGTATATCTATCCTAACTATTCTGCATATACAGATACAAAATGGTCCTTCCTTTGTATCCCCTTTTTTTTTGTTTAGTCCTGTCAGAGATGAGTATTCCACTGGCATCTCAGTACTATAGGTGCGTGAATTCAGCAAAACAATCCAACACACTCCAGCAGCCCACAATAGTAAGAATTAACATTTTAAAGAGTGTTCAAGTTTTGAAAGTTGCAAACTAATGATTAGTTGGCACTCTGATATGAAACGGAGCAATGCTTTTAGTCATCAAAATTATATTTGATATTTATCTAACATGTATTTCTTCCTGCGGTGTTTTTTCTTTTACAGTTTTTCTTGTTCTTTTAGGATTTTCTGTTTTTCTTTTTCAGTACAGCTGCTTAAAGCCAGAGCCTTATGCAGGTGAAACAAGTATGGTGCTGCTGAGTTATGTCCCAAATTTAAAATTTTATATTGAGATAAGATCTCTCAATGAGTTCCCTGGACTTAGACTTGAACCCTCCTGCCTCAGCCTCCTGTGTGCTTAGGTTTACTGTGTGGGTTGCCATACCTAGCACTTGACATCCTTTGCAATGGTGATCGAAAGTACCTGTGGAGCAGGTAAGGTCTTGCTTAGAGTTCTCTACTGGTAGAGTGTAGATTGACTTGCATTTAGCTATTTATAGATAAAGTTAGGATATGCATCATTGCATGTAGTCAGTTTCGAGATCTGGGAATATTACGTTGGATAAACTGTAAGAATTAGAATCCATGAGCTTGAGTGGGTACTAGTCAAGGCTTTTCATTTGCAAATTTCCAAAAGGACATCTTAAAGTTTGTTTCAACTTTCAGGGACAATACAGTCCACCCCCTTGTGGATGGCAGGACCATCTCAAAGCATGTGTAGCTGCGTAGCTGGAAGTGATATTACTAAATATTCTTTATGATGGCACCTGAATTGCGAAAAGTTTAATTCCTGAGTTGTAATAATTGACACAATTATATGCAGACTTTAGAAGTAGTGTTTATAAATTTATAACAGCCTTATTGAGTTAAAATTTAATAATATTCTTACAAAATATGAAGGTATTATTTATCAAAATAATATGCATTTTATTTCAGATAAGGCTATTTATGTAATGAGTTATTATAAAGGACTGAGATTTGAAAAATTCGAAAATTTGGTATCAGTTTTTAATTAATAGTTAAAAATAAAGAGTGTCACATTACACGTAATATTTTTCAATATGCACAGTTAGAACAATAAGTACATTTTGTGCTACCTGTGAAATATGTTTATATTTGCATTTATCAAAATTGTGGGTAAAAAATATTCATAGACATGTTCACTAAATATATTAGATAACTTGATTAGATTCCAAACCTTTAGCAAGCTCTTTATTAGCACTTTAGCTTTTGTAGACATTAATGAAATTGGAATATGCAAATTAAAATACAGGGTTTATATGGGGATTGTATTTATCATTTTCCTCCATTGTGGAATTTAAATTAGAACCTTTCACCAGCTGCTTTGCTATAATCATTAACACCAGGAATCCAAGTTTTAGTTCTTTATCATTGTACTGAAATATTTAGACTAACAAATGATCTGATAAACAGATACTGAAAATTTCTTTTTCTTTCTTTCTTTGTTTTTTTCTTTTTGAGACGGGATTTTGTTATGTAGTTCAGGCAGGCCTTGAGCTCATTTTATTTATTTATTTTATTTTTATTTTATATATATTTTTTGTATTTTAGTGAAGGGTCTATAGGATGTTCATGGTCTCATTACTAGATCGGACTCATAGTGATCCACCTGTTCACAGCCTCCCAAGAGCTGGGATCACAGGTGCGCGCTGCCACGCCCAGGCTTGCCATCTCACCACAACCTGGGGGCAGGGCCGGCACCGCAGGCCTGGGGATGGGACTCCCGGCCCCTGCACCTGTTTGCAGGCGCTTTAATGTTTGAGCTATTTGGCTGGCCCTTTGAGCTTATTTTATACCCCAGGCTGGCCTCAAACTCTCAGAGATTCTCCTGCCTCTGCCTCCCAAGTGATGGCATTTACAGGGGTATGCCGTCATGCCTTGCCTGAAAATTTCACTTGAAAGAAGTATATTATGTAACATACTAAAATATTTATGATGATTTATCTTAGTAATATTTAAATTTTACATTTTTAGTCATTATAGAGGACAAATATTCAATAGGTACGATAGCTCCGAATTTCTAGGGTTCTAATTGTTCTAACCTCAGTTTAAAGACTCCAATTTAAAAAAACAAAAACTACTATTGCTTGACATCATTTCATAATGCCGCTCAGCTGGAATAACAAACGTGAGCATCAGGATTCAAACTTCAGGGACATTGCCACCAAGACAGAGTGTTTCTTGCGTGTGTATGATAACATGTGACAAAGTGCTGAATGTTAGTGGTGTCACGTAACGTACTCATGGCTGTCATTTTAGGGTATATTACATGATAACAGAGCTTTTCATGAGTTCACTCTTGAACATCTAAAATATTATTTAGGGCTGGCCAAATAGTTTAGCGGATTAAAGCATCTGCAAGCAGGCTCAGGGCCGGGGGCTTGATCCTCTGCCTGCTGTGCTGGCCTCCTGGGCGTGCTGAGACAGCGATTGAGGCTGGGCGTGGTGCACGTGCCTGTGATCTCAGCTCTTGGGAGGCTGTAAGCAGGCGGATACTGAGTCTGATCTAGTAGTGAGACCCTGAACACCCTGTAGACCCTTCCCTAAAATAGAAAAAAAACCCAAAAATTATTCACGCAGAGTCAAGTCAGTGTTCTGCGAAGCGCGCGGCAGCCCGCCCTGGCCTCTGTGACCTGCTCCTCTTCTCCTAAGCCTCGACACGCCCGTCCCTGGCGCCCTTGTCCTCACCCCTCCCAGCCTCACCGCTTCTGCTCCTTTGTGAAGAACACGCAGGCCGGAGTCCTCTCCACTTCTCCTGTCCATCTGCGCGGGCTCAGGGCGAGTCGCAGGCTGAGGCGCGCGCGGGCCCTTAGGCTGGCCCTGAGGCTGGTCCTGGTTGTGCCGTCCTCGCCGGCACACGGTGTCCGACACCCAAAGGTGCAGGAGGAGGTTTTCAGCACACTGGCAGTCCGCAGGCCCAACGCGGGTGGCCGAGGGCGACAGCTCCTGCGGGGAAGGCAGCCAGGCGGCGAGGTCACCCGGCAGTGAACGGGACGAGCGCCCACTGTCCCTTCTGTGTCCCCAGGCTGCGTGCTCCGGCCTAGCAGGGCATCGCCGCCCCATCCTGCACCCTAGATCCTACCGCCTCCCGAAGCCCCGCCTAGGAGTGCCTTGGGGAAGATGTAGAAAGGAATCCTAACGCTCTCTGAATCAAGCAGTCTCGCAGCACGGTCCGTCGCTATTCTAAATCAGGAACAGCTGCTTCTGACATCTGGGGTCGCTGGCTCAGGTTGGCTAATGCCGGAGCTCTGGTTTGCTTGCCACATTGTTTCTCTACGATCGTAAGGTATGATTGCATCTGCAGTGCTGAGCGCAGTGTCTGCTCTACGGTGAGAATCGCTGTATTTGCGGTGAGTTAGGGATTCAAGTGTCATTACGTTTCCTTAATGGTAGCTCACATTTTCTGGTTTTCTATAATCATTTTTGTTTAGGAGTGTAGAAATGAGTTTGAATAACATTTATTTGATTACTACTTATATAATGATAAAACTGAAATTTGGATCAGCCAATAGGAAACACTGGAATTACATAGGTGTTCTGTCAAGAGAGAATTTCTCAAAACCCCAAAATAATGAGAAAATGGAAGTTCCCATTTTAGACTTAGTCTCCCAAAATGAAGCACTACAAAGCAAAACCTTACTGAGAGCACGTTGGATAGAACATCAACCATTATATAATGTGTATTTTTTCTTTGAAGTAGCTTGTTCTGTTCATCAGGCCAGATAAACGTGATTTTGTATGTATCAATTTTAGTTTATTAATTTAGTTGTGGGCACAACAATTAACATAACTATAAAAGACATTAAAATGAAGTATAAAATTAGGGTACCATGAGTTATTTGTCTCCAATTTTGAAGTTAATAGTATTATTCAAAAGAATGGAAAACCTGAATCACCAACATTCATCAAATATATAAGCTTAGAAATAAAAATAGGGCCGGGGAGATGGCTCAGTGGAATAAGCACTTCCCTGGCAAGC
>NW_004524684.1:5922955-5948367 GCF_000260255.1 Octodon degus | reverse complement strand
TTTAATGAGAATTTTTTTTTTTTTTCATTTCTTTTAAGGCCTCAATGGTAGCCTGCTTGATTCTAATTAAAATTACTGCTTTGGCAATAAATTCTGCTTCTGATATATTTATGTCAAAAGAGTAATTGTGGAAAATTGTGGTTAAGTCTCATTCGGTAATAAGCTTGTTTTGGAAGGTAGATGAATACATAATTATTTTTAAGATTGCTCATTACTCATTTTGTTTCATAATAATATTCCTTATTACCGGCCTCCAGCAGTTTACACAGAACCCATTTGAGACAGGATGTACTGTATGAAGACAGGCATTAGACTCAGGTACTGGCCGCAACCATGACTTGATTAAGAAGGCTAAATGAAGATAATCTCAAGAATAAATGTAGCCTCTGTAGTCAAGGAATCTGTTTATTTGCTGAGGAAGGACACAGTTAATTCTATCACCGCCCTGCGGCTGCTCCAGATTCCTTCTGTAAGACCATGTTTGCCCTGCTTCAGGCTGGTCAGTCCACCACATTCTGTGTACTGTGTAATGCTGCAGCATGTACCATGGTGCTGATGGACATGTTCCTCTAATTCCTGTAGAAAGCCAGTTACAGTATCTCCCTCGGTCCCCTGCAGTAAGGGGCAGCATCTTTCCTCAGTGTTACGTAAATGCCTTGTGCGTCACGGTAGCTGGTACTCCACTGTAATTCCTTTTAATGTGAGCTTTTTTCTTAGTGAATACTCACACCATCCTAGATCCTCAAGTTGCCCTGAAGTCTGTGCACATAGGCAGCCTGCAGTTGTGTGGATAAGCCAATCTGAAATCAAGCTTACGTATCAAATCTTACTTCCTGAATGCCTCCTGGAAGCAGGTGTGTACAAGTATGATTAACTGCAGTACAGCGTAACAAATGAAGCCATACATAATTTACAGGTCATGATGATGACACGTACGAGAGATGAGTATTTCTAATTCTTTGGTGGGAGGTGGGTTAAGGAATGTTACAGTCACATGGAAAATCTTTTTTTTTTTTTTTTTTTCTGTATTTGGTACAAGGTCTAACTGCGCAGCTTGGGCTCATAGTGATCCTCCTGTTTTCAGCTTCCCCAGAGCTGGGAGTACAGGTGTGTGCCACCACACCTGGAGTCCATGGCCAACTTAGTGTACCAGGGGGGTGGGGCTGGCCTGGCATGTGGTGCCAGGTATCAATCCCCTGTCCTTGGCTCGCAAGCACTTAGTCTGCTGAACTATCTTGTCGTCCCTAATCAGTTACTTTTGAAGGGAACAGGAGTTTGAAAGATAAACTTAAAAAGACACATGACTGTTAAAGTATAATATGCAATTAACTCTCTTGGTTCTAAGTGATTCTAAATTCTTCAAAATCCTTCCTGCTGCTTTAGGAAGGTTTCCCTCTCTGAGCCTTTTGGCTAATGAATCCTGGTAGCAGGAAGCCGCACTTCTAAGGGGAATGGCTCCGAAGGCTGCAGAGTTCAGCTTGACCCCTTGAGCTGCCTGCTTCACATGTCAGCAAAGCTCGGAGACGGTAGCCCATCTCCACAGGGCCACCTCCGGGCCGGCTTTGCCTGTCCCGTGTAGAGGTGCCAATCCAGTACCCTCCCTCCTTTAGGCCTCTGGTCCTCTCCACGGGCACAGAGTGGCCTTGTGTTGCGTAGTGGCGGTGACTCATTGATGTGCAGAGTGAGAAGTCACTGCTCCGCGTGCCCTGCCGCAGCTTGCCGTCCTTCCTGCCATTCGCAGTCCTTCCTTCCGTTTGCACTCCTTCCTCCCAAGTGAGGAGTCTGAGTCAGAGCAGAGTTGGGAGATAATTCATTTTTCTGAAAGGCTTAGTAAATAGATGACCTGGGTGCTCATTTGAATGTATTTTATTCTTTGTTTACCTGACAACTATATTGTTTAACAAGATTACACACACGCACACACGCACACACACACACACACACACACACAAGTGCATACACACACATATGCTTTCCAGTGTGACATTATCATGTTCAGCGTATGTCTTTATTGTGGAATAGCTAAATGAGGCTAATCAACGCATACACGCATTATGTCCAATATGACTCATTTATTTATGGTGAGTACACTCCACCTCTGCTGTGGCACTTTTCAAAAGTATGATACATTGTTACACGATCAGTAGACCCTTTATGCCTTCTCCTTCTAACTGAAACATACCTCTGGCTAGTCTTGGTACTAAGATGTAGCAATCTGTATCCCCAGATATTTATTGTTTTACTGTAATAAGAATCATTTCACATTAACTTTGAAATTCACAGGCCTTTTTCCTCTAAGAAAAGTTGAGAAGGTGAGAAAAGCAGAGAATTGGGAAAGGATCGTTTCTCCGAAAAAGGAAATCTCAAGTTTCCCTTCTTCCAGAAAAATTGTGTACAGCCCATAATTTGATGAAAGTCTTCCATTTGCTTCTTGTTCAGTGTAATATGTAAAACTGTTAACAAACTACACTTCCAGTCTCTGAATGCTGGTTTTCTGCAGGTGGCATTTTATTCCTGGTATAACTCTTTCTCATTAGATGTTTATAATGTGAAAATGTCATCTTATGGGAACAAAGTAAATTGATTCGTCACTAGGACCTAGATAGGGCATAGATAGTGAAACATCCGGTGTCACGTTCAGTTGATGCTTAATTGCTTGATCAGCGCTGCCTGCCTGTATCTTGTTATCTGAACAGCTACGCTGAAGAAGTGTAACAACAACCATTGTTAGTGTCCTATTACCTTGTTTGAAATTCTGTATCTTTTTTAATATTTTTATCTTTAAAAATAAAAAGTAAATAGATTCATTAGTATGTTGTGTACTATTATGAAGTTTCAGATATGAAGTTTCAACAGGATTGAAACTTAGTTTTTGTAGACTGTTTTAAATTGTCTTGTACCTGACTGAATATAAGGGAGAGGGCTATTCCAAGTCTGGTCAAATTTTTTGTTGCTGTTGTTATAAGAGACTCTTCTGTGATTAATGCATGCATGGTAGATTTTCTGCTTCAAGAAATATGTTTTTAAAGTTAGGAGGGGGGCTGGGGAGATGGCTCAATATAATAAATGCTTCCCTGGCAACTCTAAGGGCCTGAGTTCAATCCCTGTTTCCAGAAAAAAAAAAAGCAAGTATTTAATGATAGAACTCATTGGGCAGCCTCTTTTTCTTTTATCTATGAGTACGTTTATCTCCCACGAATAATGTAGCTCATGTCAGAGTACCAAAAAGTCATGTTTCTGTTTCCTTAGAAAACCCAATTATTTTAAAAATAAATGATGAGTCATGCTGCCATATGGAAATTTCAAGGCAAAAGCTCAAATTCTTAGATTCAGAAGATTTGTGATAAAGGAAGTTGACATCACCTTATTTGTCATTTTTTATTTTACAGGTTTTAAATAAAATTTATTACACTATATTTAATAAAGGTACTTTGACCACCAGTGTTAAGCACTACTATTGAGAAGTGAGATTACCCGGTACTTTACTGCAACAAAGCGGAGCCTGGCGAGCTTGTTACCAGTGAACAACATAAATAAAATGATTACTACAATTGTGATTAAGCATGCTGATTTTATTTAAACATTGATTTGACTCCTCCCTAACTTCCCTTTAAAAAATGTAAGAGAATAGAAAACGATGGAATCTGTGAGGACAGAACTTAAGGGACACTAGCAAAGCTGCAGGCTTGGAAGTGAGCGTCGGCTCCCGAAGCTGAGGTAGCTCACAGCTCCGTGCCCGCTCTGAGGTGGGAGCTGATCAGTGAAACTGTGTTGAGAAGTAATTCTGCTTCTATCTCCAAGTCGGGCAGACTTTAGAAATTGGATCCCAGCTCTCTTCCTTCCTCAGTCCTAGAGTTAGACAGGGGTTTAGCGAGTTCATTTTTGGAGCTAAGGACGCGGAGGGGGCATCTACAGATTGCGATGTTTGGGGATTCTACAAGCAAAGCCAGGGTGAGTGAACGCAGGTTGTACCAGTGGGTGTGTGCACGGCTCTCGCCTTGCATGGCTCGCTCCTCAGTACAGCCAGATGAGGATCTGTTGCCTGGGACAAAGCTGGGGACACGGTGAGACGGGGACACAGTAAGACAGGCACAGTGACAGTGAAGGAGAGAGAGCAGAAATGGAGATCCAGAGAAAGTGGGAACAGAAAGTCTTGACAGACTGTAGTAAATATTGTTGTGTAGACATCTTTCATGTTTGGAAAACGATCATAGATGTGTGTGTGTGTGTGTGTGTGTGTGTGTAATAGTGTGTGTTTATTATATAATATATAATACATATAGAATAGTATCTACAGTACATATCGTATATATAGATATATAAATTTAAGAGGATTTAAAAAATTATCAGAATAAAAATGTTAAATAGAAAGTAAGAAAGAGAAAATGAAGGATGTTTTCCTAGAAAAAAAGAGAAAGCATGAGAAGAGAAAGCCCCAGGCCAGCAGATCCACTGAGGACAATGGCGCCAAGCCTTGGGCACGCTTGCCGCAGTGGCTGCTTATCGTCCCTGAGCGCTCCAACAGGTTTGCTGTCACTGATACAGGATGTCCCACATAAGCAGTGTTCTCCTTTAAAAAAAGAACAGAGAGCCAGGCACGGTGGCACTCCTGTAATCCCAGCAACCACTTGTGAGGCTGAGCAGGCGATCGCCTTGAGTTTCGGGTCAGCCTCAGCCACATAAGCAAGCTCAAGGCCAGCCTGGACCACAAAGTGAGACCCTGTCTCCAAAAAGAAAAGCAGGGAATTATGTCTAACGTGTGCTCTTGTGCACACAGGTGTGACTCAGGTTAAGTGCGTTCAGCTTCGGAGGCGCAGTCCTGCGCTCAGGTAGACATTTGTGTTTACATGCTGCATGGTGGTGTGGAGTTTCCCATGACTTCAGGACTCGAAGCCCAGGACGAAAGGCTTCGCTAAGTAGGAGAAACCTCGAGCAAGAAGCGCAGGAGCGGTGCCCACGTTGATGAGAGTCAGTCGCAGTTCCGAGTCCCACTCCCTGAGGGGGAGATGCGTCCTAGGAGAACCGTGTATCCAGCCGAGCGGGCACTGCCCCATGAAGTAGGAGAAGTGCATAGGGAAGAATTTGTTTTCCCAGGTACTTTCTCCTCGAAGCACCCGGAGTCACTGTTCTAAGCAACAATGGAACGAACAGTAAACACAATACATCGGTTAACAAAAAATCACCCAGAAATTGAGATCAGAAACTGGTGGGCACTACCCTGTCTGCACAGCAGGTGACAGGTGAGCTGTGCCTGAGAGAGGGCGGACTTCTGGAGTGCTGGGCCCGTTGTGGGGACTGACTTTTCCTTCAGCTGCCTGAGGATGTGTGAGTCCGGGGAAATCCAAAGGTAGAAAAGAAAGACCATGTGGCCATTGTGCACTGCGTTGCTTAGCTCCGAGTGAGGTGCCCCTTACTGTAATTATGTGAGTGCTGCTGCATCAGATTCATGAATACTACAACAGTGGGACGTCCAGGGAGGGAAAACTGTGTGTGTGTGTGTGTGTGTGTGTGTGTGTATCTGCATATGCGTGCATGTATGTGCGTTTATGTGCACACACGTGTGAGTGCGTGCACCCAGAGGGCAACAGGGGAAGTGATGAGAGGACATTAGGTGCTTCTGATAGCAGGGACTTTATGGCTGTTACTCACATTTACTGAAAGCGCATCAGCTTTAGAATGTCCCTTACAAAAGTGGGGGCAGATAACAAAGCAAATGTGATTGAAAATGGTCGACTTGGGTGAAGCCCAAGAGTGGGAAAGGATGGCAGGAATTTGAAGCACAACTGTACCCTCTTGTGTTCTTTCCTTGGGGCATGGAAAGAGCGTGAAGTGAAACATGGGTCTTAGCTGGGAAAACTGCTACTTAATTAAAAATGAAATGAATCTTCCCGTACAATTGCTACTTGGAGATAAGAGTACATACTGCTTTTGTATTGTTCTCACAAGGAGGTGTCTAGGACCTTACGCCTCCCACCATTCGGCTTGAACCCCTGCATCCGCTTCTGGTTGTGCCTAGTTAGACCTACTATTCTAGTCCTGAAAGGTACAACTGTTTTCTGCTTGAATTACTTACTTTATGTCTACCTGAAGATGAGATAGTAACGATTTTTCCCCACTCCTTTGCTCCCAGGATCTGACCCTCTGAACCTTTCTGGGTAAAGCTGGTCACTTCCCCCAGGGTGGGCGCCAGGGTCTCTCCCAGGTGTGCAGCAGCTTCTGCATCGAGGCTCCACCTGCTGGCCTGTCTGCTCTCCTTCCCACTAAAGCGCTTCTGGTTTCCATATCTGGCCCCGGTAGTCAGGTGAGTTTTCCTTTGAAGGCACAAAAGTTCAGGGGAAGAGGCAGCCACACTTCATCTTGGGGACTCTGTCTTGGAAGGTGTGCCCTGTCTCTGTACCTGGTGCCAAGGGATGATGTTACACAGTCACGTTTCTCCTTCTTAGGTTGTCAGTGAAAAGATGTATAAATATGAGAGTTTTTGCAGTGATGGGCTCCTGCTCCGAGTGCCTCTAGGCAAGGACTTGTTGACAGAGATCCAGGCTCAGTTGCTTCAGCTCTGCTCCCATGAACAGGGATGCTTTCCCCTCTATCCCTTAACTCAGCGAGAAAACTGCAGTCTTTGATTGAACTGAAACACTCCTTATTCACTTCAAAGTTAGCAATTACATAGGTGTGTGTGCTCTCTGGGATGGCCAGGCTTATAGTGTTGTATCCATTTCTCTTTTTCTAACTCACATCTTCATCCCAAATCTCTGCAAACTCCTATCCGCAAACAATTTCAACTTCAGAATGAATAATTCATCGAGTTCATTGTATCCGAATTGGCATATCTGAGAGCAAACAGAAAGCACCGCCTTGCTGCAGAAGGCTTTTGTTCTTTTGCAAAAGGAGAAGAAAATGTGTGAAGTGTCAAAGATGTTTGTGCTCAGTTATGTATACGCTGGGCCCTTGGTTCGCATAGTCATGCCAGGGGATATATGTAAATGTGGGGATTAGAGCTAGGTTTCATTGTAGCTTTGATAAACTCAAAGAATATCATTCTGACTTTCAGTTCCTCATAAACAAGTGGCATTCATCTTCTCCTTTAGAAAGGATGAGCGCAAAACTGTACCAGTTGGCTCCCACAGAGACAGACAACCGTGTGCAACCAAATATTTGCTCTGTGTGGTCACGGTGGCTGTGTTGTAGGTAGTGACTTGCAGGCCTGCTCAGGAGCTGTGATTTATTATTTAACTAGGGGCTGTGTTCATTCCAGCGGGGCGCCTCTCTTCCCCCCGCTCCTTTGAGATCTGCGGCTGTCACAGAGGCTTGCACAGCGGCTTGGACATCTTCTCAGCTGCACGTCCCCTCCGAGCTGCTCGGAAGGTCCATTTCCATAGCCTCGGCGGCGCGCACTGCGAGCTCAGGCCTAAGCCGCCTGGCTCTCTGATACCCAGCGTGTTCATCAGAGCAGAGCCCCGGGCAGCTGTTCTGTCAGGGCCCTGGTAGTCAGGTGGGAAATTACAAAGAGCTCCCTGCTACTCTAAATAATTAAAATTAATACCGGAGGAAAACCTGCTCAATTAGCATTGGATTCCTTGCAGATGTAGAATAGTACACTGGGGTCTGTGAGAGACGGGTGTGTATTTATGGATACAACTATTTAAGCAGGAATACTTTCTAATCTGCCTAGATCGCTCAATGAAATATGTCAGTTCACTAATTCTTAGTAAAGAAGCGAATATTGCAGTGTGTGGTGGTGGGGTGAGCCCAGCTTTTAACGTGAGTGTTCTTTCCAGGTCTCCTGCAGGCCCACAGACCCCCCAAACCATTTTCAGTCCCTTTGATTCATTCATAGAATATAAAGCAGGAGTGGCAGCATATGCCTGTAATCCCCAAACTATGGGAGACTGCGACAGGGGGTTTGTAAGTTTGATCCTAGCTTTGGTGAGACTGTTTCTCCAAATCAAGAGATGCAGTAAGGGCTCAACAGGAAGCCCCTGGGTTCAGTCCCTAGTATGACAAGGTACATAAAATTGAATAACACCGGAAAGTTTTAATACTGGAATGATTGTCCAGTGTACCGTGGGGCGGTCCACTGATGGCTCTTGACACCCTGTATGTGCTGCTTGGGGAGACAGGCCTCCCATGCCCAATAGCCCTCCACACGCAGACATGAAGCGGCCAGTGTACAGTGTCCTGCGTGCCCTGCCCGGGAAGCCTGCCACCCAGGTGGACGCATGGAAGTCAACACGCTCTGTTCCAAGGCTCTTGGGGCTTTATGTTTTTCTAGTTGTCAGTGGGTAGCCAAGTTTGTTTTCTTATTATTTTAATAGTCTGCATCCTTTTGAAGAGAGCTGTCCAAGGTAGCTGGCTAACAGACCTGGCACTGGCATCAAATTAAGGAATCCTGTGATAGCGCCCGTCGGAAAGTGGAGGTACAGCTTGACGTTATCCTTTGAGAATGTGGGTCAGCGCTCTGCAGAGCTCCGAGTTCATTATTTGCTTTTTTCATCTGCCGCATTTTCTTTCCTCCGAAGGCAGCACAGTGAACCATGTAGGACAGATGTTCTCGTGAGAAGGAGGACTAGAAACCTGCTCTCCCTGCAGTGGCTCGGCTGGATGTGGTGCAGTGGGCTCCGTGGATGCTGTCCATGCCTTCCCCTGATATGATTGAAGTCATTCAGAAATCGGGTTTTGGAAATGAACAGGGGACTCTCTAGAGGGTAAGGAGGGAGCAGGCAGCCTAGGCTTGGTTTGCCCGTGTGAATTGATTTTTGTGTCAGGGACCTGGCAATCGATCTGAAGCTACTTTCTGGAAATCTGCTGAAAAGAAAAAAAAAGTGCTAATTGTCACAGCCTCGGGTCAAAGACATATGTTATTAAAAAGAGGGTTTACGGGATACTAATAATAAATGGCAAATGAACTGTAAATTAGATCAGCTGATAATTAAGGAAAGAAGACGCTTCTCTTCTAATTTCTCTTCTGATCTGTGTCTGCTTGTGAACTTGTCCAAGACAGAGAGACTGCCTGCTGGCCGAGGCCTGGGCCTGCTGTGCTTCTGAGGCCCACGGAAGAGTAAACTGTGTCCCGCGCAGCCTGGGACTCCCTTTCCTTTTGATAAACCGGCCCTCCTCCCCTCACACACTCTGAGATAGTCAAAGAAATAAAGTAGCTTCCTGAGGAAATAAAAACCGACTGGGGACATTTTAATGGCTCTTTTTCTTCTTTCTTCCTTTTATTATCGGTAAGACGTAGAGCTCCTTAGCCCAGATGAGGTGGGAGTGCAGACGCGACCGCATCTGCCTGGTCTCAGCAGCCCCGCCATGCCGGCGTCAGCGCTGGTGACTCAGAGTGTGAGAGTGGAGAAACTGGGACAGATGACCAGCTAGAAATTAAAGACCTCAGTGAGGTCGTTTTGGGAATTTCCATGCTGCGTTGTCCTGTATAAATGCTGGCCTTCACTGTCACCTGGGGAACAAGTCGCATGGTGGGGTCTTTAGCAGACACCAAACCAAGGCCCAGGCAGATCGGGCCGAGGAGGAGACAGGGAATGCAGGGAGCTTGATGGGGATGGGATGTGGAGAGGGAGACAGAAGGGGCAGCGAAAGACAAAGGAAAGGAAGGCAGCAGTAGGGGTGCTGCGTAGTCTGCGGAAATGCCTCCATCTCACAGGGAGTAGCAGGGGAAGCCATGCATGACCTTTTAATCTTTCATCTACCAGCAATGGAGGCAACTCCTCCTCCAGATCCCTGCTGCTCAGTGCCTTCCAGCCAGCTCAGTGCTAACTAGGAAAGGTTCCTGTCTCCCCTACCATCAGGCAAACTGCTCGCGGGCTCCGTCTCTGGCCCTGGAGTCTATCACTACCCGAAGGAAGGACTGGAGCGAAGGTGTTTGCAGGGGCCAGGGCAGCCCCGGCCCCTCCTCGTGTTGTGGCTGTGGGACCGTCCTGGGAGTTTCACTTCTGCAGTTTGTTCTGTGTCCTACTCGTCACAGGGCCTCGGTGCTCCATAAGCCAGAGGTGCTGCTGAGCCCCCGCCCTCCGCGTCTGACCCCTTCCTCTGCTTTCTCGTGTGGCTCTGTGGCCTGCACAAGGACGGAAGCATCAGGACTGCTGCAGGAGTGCATGGAGTGATGATCGCCTGCCCGGGACCACACAGTCACCCAAGGCTCCTGGGGAGAGGACGCAGCATCCCTGTCTGGTGTCCTGTCGATGGGTGGTGCTGTCACCAGGTGGCGCTGCCCTAGTCTCCAGGAGAAGGAGCTCTGGGTGGCTGTGGAGTTGGGGTCTCTGTGACTCAGGGCTTATTTTCTGCAGCACCAGTAGGTGTGAAAGGAGGCTGTTGGGTGTGATCTTTGAGGGGTATGCCAAGGAGGCAAGCTCTGAGTAGCTACAAATCGGTTTCGTATTTTTTGTTGTTGTTTGGGGTGACTGTTGAACAACTGGATATGTCAACATTTGAGTTGATTAATTGAAATGAAAGGTTGGAACTCCTCGGCTGTGTTATGTGCCGTGGAAAGTCTCCAGGCAACTTGTATGTCGTTGTTATGATCTGAAGATTGATATTTCTGCCAAATTCTTATTTGGATTCTCACTCCCAAAAGGATGGGGTTAGAGGTAGGCTCTTTGTTGGGCAGAATGTTTGCCCTTCAAGACGGGCTTGGGTGAGTCACTGAGGCCCTTCCGCTGGCTTTTATGCTGCATCATGATACTTTAATAAATACCATATATATATATATATATATATACATATATATATATATATTTAAAAATTCTGTGAGATCACCAGCTGTGTGGGCCTGTTGGGGTTGCCTGGTCCACTCCTCGCACCCAGCTTTGCATGTGATGAGCGCTGAATTGTGCTGCCGCTACTGGAAGGAGGCCGGAGGGGAGGGGCTTTTGGGAATGTTCTGGAGAGTGTCAAGTGATTCGAGGGAGGTTGGGTTGAGTTCCGGAACAGAGTAGGAAGGATTGGCACTCCATTCCTTTGTTTTCTGAAATGTAATTTATAAGTTCAATTTTTTATTTTTTTATTTTTAGCAGCAGGTAGACCGATTCCTTTCAGCAGAGCTTTAACGTGGCTGGAATATGATTTGTCGGCAGGAGAAGGTTCCCCGCAGTGCTGGGTGAGGGTGGGGAGGCAGAAATCCCCCGTGGCTGAAATTAAAGTTCTGTCATAAGGTTAAAGATACCCAAAAAATTCTGAAAGCGCAGACATGTTGCCCAGAATGAAATTTCAGTTTTGCTAAATTTGATTTTGGGGCAGACTGTAAAGGACCCACGGCCTTGTGCTTGCTGAGCACCTCTGTGCAGTGGCGCTGCATCGCCGGCTCAAAATCTGATTCCCAACTTGCAGTGGGCCTCCGGTACCTGACTGGTCCCTCTAGGACCCTCGGCACCACCCACGCACGGGAGATGAGGCCCAGAGAGGGCGTGAGAAATAACCGACAGGTACATTTCAAATTTAGATTCCATTGCATTGTTTTCAGTGACCTTGGGGACAACTCTGTGAGCCTTTTATTTACACAACATTTTCTTAATAATAAATTATATTATTAAGAATATAATTATAAAGCATTTGTGGGTAAAACATTTGTGGGAATTATAAACACATTTGTGGGTAATACAGAAATTGATTGTTCTGTGGAAGAGATTGATAATCACTGGAGTGGGTACCCTGAGACACTAGACCTGCCCGTTCACGGCCTCTGTCCCCAGCCCTGCCTTGCCTGACACCTGGGCTTCTGGATCTGGAGGCCCCAGTCAGCTCCTGCCGGGTTCTTTTACCTGAATGGGAGGGATCAGGTTCTGTCTGTCTGTCTGTCTATCATTCATCTGTCGTCTATCTTTTTGGTTTAGTATTTCCCAAATTCTCTAGATCACTCAATGAATCCGAACGAAATTCCAACAATGGATTACGTGGACGACGTTTGCACGTGGCGTTTACTTCTGTGTCTCGATACTTACAACGTCCTGGAAGATGTTGAAAGTTGCTGCCATGAAATGTTTCCGTAGCTACTGCAGAGGAGTGACTTCGCATTTGTAGGGAGCTGCCATCTTAAAATGGAGTTAGAGAGCTGTCAGTAATCGTGCTGTTTGTAAGTTTTAAATGATTCTAGTTGCTCCTGTTGTTTGCAGCGCTGTCTGTGCGCGTTGTACTGAGACCTGGAGACCTACGTGGTACCTAAAGCAGCAGGTCTTCTTCTCATACCCCAGTGTGTGCTGAGCAGCCTTTGGCTTCTCTTCCCTTCTGCATTTCAGTGTTAATACAAGCACCATGAGAGGCAGCCTCCTTCTCTTCCATTTTGCAGCACTGCTTGATCATGGCAAGCTGGGCTCCTGCTCCTCCATTAATCGGTGTTCAGCCAGCCAGGGCGGCTGTGCTCACGGTGCAGGGCTGGCCGTGGCCCTGCCTGAGCATTCGTGAGCACACTTTCAGTCCTCAGTGGTGTCTTGCCAAGTGGCTGTCTCTTGGATGTGCCTTCTTCTGTCCGCATGGCCACTCCTCCACCTGGATGACATGTGAGCTTCTGGCCTTGCTCTGTGTTGCATCACAGCCAGGCCTGGGTCCCCTCACCCGGGCCTTCTCTCTGCTGAGACTGGGCGGCGCTGGCCCTCGGTGCAAAGCTCAGGCCCCACCTCCAGTGCCTTTGCAAGGAAGAGCCTCCTTCTTCCCCATGGATCTGGATTCTGGGTGTCCTGAGACCAACCGGGGCCTTTGGCCCACGGTCCCGCATGTCTCAGGTGAGGATGGCCGCGGTGGTCAACTAGCTGAGTGAAGTCTCTCATCTGGACTTCCCTGCTTTTTAATCTCATGGATTCTATATACCATAGGCCAGAATGAGTTGGATTTTCATTTATTGGCTGCCTAAAGGAGCTCAGTGGAGGTGCTTCGTGCCAGGAGGGTTCACAGAGCTGATGCTGAGGCCAGAGGCTGAGTCCTGTTCTCCTCTCCTTGTCCTGCCTGGGGTTTGAGCCCGACAAACGATTTCCATGCGCAGTGGGCAGAAAGAAACGGCTCAGAAGATCCCTCTGGCCCTAAAATTCTAGGCTTCTGTGATCTTAAATTAGTTTCTCAATTAAAAGCAGGAGAAAACCCTGAATGTTAATTTTAGTTAATGAGGAAAGCACATTGGCTCCTTCAAGGCTGGGCAGTTGTCTAGACAATTGTGAGGTGGAAGCTGTGGACACTTGAAGGACGGACGAGTACAGTTTGGGGTAGATCAAGGTGACATACACTGAAGTTTCATTTGGGAAAATAGTAACAGGAACAAACAATGCCACAAAGCTCTTTCTTTTTTTTTGGCCTACCCGGGGATTGAACTCAGGCCCTTGTGCTTGCCAGGAAGCACTTATTCCACTGAGCCAGCTCCCCGGCCTCTACAAAGCTCCTTTTTCATTGCTTGAGCCTTGCATTTTATCTGTCTGAGCTGTGTCAACCCTACGATTCCAAAAATTATAATTTTCAGTTATTCTGTCCCTATATATTATATATTGTATATGTACTATCAACCATATATATTTATATGTAAATTGTATTTGTATATACATTGTATAGTACATATTTATATATATTTTTGTATTTATAAACAAATATGTATTTATTATTTATGTATAGTTTATATACCAGCACCTGTGTGTGTCTCATCAGTTACACAGCTTCTATACAGTGTACTTGGTGAATCGCTATGTATACACTTCCAGCAGCTGGGTGGAGACTTGTAGGTTTAGTCAGAGCAGGTTTTCCCCACAGCCACCCGATTCTGTTAATGTAATCATTCTTACGCTTGTAACCCAGGGCCAGCAGTTTTGCTTTTCCTACCTACAACTATTTTATAAAAAGGTAAAATGATTCAATATTTGAATACAGAATTCTGGTGATTCTGTGGCTGGTGAGCATTCCGTCTCTGCCCCATGAATCCACCAGCTCCTGGCCAAGAGCGCTGTGGAGCACTTGAAGTGGCTGACATCCACTGGTGCTAGGCGAGGCGCTGGAGCGGCTGTCGGTCCGCACTCTGTCTGAGGGCCCTCACCAGGAAGTTGTCCCCGTGAGGTTAAATGGTGTCCAGTGCAAGTGCTGCCAAGCTGATTTAAGCACAGGCGTTTTTACTGAAACCGTGTACTAGGTGCCTATTGAGACAACACACTAGGTCGTTCATAGAATTAGTGTCAGGATTTAGAACACGTTAAAGCCAGGCTGGAGGGGGCAGCCTTGCCGCCACCCTTGCACGCAGACATCACGGGTCCCGGCTGTTGGTGCCGTCCCTAGAGCTGGGGCCCCAGCCATGGCTGGCTGTGTACCTCACTCACTTCTTGGGTGCCCATGCCCAGCAAGCCCATCTCAAGCCTGTGGCTTCTGCGCCAGGGTGCGAGGGTGTCTCTCAGTCTGGCAAGTTGTGCAGTGGAGACAGATGCTTCGATTTCCAGCAGCAAATCTTCGAACGCCTCCACAGCCTGCACTAGGAAGCCGAGCTGAGCACAGGCGAGTGCACCTCATGGTGGGACGTCAGAGCCTCCTCCACAGCCTGCTCCACAGCCCACGTAAACAGCCTCAAGTCAGCTACAGAGGTCCTCACAGCACATCTGGTGATCTCTGTGCCGGGGAGGCTGAGGCAGGAGGATCACACTGAAATCAAGGCCAGCCCGGGCTCCAGAGCGAGTCCAGGGACAGCCTGAACATCCTAGTGAGACCCTGTCTCAAAAATTAAAAAAAATAAAATTAAAACTAAGCCAAACAAAAAGAGTACAATAAAGTAAAACCACTCGTTTGATTGATTTGCCTGTCAGGAAGAGGAAGAAGTGCAGCAGTTACTTGATGGGCATGAATGTCACTTACCGAGTGCAGGCCCCAGGGTGCTGTACCTGTTATTCTGTGTAGGAGACTCTTCCTAATAAACGGCAGGACGGACGCCTGTTTGGTCTTCTCTAGTCCCTCTTTAGTAGCCTGTTATGCTTCACAGGAAAATCATTAATAATAGCAGCTGTCAAGAGGCAGAGGGGATATCAGTGTAAACAGTTATGTAGCTCTCGCTGTGCGCTGCCTCTGCCCAGGGAACAGCCACTGTGGCTTTGCCCTCCAGGGTGGCTGTAATCAGCATGGCAGGGTGACAGTGTTTGAGGCAGCGATCACAGGCTCAGTGAGAAGCCAGGGATGGCAGGGCTGGGGCTCTGTGCAGAGGGACGCCCCCCCCCCCTCCCCGCAGGTCCTTCCAGGACAAGCCAGGGCTGCTCGGGGACTGGGCCTCCTGGGCAGCCTACGGGGAAGGGTCCTGTCACCCTCCTGTGCCCCACCGCCAGAGACCCTGCGATAGACAGGAGCAGCTCGGGTGGAGGACTGCAGGTTGATTGCAGCAGAGCCTTTGTCTGTGGTTGAAGGTTGGCAGTACCAGAGAGCTGGTCACTTGCTGCGAGGACAGGCAGGGCCACTGCGTGCCGGTGTAAGTCAGGCGAGCTCGCCAGCGAGGGCTGCGGGGGCTGGTTTGGTCCTTGAGCGCAGCTAGTGTCCCAGTGTGAGGTCAGTCCCCTGATCACATGTCACTTCTCTTTTCTCCTGTCCCCTGATGCTTTGCCGTGCTTATGGGTATAGAGACCCAGCCAGTCTCTGCACTCAGGAAATGCACGCGTACACGCGTTCTGCAGGCATTCCTTGAGTGAATAATGGACATCAGCAGTGAAATAAAATAAAATTTTAGTAACATCATATGGCTGTAGCAGTGTCTGTGGCTAATTTAAAAATGCTTCAAATTTTTAGAATCATGAATATCAATCCCCAAATCATTTTTATATAAATATATGTACATATCTCTTATTTCTGTAGCATAAATTGCCAACGTACAGTCATAAAAAGATATATTGTTGCTATTTTCACAATTGTCTATCCGAAGTTTTAAGCAGTATTGGGGAACATCTGTGCTTCTTTCCTCTTCCAGAACTGGGTATTAAACTTTTAAACAGCTAAAACACATACACTGGCACACACCTAGAAGCCCAGCACTAAGGAGGCTGAGGCAGGAGGATTGCCATAAGTCCAGGGTCAGCCTGGCTCCACTGAAAGTTCTTGGTCAGCCTGGACTACAAAGTAAGACACTGTCTCAAAAATTCAAAAACAAATTCGCTAAGTTGATAGATGACATGTGGCCTCTCACTTTTGTCCTTTTATTTTACTTTTAATTTCTTTTCTGGTTGTATTTAGGGCATATGCTTGACAGTGTATGGATGCTTTAATTCTCTAGGGCTATGTAAGAAATAACTCCACAGCAGCTTATAACAGTAAACACTGCTGGTCTCACGGTTCCCAAGGGCCAGGAGTCCAAAAGCGCTGGCCGCTGGTCGCCCGTGTCCTGCACCTGTCTGAAGACCTGACCTGGCGCTGTGTGCACTGGACTGGCATCCCAATGCAGCTCCTGCTCTGCAGGGCGGTGCCACCCACCTTCCCAGGGTGCCGTCCCAGGGGACGAGGGACTCAGTGGTTTCTCGGGTTGTGCACTATCGCTCCTGCTTCCTGCGGTGCCTGGACTCTGCACGTCCAGCCTATTGTATTTCTTGATTTTGTCAGTGCTGGGGATTGAACGTGGAGCCCTTTAGCACTGAGCCACGTCCCTTGCCCTATTTAGTTTTTAATTTCGGGCAGAATCTAAGTTGGCCAGGCTGCCTCCGCCTCCTGAGTAGCTGGGCGGCATGCCTCTTGAAGGAAGGAAGGGAGGAATGCATGTCCTTCAGAGGTTGTAGAGGGGAAACAATTGTGCCGTAAGTTCTTCTAACTTGATCACTGTGGGCTTCTGCTGCACTCAATCCCGACTTCCGTCCATGTGTTTATAGACCAGTGTGTGTACCCTTAGGACTGTGAGCATGGCATCTGTTGTCTGTGGTTACAGATGCTACTCATTGTGAAATTGTGAAAATTGCTTTGGGAAAGGAGGCCCTGCCCCGACGGCCGCGTCCTGAGGCGCTGGCTCCACCCTGTCTGAGCGCTCAGCCTGGCTGTCACTGTACCCTGCACCCTTACATGGCCAGGGCAGGGTCTGCTCCCTTGCTGCCCAGCCTGGCTGGGGAGCTGGGTTCTGCAGGAGAGCTCTTGGTCCCTTTTCCTCTCTGTCTTTCTCCTGCCTTGAGCTGCTTCGCTGCCCCTTCTGGCTGCGGCCATGGCAAGACACCTGTTCATTGCATTCTCTTCCCACCCTTTCCTGGAGCCTGTTTTCATCTCTCTCATTGACTCACCTGGCTGTTTTCATCTATTTGCATTAAGGAGCTTCTCCCAGGGATGTCTCTTCCCAGGGACGACATTTATGAGCTTCGCAGTGACAGCGCTTGCTGATCATTTATAGAGAGTCTTCTAAATTCACTTAAGAGCAGTGGGAACATATGCTCTAAGTGGCAGGAGCACAGGTGTGGTCTAGCAGCACTGACCTAGGAGATGCCTGTCCTCGGACAGCCAGGGGTCCTGACTCAACCTTGGACCAAAGCCTGGTTTCAGATGGATAGAGCAGAGCTACTTCGTTATTACCTAAATGATGAGCGATTTCTCTTTCATTTCCAAATTGGTTTATTGCATAGAAATGCCTCTGTTGCTTTCTTCAAGGTAATAAATGGCTCCTACAAGAGTTTTGTAAGAAATGGTGCCTTAAATGCTCACATACAAATAAATATGTTGTCCTGTAGACCCAATACATGGTTTAATGAGCTAGAATACATTTCTATATGCTTTATTGTCATCTAGATGGAGATGGGACCATAAAAATAGGTGACCAAATATACATCCCTAAGATGCTGTCTTGCCTGTCCTGGCTTAGAATGAAATCCCGGGTAAGGGAGAAGGAAAAAGTAGAGAGGAAAATATTTGCAAAATCAAGTGTTTAAAGGATAAAGAAATGGAAAATGGATTGCACATAGGGGCTGGTGGTTGAAGAGTAAGATGTGGGTTTAAGGTAAATCTATCCTGAGACAGCTCCCTAATTCTTTTGTATACAATCCAATAGAATCTCCGAATCTTTCCCAAGGGTTTGCAGTAAAAGGTAGAAGTGGGACCTAGAGCAGATGAAATCAACTCCTGGACATATCTGCAGTCTGCCAAGAAGGCAGAGGACCACTGCAAATGGGATTTGGGGGTTTCATGAATGAAATCTGGTTGTGGTCTTTGTTAAATAGGGGCATAAAGACTCTACAGACACCAAATAATGAACAGCTAAATTATTAATATGCATGGGTTAGATTTGGCTCCAGGGATCTTAGATCAAATATAACTGGATTTACTTTGCTTTAGGAAAACTACAAGGCAATATTTAGAAAAAAATTAGACAGTGAGATTTAGCATTTCAATTTGAGAAATAGTGCTGCGGCACTGATGGACAGACGCTCCTCAGCGGCCTGGGAGACCTGCTGCCGCGGAGGATGCGCTGAGGCGGGAGTGGACCTCCCGTTCCTAACAGGCCTCACTGGGCTGGCTTTCGGCAGGACAGATGCGCTCGCTTTCCTGAGCTGTGCAGCCCGCCCTTCCCGCATCAGCGGTCCCTCCCACAGTAGCTCACGGGACCTGGGTTTAGACGCAGATTTGTGTGTCCCCTTTTTAATGTAACAGAGATCTGATGTGTCACCGTGGTGATACAGATGCGCCTGATGTCAGGGTGAGCCCAGTGACTTAGCAGGAGAAAGACAAAGCCCAGGCTTGGACTCAGGAGATTTGAGCCAGGAGGGGCTGCTGTCACGGAGGCACGTGCTTTGATTGACCCGTGTGCAGATCTAGATTATAGATACAAGCAAATAAAGCTCCATACAATAAGGGCCAGATAGCTGTCTTTAGGGCTCATCGTTCATTATCCGTGGAGCATCTGGAAGGACACTAATTTTGTGTTTTAAAAATTCATGGAGGAGGAAGCAGGTGCATGGTGAGGAGGGAAGGGGCGGTTGAGGCGCGGAGTCATTGACCGCGGGCTGATTCGATTCGAGGGCTGCGCTTTCCCTGCACTGTTCTCTGCCTTTGCTTTCTTCATTTCTCTTCAGGTCAGAGGCTGGCAACATAATTAAAATTTGAATTATTTATGAAGAGCCATCAAAGTGGGTGGCTTGTAGATTAGTCAAAGACAGCAGAGCTGGTGTGAAGCTGCATTTCTGTGACTCTTTCACAATAAATGATACCTTGACAATTGGGCCATGAAGAAAATGCGTGTGGAATTAGAGCTTTGGAAAGAGAATTATCTAAAACATTGTGGCCACTTGTACGGAAGCAAGCATGTGTCTGTAATCATCCCCATGTGCAGAGCGGATCTACTGTGTGTGCGTATACGTAGAAACCACCTTTCTGCCAACAGTTCATTAATATTGAATAGAAATGTGGCTCCCAGGGGGACCATTTTTTTGTAGATACAGAGATATGTCTAGGACTATACACATGCACACATGGGTGTCATTCAGGGCTCATATTCTGTTTGGACGGGGACATTGAAGTAGCTCAGAAACATCTGCCACCAGCATGATATGTTGGGAAGCCAAAGAGGTGGAGATGGGCGTTTGTTTTCTCAAAAGCCTTGGGGTCTGCAAACATAAACATCATTTGTTACATCTGCCAATTAGAATGGTTTTAGAGGCCTAATGCAATTTTTGAAAACAGCGAGAGCCCACCTAATAATGTTGAACTAGAACATTCCACCGTGCTCAGAGGGGCGAACGCCTCGTATTGCGTGTGTACCTGTGCTCTCCTCCTGCTCCTCGGTGGGAAAGCTGCACGCTGTGACGTGTTTCATTGTGCAGTCTGCACAAGCCTTGTGCTGCTTGGCTTGCCACACCTGTGTGGATCTGTCCTTATTAGGTAGAGTGAAATCCAGCTGGCCCTTCCACCGCCTGCTCTTTGCTTCCTCTCCATAAAAGTGGCCCATAATGGTGAATAATATATCTGATGTCACCAAAACTGAAGAAGTTAAATATACTCAGGTATTAGCTTTCATTTATGGTATGTCTGTTTTAAGAGACCTCTAAACAGAATATATTATTGCTGTATTGAAGTAATCACTGTTATGTGATATTGTTAAGTTGCACATTAGATGAATTTCCCCACCTTGGGGATCAAGGTTTGCATTCATCTGGTGCTGATGGGACTGCCAGTAATAGTGCTGATGGCATTAATAACGACCACACACGATACGCATTCTTCCACCTTTCCATCCACTCTGCAACACGCTGGTTATAGCTCTCTAGTTGTGTAGACCAAGCGCCAGCTCCACAGCAGGACCAATGGACTGCTGCGGCTCACGTGCCTGTTGAGTGCTGGGCCGGTGTCCAACCTGCCCGGAGCAGCCAGGCTCTGGGGCCCAGGCTCTTAGGGATGCAGGGTGTGTGCTGAGAAGGTCGCGTGAGGACGCGGGCCCTGGCCGGGCTGCGTGGTGCAGCCCCTCTGCTCTGGCGTCTGCGTCCCTGTGCAGTTGCCTTTGTGTCTTCCTGCTTCCTGCGCAGCCTGTGTTGCCTTCAGGAACGAATGCAGTGTGGAAGGGGCTCTAATTATCTTTTCACCTTTAATGATGAGAACCAAGAGCGTGTTGCTGGAAACTGCTCTGACCCACTATCATCCCAAGGGTCGTTCAAGCTGTCCCGTGAGAGGCGGCAGTGTTTTCCCACATGTCTTTGTGAGAACTGCGGTGTTGTTATTCCTTATCTGTGAGATGCCCCTAACACGCACTAAATAGTTTTTCAGGTGGGGCTCATTCACAGCTTGCAAGCAGAGCACCTCTGTGTTGAGAGAAGGCTGATGCTCTAGACTGTTTTTTTAATTGTAAAGAGAAAAAACAATAAAAACAATACATAATTTCAAACCAAGATGATAGTAAATTAACAATGATTATTATATTGCATATTGTTATCTTCAAAATAGTTGCTCAGAGTACAAGATACAGGCATGCAAGATTGATCAGACAGTATAAGCACTAACTGTTCCTTTCAATGAACTCATAAGAATTACTACAGCCATCTTAGCTGTCATATGTATTTAAATTTTCCCTTCCTTCTTTTCTCCTTTCCCCATCCCAGTTGTTCTTTCCTTTTGAGCACTTTCTTTCATGCTCACACTATCTGTTGTGCCTTTTGAATCTTACTTACTTTTTCAGGTTCCTGCACTAGGGAGTCCATATAAGATGTTTACATATGCAGGTCTGATTTATTTCATCTATGAAAGGAGCCCTTCTCCACTGTTGGTGAGAGTGGAGAGTGGTACAGGCACTGTGGAAATCGGTGTGGAGATGCCTCAGAAATCTAGGACTAGAGGTCCCGTTTGACCCAACCATTCCCTTCCAGAAGAACTGAAAACATCACGCCACATCCATATCTCTTCCTCTTTGTTTATAGCAGTGCAATTTGTCATAGAAAAACCTTGGAAATAACCCAAATGCCCATCAGCTGAGGAATGGTTAAAAAGATGTGATACTTTTATATCATACAGTATTACTTAGTTATAGAGAAAGATAAACTCGAGGCTCTTATAGGTAAGTGGGTGCAACTACTTACTGTACTTACAGGTGCTCTCCAGGGGTACAGAGCGTGCTGCCCTTTCAATATCTGATTGTTCCCATTCCCAGGAAAGGCCTGGTGCTGCCTCAGGAGGTTGGAAGCCTGTCGTAGGCAGTTATAGAAGATGCCAGAAGTTAGACTCTGTGACTGAGTAGCTTACTTTTAAGCTTAGGATTGGAGCCTTTATAACTCATTGTCTAATAAAAAAAAAAATTAGAGCGCTTCCCATTCATCTTCCACACATTGAGCGTGATGTGAGGGTTGTATGTATGCTCATCAAAGGACACTAATCTGATGATACTTTTCAATAAAATTGATCCGCACCTCTACCTGCGCGCTGTCACATGTAGTGGTCTCGCCTGCACTCCTCCCCCTCCCCTCCCCTCCCTTCAGATCCCTTCTCCTCCTCTCTCCTCACAGTCCTCTCTTAGACCGAGTGCCTGTTTGCTGTCTGTCCCTCTGCATCTCTTTTCCTCTGCTCTTAGTGAAGTGTCCTCTCTTCTGCCTGAGCAAATGGATTCCCCTGCGCTCCGGCCTTTGCTTCTGCTGCTGTCGTGGGGGTGGAGTTGGGGGGCTTCAGCAGCCCGCCCGCTGCTTTCTTTGACTTTTTTTAAATCTCCCACTTTCCCTGGCTCCTGCCTCAAAGCTAAGTGTTTCTAAATGCCCTCCTCTCTTCTGTTTCAGATGAAGCTACAAACAAATATTCTTAAGCTCTGCATTGTTCTTTGAGCTAATGTGTTTCTTTTTTCTTTCACATAATAGACAAGCTAGTGCCTGCTTCCCGACTTCATCGATAAATATGTTGTCTACACATGTGTGGCTGCAGTCTAGATTACCAGGAATTACTCCGGTTTACCAACTTAATTTCATAAAAGAGGGGTAATTTAGCATCTGAAGGAGAGCAGACAAGCTTGACATCACTCTGCTTGCAGCCGTTCCAGGGCTTAGGCCGCGGTGGAGCGTGGGACTCCCACACGCTAACCTGGGCATTCTCCCAGTCGTGGCCTCGTTGTCCTGGGGCCTCTCTTTGTGTTCGAGGCCTCCCCACATTGGCTTTCACTCAGAACAAGAAGTGGGATTTAATTCAGCAGATCGAATTGCCGGTTGTAAATGGAACTCAGGACACATCCGGGTTTCTCCCCTGAAAGACGTCGCTGGCCAGGCTGTGTTTTCAGTGTCAGGGCCTGGGTGACGCGTGTGATGGGTGCTGCGGGCACGGGCCCGTCCGAGCTGGGCGCCAGGCCCAGCGGAGTTTTCTGCCACACGTTCCCGGCGCGGCGTGCTTGGCTGCAGAGGGTGCTGCAAGGGGCTGCGGAGCCCCAGGGGTGCAGGGCCCCAGTGGGAACGTGAGCTGCTTTTGAGACAGAGACACGCGGCGGCTTGAATCTTGGAAAAGCACTCAAACCTGGTGCGTGCGCAGCAGGAGAGGCCCGCAGCGGGCTGAACGGTGCTGCGCTTGAGCAGCCCCGCCGCCGCCGTGGCCCCCATTAGGCTGGCTCGGCCTCGGCTCCGCTGGGCGCTGGGCATGGCTCTGACGCACTCTCAGACCTCACCGTGGACAGTTCAATGTGTAAGATGATACATCTTATTTTTCATGATGCTAACGTAGTTAGAGCACAGTCATGAATTCTTTTGGGCAAGGTACCTTGCTTGAAGATTGCTTCTTCCCGCTTTAAACGCCTTGGAGATTCTGGTGATTTCACTTCTCTTCAGTCAGAGTACTGTGCCTCTTCCGACGGGTGGTTTCATTAAGGGCCTTCATCGCCAAGATTTCATTTGTAAGTGAACGTTTTCTGCAGAGGCCGGGGAACTCATCACGGGAGACTCAGCTGTTCTTCAGAAACATTTCTCATGGTTCTCAGACACGCCCCTTTTGTCCCTGGTCAATGTACAAGTTACATGAATGCCATCACTTTATAGCTGTATTTTCTTGTAGAGAGACATTCAGTAGCAGCATGTGCTATAGATTCAGCTTTGCTTTATGGACAAACAATACTATCTTTTTAAAAAATATTTATTGATTTAGTACAGCTCAGACTCCTAGTGATCCTCCTGTCCGAGCCTCCCCGGTGCTGGGATTACAGGCATGTGACACCACCACACCCGTGTTTTGTGGCCGGCTTAGCTTGGGGCCATCATAGCTTGTGATACAGGGGATTAAACCTGGGTCCTTGCGCCTGACAGGCAGGCACTTTGACTGCTGAGCTGTCTCCCTGGCTCCCAAACAGTGCTGTCTTTTGTGAAGTATATTAGACAGTGCTCACTGTGCCTGGTACAGAGAAGGAATAAACTTGCGCCCAGTCCTGGAGGATTGAGCTTTCCCATGGGACCCTGGAAAGGTCACCTTGAGGTCACTCTGATAAGGTTGCACAGTGCACGCGTACTCCAGGAACCCCGAGCACAGTGCCCAAAAGTCCAGCACGGCCACGTGGGGAGCTTGATTGTGTGTGTAGCTCATAGCATGAGAGGCCTCGCTGGGGCAGCTGTTAAGGGCAACACGAAGACCACAGCAAAAACAGAGGCTCACGCAGGATGAGGATTCACCAGTACCAAGGGATATGCAGCCACTGATCTGGTTCTGGTACCACTGGAGGGACTGTTCCTGCAACCAGGATGGGCTAATTATTTCTTTTAACTCATTCATGCTTTGGAGGTCTCCTATGTTGATTAATCCTCACATTCAACTTTCTGCTCATCACCTGGCCTCCTAAGAAGTTCTGACTACAAGGAGATAAAGCGCAGGATTTGGCAACCTACGGCAATGGAGGAAATGAGTCATTCCTAAATAATTGGCAGTTTTGTATCAGAGCACAGTTTTGTGACGTTGGTTACCTTTTTTTCTATGTGAGCCATTTATCAGGAACCCACTCTAGGGAATGCATTTGATTGTGTACTGGGAGGATACAGAGGTGGACGGGCAGGCACGAAGCCTGCGTGCTAAGTGGGCAGGCAGGCATGAGGAGCACGGTGAGGAAAACACAGGGAAGGAGGGACACAGTGAGGTCATACAGGGTGGCTGCGAGCAGGAGGGTGCTTGGAGGGAGGCTTGGAGAGAGATGCTGGGCTCCAGACTAAGTGCCAAGAGCACTTCTCCAGCAAATGAGAAGAGAACAGGTTCTCAGTGAGGAAGGAGGACAGGAAGCTGAAGAGCAGGTGAGGTCAGGTGAAGCAGAAGCTGGTCAGGAGTGGGTTTGGGTGTTTTCCAAGTGCAAGACGTGTGCAGAGTGTTGCGTCCAGCCTGAGAGAGCGGTCTGCCCCAGGGGTGCAGAGGAAAGCGGATCTCCCAGTCTGGAAAACTGGAGGTTTGCTTTAGCAGGGAACTCAATAAGGCTGAGTTCCCTCTGCAGGCTTCCAAAGCCAGCTCTGCTCACAGCTGTCCCTGCAGACACTGTCTGTGCCAGCGAGAGGCGCGTGGTGAGCACACTACCTCCGACAACTCTGGCCTCAAGGCATTCGTGTCCGAGTGGTGCCATGTTGCCGAATCTGAAAGTGGCCGTGCTCATTTGGGCAAATGCAGTCCAGCCAGCTCGGAGCGACCTTGGTGCTTTCAGGGATAGGTCTTCAGAGCAACCCCTTCTCCTTCCACTAGGAGTTTCTACTGAAGAGATCCCAAGAGTTCAGGCAGAAATAATGCCCTGACACCTTAAAAAAAAACATTTACTTTAGAGACTGTATGGCAGTAATTGGTGTGTCATGACAAGCATGACAGCGAAGGATGGGCTAATCAAATTGTCGTAGTAATTGCATGTATATGTTTGTCATATCTGATTGTATACTTACTATATACAGTTTTTATTTGTTAATTATATCTCAATAAAAATGTAAGTGAAAAGAAATTATAATCAGCTATAAAGAATGATAAACTCGAAGCCTTTATATTGAAGTGGATGCCACTTGAAAGTATACTCATAAGTGAAATAAATCAGACCCACATGTATAAAT
>NW_004524684.1:5897146-5920678 GCF_000260255.1 Octodon degus | reverse complement strand
CTTACCAAAAAGGGGATACAGATGACTGTCCATTTTGTATGTGTATTCAAAGTGGTTAGGATAGAGATATAGTTACATTCTCTTAATGAGTGGAGGGATTTGTTCTAATGGTGTTTGTAAATAAGATACCATGTCCGCATCTTGTACAGCAATTAAGCACTAGGAAGAATGTATGCCATGTGTTAATTATTGAAAGTGTCCTATCAATTTAATTTGAAACTGTCTCATTGCTATTTGTTTCCTCAATAAAATTATGGGAAAAAAGGGAATTAATACAAAATTCATTGGAAGCAAGTGACCTTTCATGGTCCTTTTTTCCCCTCACAATAGTTTTTTTTTCTCCCTCTCTATTAAGCACAATGTGCTGTGGTGCATTCACTTGGGGAAAGACAGACTGAGGATGAACCACGTCACCTCTCCTGAGTGGGATGAGGCCAGAAGAGAGGGAGGATGCGTCTTTTCAGTCACTTTGTGATGCGTAATTCACTTTTAATGAACCCCCATTTAGCAGGTAGTAAAGTAAAAATGCATTTTGCATTTGTTTAATGAATGAGCGTAGCAGTTGCACAGTCTGCCGGCCGCTCTGGCTCTCAACATCAGTTTGCTTATAAATCTGAACAAGACCTTGTCGAGCCCAGAGGCGAGCTATGGGAAAGCAAACCTCTCCTCCTCTCCGGTGCCTGCACGTATTCTGCATGTAGTTTAGCCTCCTGCTGCCAGCCCTGTGAGGGGAAGCCAAGGTCCAGCTCCCTCGGGGAGTCTGCTTTAGAACCCTTAAATTCCCAGATTAAAAACAGCAAACATTCTTATTGGGGCTGTAAAAGTCATGGGGTGACGCATGTTCTGTGGGACCACTTTTACTTATTTGCAAAACCCTCTACTCCCGTGCTGGACATTGCTGTTTGCACGACTGGTACATGTGCCATAACGGCCACAGATGAATCCTAGTGCCTACACCATGCCTTCCTCCGCCTTCAGCTGCTGTGGCAAAATACCTGACGCAGCGAGGATCTTACTTGTTTTCTTCATCGCTGGGATACAGGACTCAACAGCCCAACTTACAGGAGGGACATTTAAATTTGCTGTGTCACAACTATCGGCAACAGCAGGCAGAAACACTGAAATGGCGCCCAGCATTTGGAGGCAGATTTCTTTTACATCAATGGGCACTGACCACAGTCATCCCCAAAATATCAGGCCTGGTCTCTGGTGGTCTAGGGCTTCTACGGGACGAACAGGCAGGCAGTACAGAGGCAGAATGCATCTCAGCTGGGATTGGTGATACCGTGTGCATCCCAGGCGCCAGCTGCGCCTCCCAGTGGGCAGCTTGTCTAAGGAGCAACCGCGACTGGAGCAGGAGCTGTTACCTAGGCAACCAAGATGGTCAGTCGTCGTGGCTGGGGTGGGGGCATCTTCTGCTACATATCATGTAGGACTTTTACATGAAACGCCTTTTAAAACAAAAATCTGCCTTTATGTAGTATGTCAGTATTTTGTGGCTTTTCAGATTCCTTCGTGCTATCTTAATGTTGTGTACTCCCATCTTTATGGGCCTCTTTTAGACTTGCTTGTAACATGGAGCAGTCTTCCAGCACTATGGACCTGCTGTTGTTTCTGTTCTTAATGAATATTCCTGGACACTCTGTTGTCTGTGACAAGTGACGCTGCCGTGGAATCTTTCCTGTGCAGGTTCAAGCTGCCTTCCTCTGCAGACCTCCCTTCCTGCTCTCATCGTTTGTGCCTTCTTCCCAGCGTCTTCCTGCTTCAGGGTCTCCCCGCCCTTGAGCACCCTAGATTTTTCTGTCCTCCTGCTATTAGCTTCTGGGATGCTTGGGACTCTTTGTAAGAGATTTTTTCTAGGTTTTATTTATCCTGACTGGAGCATTATACAAAACTATCAGAGAAGGTGGTGAGGTTTTGCATTTATGGAAGGAAAATGAAAGAAACATGCTCTGCAGAGCAAATGTGGACCAATTAAGGATTGGAAAGAAAAGTACCCTTTACCAGCACTGACCACTGTGAACGAGTACAGAAGCCCGAAGAAAAGGTCGGCTGCCATCAGCGCCTTGCACTCCTTAGGCTGACATGGTGACACCCTGAGGAGACTCCTGCGTGCATTTGTGTCCCTCCCCGCTAAGCACCCAGCCTTAATACTGGGCTTTGCCCAAAGCTGTCCTAAGTTATAACTGTCCTTGTCTGTCCCAAGGCCGTCCCTCCAGCCATCACCATTTGTGCCTGGATTAAGCACTTCTCCTTTGTGTATCAGCAGTATGTGTGGCTCCTAGCACACCGCTGTGGAATGTTCTATGGCCATAAAGCCTAATAGTTTTTAGCCCTGTGGGCTCAGGACCTCCGTTTCCACTGATGAGTGCCGCAGACATTCGGTGAATCTGTTCTTCCCCCCTGAGCTTTACCTGCATGCTTCATTCCAGGAGGGGCACAGACGATGGTGGGCTAGGAGTGCCAGGGCGCCCGGCCAGTGTTCAAGTCTTGGCCCTTCGAATTGTGGCAGCAAGAGGCTTTGCCTCTCTTTCTGATTGGAAAAATGAGTATTAAAAATAACTACCTCGTTCTATAGTCCTAAGGGCCACACAGTGTGGTTTGCAAATAGCATTAGCGTTCAGATAGTGGGTGCCTTTTTGTTGTAAAGAGGGAAGCTTATCAAAATTCAAGACTTATTCCACCTGGCCTGAAGAGTCAAAGGTTTCTCATTCAGAACAAGTAAAGATAAGGATATGGAAAAACAGTTGTTGCTGTGCTGAATGTTTAAAATACAGTAAATTACAATGGAGAATAAAGAGAATCCAAATTCTGATAATGAAATGGACATAAACTAGACTGGAAGAAATGAAGCTGCTCTAAGCTTTTTGTCTCCCAGGTGCTTGGTTGCTCTACTATTGCTTTAAAAAATCTTTAAAATTGTTTTAAAACTATTTTTTTTTCTTTTTAAAAAAGGCTTTTAGAAGCTAGGAACTTTCCTTCCCTTTTCTGCTCCTCTGAGCTGCATCATGGGGCCTGCACTGTTTGACAGTTCCTAAGTAGGAAAGTTTTCAGTAATTCTAACATATGGCATGTGAGAAAATCTAGCTGCACGCCACAGTGCTATTATGTTATACTTGGTGCTTATTGGGCCTGTATTTTCATATAAGTATTGCATTTGATGTACAGTACAATCAAAGGCACAAGTTGTATGTGTGACATGCAGTGGATTTTGACAGATTTTATAATGCAGAAGCCCATAATCCCACCATGAGCTACAAGTCCTGTCCAGGAACTCCCAGTGCCTGGTGTTACGGCCAATACGTTGTGTCCACTCAGGGAGTCTAGAGGCTTAACCCCATAACTCAGGCCTTCTACATCTTAGGGTGGGAAGGGCGAGTCCTGTTCCAGGGTGTTGCTCATTGTGCCAACTGACAAGGTTTAGGAGTTCAGCTGGGTGGTTCTGCAGGGCCAGGTCGTTGCTGTGTAAACATCCTCAGCTCGGGGAGAGGAGGGCAGGGGATGGCGTGGGCGGAGAGCCAGCAACAGGGGAAGGGAGGAAGGAGGCTTGCTTTGCCCCCTGTGCTCTTGCTGCTCTTGCTGGCTTCTGCCACCCTGCACTGTCGCCCCTGTACCGTGCGCCACCCACCTTGGAGCCTGCTGAATGTGGACTGAAACCTCCGCAAGCTGTGAACTAGACGAACCTTTCCTTCCTGAATTCTGGACGTTGGATATTTTGTCTCAGCAATGAGAGAAAAGTAACCAGGGCACCCTGAGCTCCATTATCTGCTTTCTGCTTTGTTTTCTGGTAGCTTCCGAATGGCTTGTTTGGGGTCTGTGTAGCTCACCATTGGACAAGTGCTTTAAAAGTGAGGGACTTGTGCAAGTGGCAGAAGCCACTGTTTCTGGCTTTGCTGAGTGATGATTAGGGACTTGACATCATGGAGTTGAGTGGGGGACACAGGGGACTAGGAGCCACCAGCATTGTTTATTTAAGCCCCTGACTTAATGATTGTAGAATTCAGAAACGCCTGACTTGAGGCTGTGGCTGTTTCTCACTCTTTCAGCCTTTGTTTTCTTTTGAAATAAATGTAACTGATTCCCTTAATTCTTGGAAACATGCAAATCCAGGCTTGAGATATGCTTGTGGAAAAGTGTGAATGATTTTTGATTGATGCTAGCCTTTGGGTGGGCTTGTGACGTGATGGCAAGGGAGGCGTTAGGTGAGAACTGCTTGGAATCACCAGGAAATCAGAGCACTGGCGAAACCTTCTAGCGGGAAAATCTTCAGGACAAAAGAGTCCGTATTTAATTTGTTAGGAGACTTCTATGCGGGGAAAGCAGAAGGCTAAATAAAAAGTTAAAATAAAATGTTTTATTTTGTGAGCGTGAGTTAAAAGTTACTTTTTCAAATGTAGGATCTGGAGCACAAAAGGTCCCTGCGTGAGCACCAACTCTTGACCCTCCACTCTCCGCAAGAGCACTCGCCCTCAGTGCCACTGCGGCTGGGTCCCTGCAAGATGGGAGGAAATCACACCAGGTCTTACCTATAAGAGAGTTAAGAAATAACATCGCTTCCTACAATGCCAATTGACTTCTATAGTCAATTGTCTTCTGTTTCTTGTCTTCTGTTTTTTTCTTTCTGCCTAGTGCTATAAAGCTCCCTTGAAATGCAGAGAAATCATTGGCAAGGAGCAGAGCCAGTGCTGCTGGTAGCCTGCTGTGCAGTCCTTTCCCTCCTTTTTCTCCTTCTCCTGGCTCTGGAGTCATCAGGTGCAGGCGGGTGGAGAAGCAGAGAGTGGTTGGTCCACAGCCCAGTGTCAGGGATGGCTTCTGCTTGCGGCAGGCCTGCTGGGTTCAGGGCTGGAGACCAACTCTGTCCAAACCGAGCCGCCCAAGGTATGTTCCTGATTACAGATTGCGTCATGGATGTTCTAGGAGCTGGATAGGACTGCTGTCGGTTGTGACACTGTCACAGTTATGCTCCCAATGGATGGAAGACGCAGGAGGTTTTGCCTCCATGCCCAGCCATTGTGTCAGTGTGAGGTTAGGAATGTTGGAGACTGCGTTATGACTTCCACGGTACGTTGGGGCGGCCTCTGTACTGGGTTGCAAGACGGAGATTTTGGCCTCCTCCTGGCAGCACCTTTGGGATTGTCATTTGCTCGTCACCCTGCCCAAGAGCCACCTGATGAACCTGCTGCTGCTGCAGCAGGATGTCCTGCACGCCCTCCCTGCTGTCTTCCTAATTGCAGTGCAGCTGCATTCTGACGTGGCCCCACATATGGAGCTGATAAAAAAAAATACCCTGCATTGAATGGATCAGGTGCAAGAAAAACACGAGACCTCGGGCTCGCAGTGCGTCTGAGCACAGGCAGATGGTGGCTTGAGGTGGATGGGGCCCTCCATTTCCTGAGAGCCAGCCTTGGATCAGTCTGTCTTCCTCGTCCCAGAAGGGATCACTCTCTTTGGCTTTGATCACCTGGAAACAAGGACCCTGAGTTCCCTGCTGTGAGTGTCAGCGCTTCTTCCATGTCCCCGGACTTGGCTGCGTGCCTTGTTTCTTATGTGCCCGGGTGCAAGCGGCGGCTCCGAGGCTTTGCAGTGGTCACAGCGAATCTGGAAGCCTGTGTCACGGTGTCGACGACATTCTGCTGCCAACATCGGCTGCTGATTAGAACCCACAGCTGCCCCTGGACCTTTCTGTACATCCCTGATGTCTCCTCCCGGAAGTGTAGGTCTCCAGAGTGAAAGACTCCACCCCTGTACTTGAGAGAAATTTTTTATTTCTTATCTGTCTCTTCTCAAATCTCAGTTATATATGCACACAAGTTCATCTCAAGACTGGTACCTGAATTTAGCCCAAGGAAATGCACAAACTAGACGAAATTTATTCTAAATTGAGAGTGTGTTTGTGTGTGTGTGTGTGTGTGTGTGTGTGTGTGTGTGTGGTATTGTGGTGCTCATCCTGCTGTAAGCCCACAGTCTACATTTAGGCTTTCTTTTGAGACGGGGTCTTTCTAAGTTGCTCAGGCCCCCAGGTGGGACTGGAGCCTGAGACTCTCCTGCCTCAGCCTTTCGGGGCACCAGGGTGATAGTGTGTGCCACGGTGCCTGCCCTGCGGTGTTTTCAGAGTGCTCACCCTTCCTCAACATTTTGGGGACTGCTTTTACTGCAAAGAGCGTTCTCAACAGTTTTACTCCATGTGGGACTTACATATTGCACTGAAACACTTTCCTTGCATCTTTGGAAACTTAGGCTCAGAGCACTGTGTGCACCTCAGAAGCCCGTGAAGGTGAACTTCACTTGTGGTGTGCAGCCCGCTGTGGAGGGAGAATCCGCCAGGGCTTTCCGCGAGGACAGCAAAGACGCTGTGGCCGGCTGGGCAGGCATGGAGCAGGGGCAGGCACTGCGCCTCACCTGGGGGCGGCCAAGGCGTGTGGGGCGGGGCCCGCCCTCGGCCTTGCTGGCCTCTCAAGTGCGCAGGAGGCAGGAATGATCCGTGGTCCACGGTGTTCTTTCTATTACAGTGCATGGGGCGCTGATGAAAGCACCCTGCAGCTGCCTGCGGAAGATAGTTACGATTAGACGCGCTCATCAAATGCTGGCGATTGTGTTGGCGTGGCGTCACGCTGAGGCGGGAGAGTTGGGACTGTGGACACAGATTCTGGAGATGGCGGCTTGTTTGGTTGCTTGGTTGGTTGGTTTGGGTTTTTTAGTACCAGGGGACGAACCGAGAGCCTTCACACAGAGCAAACCAAGGCCCTTTAAAGGAATTTTATTTGTTTTTCAAGACAGCCTTTGTAGGCACTGAGTTGTTCATGGTGGAGCCTCCTGCCTCAGCCTCCCGCATACGGGCCCAGGTGTGTCCCTTGCACCTGGCTGGGAACAGCCTCATGTTGTCAGGCTGCTCCCACGGTGACACCGGCCTCCTCGGCCAGCAGCTCATCCTGTGGCAGGAAGCTGTTACCGGTGCCCATGCGTTCGCCAATTAATCACTCTCGATTGTTTATTGTTGCAGTTTCTTTATTTGTGTTTCTGGTATGTCCTGAGGTGTCTGATGCTTGAATTCAGCTGTGCAGTTTTGTCTCCAGTTTTTCTGTCAAATTTTTCTGATCTGTAAGTCGAGTTTAAGGAGAGAAGTGAAGGCCCAAGAACAGACACGTTCTGCTAATAAGCAGACCCCGATTCCAACCCTCCCTACCCCCACCGAGTGTGCACTTCCGAGTCTCCAGCTCAGTGTGGTGACAGCCCGCTGGCCTCGCCTCTGGAGCCCCTTGCATGGTATGGTGCGCAAGTTTGTGTGTCTGGTTTAATTCACTCACCATTACGGTCTCCTACGGCTGGCCCAAGCTCGTCTTTCTCAAGGGCTGACTGGCAGCGCTCCGGAAGCCCACAGCTTTTCTTGTGCTGAGGGCCATGTGGGTTTGAAACTCCCCCTGGACCAGGTAAGTCAACATCTACCGAAATAATCGGGAAATGAAATTAAACAAGGGGGAGAAGAACCAGGAGAAGAGTAGAGCAGCTATGCCGTATACATCACGCTTCGTGGGAGGAATCCAAATTATAAATTAAGAGCAAAATGGAAATATAGTAAGGGCAGGACAGTGGCTTCTTCTCAAATGGGAAGGGGCTCAAGAGGTGCCAGGGGGAAGGGGGGGCAGGGACACAACAGGGAGGAAGACGCGCTCTGTTCTTGTGCCGGCTGCACACGAGGAGCGAAAGCCATGAGCTCCCCATGGCAGGAGAGGAAGCCTCTCACCGCACTCGCTTGACACCAGCTGTGCTCTCTGGGCTGCTGCAGGAAGTTAAGACTACACCTAAGCATTGGGTAAGAAAGTGACTGGAAACACGCAGTTTAGAATGCAACTGTTTAGTATTGAAGATTTTTTTTTCTTTTAACTGCACATCTCCCTTTTGCTTATGAGATTATGCAAGCCTCCTTGATAAGTACAAATTTGTGGGTAGGTGTGGATATGCCATCCTTCAGTGTCGCAAAGAATTTGAACTTAAAGATGATACAAATCTAATAATGAACATATGTGTGAAATCCCCTTTACCCACTGAGATAGAGATAGCAATTTTAATAATAGGCATGCCCTTTGTTTCTGTGGAATATTGCCCCTGAGAAGGTCACTGCCTTTGAAAAAATAATAAACCCACAAATGATCTCATTAATGTGCACATTAATTAATGACTGGATTCTCTTTCTCTCTCTCTCTTTTTTAAAGATACAAATCAAAGTGAAGTCTCTTAAAGAAGTAGCTCAGTCCAGAGATTTCTTAAAAATCTTTGGTTTCTTTTCTGTGTATGAAGCCAGTATGAAGATTTCCAATCACCTTTGAAAAATGGAAATTCTGACCTTTAAATACACAAACCACTAACCATTTTTAAAAATTCAAAAGCTAGAGCTGAATGTAAATAGTTCTGTGCCTTCACTATGGGAAGCTGGGTAGAACAAAGGTGGGGAGGCGGGCACAGGAGCTGAACACTGCTGACTGTGCCCACACTGAGGGTCTGTGGTCGGGGAGACTGGGGTGGCTCCTGTACCCTAGCCTACTTGCTGTGGAGGACCCCTGGGGACCGCACTTGTCCCGGGCCTGTCTTGGGTGTGAAGGAATATAAGGTGTGTAAAAGTGCCCTTGCATGACTTGTGAAAGAGGACGTGTTCAGGAATTTTGGACTTTTAAAAAACAATTTGACAGTATATGTTCACAATAACAGGTCCATATTATAATAGAAAATCAGTTCTCCTAGTATTCTGTTTTCTCATTATTGGAGTAGATCAGTCATATATAAATCACCTTTTAAAAGTATTTACTAGGGCTGGACAGTTAGCTCAGCAGATTAAAGTACCTGCTTAGGCAGACGCAGAGACCAGGGTTTGATCCCTGGATTACCGTGCTGGCCCTGCCCCCGGGGTGTGCTAGACAGCAATTGAGACTGGACGTGGTGGCGCACACCTGTAATCCCAGCGCTTGGGAGGATGAAAACAGGAGGATCACTGAGTCTGATCTGTGTAGTGAGACCCTGTAGACTCTATACTAAATACATAAAAATAAAAAAGTATTTGTCACGCATGAACACTGTTACTGAGTTGAATTTTAAAGGATCTGTCGTAAAATCAGCCAAGGTTCTTTTCTTTGGAAAATATGGGATATACACAATTTTTTTTTAAAGTGTATGGGAAGTGGGGAGGGTAGAGGATAGGGAAAAGGATTTGTAGAAGTTAAATTTTAAAAAAAGGGAACAGGTTAGGCATAATTTAGCTTTATAAACTGTCTTTAAGGGCTTGATTCTATTATAAAGCAAAATATAGGAACAATTTTGATTTTATACTGTGTTATTCCAGTATTTTGCTTCATACAGAAATATTATGTTTGAGATACAAATACCTTAAACATGCACCAAAATATTTTGGTATTGTAACTATCCAGAATTAAAGGTACAACTCTTGAATGTTTTAAAGGGTTTTTTGACATCTCTGTTTGTAACTTTTAAGCAAGATAGTACAATAATTTTTATCCTAGCCATTACACTGAATATGATTTTAAGACATTCTTGATTTTTAAAAAGTGTGAACAATACATATTTTCTTCATTTTATAATTTTTTCTGTAATAAATTCAGAAGGAGCCTGTCTCATAAAATTGATTTATCTTGTGTGGATACGCATAATGCACAAGAAGCAAATCAGGAAAATAATCAATCTGGTGACTTGGTTTCGAGAAGGAAAATTTTCCATGTTGTATATGAAAAATCCCTTTTTCTTTTATTTGGTTTTTGGTGAGTTCAGTCTTTAGCATTTAGTAGAAGAATGTTCTTCCATGGTTTCTACTGTGGAAGATTAAATGCCCTTTTCTAAGCGAGAAAAACTGGACTTGTTGTGAAAAGGTGCAGCTCAGAAACCATGCTAGTAGAAATGAGTATAAATTGCTGAAGATCCACAAGTGAAATTCTTTAACAACAAGTGAAAAAGTTGTATTGAGTTTGAATATATGGTGCAGAGTCGGTATATGCTCACAGTCTGAGAGCTGCTTCTGATGCTTGTGGCCCCTGAATACAGTTGGCTTTGCGTTAGATTCCTTGAGCTTTACAGCTCAGGATACATCTCCTGAAGGCAGTGGTGTCTTGGGTAAGTGAGCGCATTGCTTGAAGCACGTTGTTTTTCTGCTCACGTTAGCTTGATATGTTATATGCTGCTCTGTAGAAAGAACTAATTGATACTCTTGGCAGTAAACTTTATTTGCTGTTGATTTAATGATAGTCATACTCACTTAATCTCAGCCCCAAACCCAAGTATGCACGCATTAAACATTGCCCCTTGTTGTTCCTATCACGCCGCAAGTCATTCCCTTTAGGACGGATTTCATCCTTTACACAGATGAAGTCACTAAGGAAAGTTGTGGAGAATCATGTAAGAGACCCAGCCTTTGGGAGTCTCAGCAGGCCTGTGGTGCCATCTCGGTTCTGCTCTGCGGTCCAGAGCTTTATACCCCTCTCTGTCCAGAGGTTTCTGCAGAGGACGCTGTGGCTGGCGGGGCAGCTGTTCTCCTGCCGGGGGCTGCTGCACGGTTGTACTTCCGGTGCCCTGAGAGGCTGTGGCGGCAGCAAGTTAGGGTCTGCCTGGAACTTGGCGTCTAAAATGAAAAATAGATTTTAGAAAAAGCGTCAGGGATGTAACCCAGCAAGAAGGCTGTGGGGTGAATGGCTAGTTACACACACACACACACACACACACACACACACACACACACACACAGACAGAGAGACAGAGCGACAGAGACAGAGCGACAGAGAGACATACACAAATGTAGCACACGCAGCTGTATTTCTGCTGTTAGGATGGTGGTACATTTTTCACACTACTGACGTAGCTGCATGTGCAGTAAGCACTGCAGTGGAATCTGCAGTGCGAGCGGGACTCGCATTAGCCTGCTCACCTCCTTCCTCCTCCCTTCCTCACCCCTCCCCCAGCTCTAGGACAGTCAGAGATGGGGGCCGGAGACGAGTGAGCTCCTGGCGGCACAACTGGATCTCTCGGGGCCCTCGTGGCTTGCATCCTCAAATCGATCGCACAGATTTGAAGTGGATATTCCCCAGATACTTGGAATTTCTTTGTGGGCCGTTGGCTTTCTTCAGCAGACTGACCTTACGCAGGGCTGAAAAGCATTTCCCTGGAGCTTTAGAAGGCCTTGAATGAATGCAAACTGGCCTGTGGATCAGATTCTGCAGCCCCTTTGTGTGTATAGAGAAGAAAATGCGTAAAAAGGCAAAAAGGGTTCGGGTTGAACACTGAAATGTGAGGACATGGCTTTATGGTTGTATAGCCATCTGTTAATTTTAACCATTATTATGTCTTTCAAAAATGTCTCATTTGTAATCAAGGCAGTTACAGTGGAGAAAACCTGGAAAATTATTTCAGTAAACAGTATGTCGGGCCTAGTGCACGGCTGGCAGCTTGGACTCAAGTGCTGAGAACGACTTGCGCGGTGCTGTCAGGGCAGACTTGCATCATTAAGTAGGGCAGAACGCTTTCAGTTCCAATCTCAGAAAAATGTTCAGCACTGCACTTTTAGTAGTTGAATGTTACGGTTGTCTTAGAAGTAAAATGTAAATAAAACGCACCTTCAGAATTCAGTAGCATTAGATGGCGTGGTGGCATACTTCTGTCACCCTGACACCTGGGAGGTTGAAACTGGAGGATCTCTGCGGGTTCAAGACCAGCCTGGGGGCTACAAAAGTGAGTTCAAGGCCAGCCTGAACAGCATAGTGAGACCCTGTCTCAAAATACTACTACTACTACTACTACTACTACTACTACTACTACTACTACTACTAATTTAATAGAGTAAATCAAGTGCCTGCTTCGGCAGAGCCAGCAGCTGGGTGTGATCCCTGGGCCTGCTGGAAAGTGATTGAGACTGCGCGCAGTGACACGTATCTGTAATCCCAGCACTTGGGAGGCTGAAAATAGAGAATCACTACGAGGCCAGTCTACGTAGTGAGATCTTGTAGATCCTGTAGACTAACTATATAAAAATACATAAAAGAAGAATAAATAAGTTGGGGAATTACTGAGCTAGGGGCAAGAATCTTTGATGTATTTGCCCCACAGGAAGACACTATAGTAGGCTCTGAGTGCTGAGCTTTTTATGTTTGTTGTCTGTTCTGTGCTCTTTTTAAAATATTTATTTGTCTGTTTATTTATTTGGTATAGGAACTTGCTATGCGGTTTTGATGCAGAGTGATCTCCTGTCTCAGCCTCCTCAGCTCTGGAGCTGTACGCGTGCACTACCACACCTGGCTTTAGCACAGGCACAGCCGGTGCTCCCAAGGTTCCTGGGCTGGCACCATATGCAGTACCCGGGATTAAACTTGGGTCTTCATGCTTGGCAAGCAGGCACTTAGACCTCTGAGCTCCCCCCCCCCCCAGGCCCTGTTCTGTGTTTTTTTTTTTTTTTTTTTGCAGAACTGGGGATTGAACCCAGGCCCTTGTGCTTGCCAGGGAATCGCTTATTCCACTGAGCCATCTCCCCGGCCCCTGTTCTGTGTTCTTATGGTGACGCTTAAACTAGTTTTCAAACTTAGATAAAGAATTATGTCGAAAATGTAAAATGCATTTGTTGGACAAGGGACAAGATTCACAGCCTGCTTGCTAGAGGTCGTCTGCGGCGAGTTTGGAGCGTGCAAAAGGTGAAGCGTTTCCCTGTAGATGGAATCAGCTGCTCCCAGGATCGCCCTTGGCTGCACTCACTTAATGAACATAGGGGCCAGTGGTGGTGGTACTGTTTTCACAGAGGAGGAAACCGAGGCTGAGGTGTTAACTAGTGTCCTTCTGTGCCAGGAGTGGCACTGTGGCCCCAGCCGGTATTGCTGCAGGGTCCAGGGTTGCGTGCTTCCCCCATTCGCTCGCTGGGCTGGCTCACCTGGTGGTCGGTGTCTCCTCCTCCGCAGGCAGGAGGCAGGGCACAGCTCAGTCCACTCTAATGGGCCAGGTCTTAGCGAGTCAAGCAGCTTCTGTGTTAGCAAGCATTCAGGAGTCGTGGGAGCCCGGGATCCTGTGGGCGGCACGTGGGCTTCCGATGGTGCTGCTGGCGTGGGGTGGCCTGTGTGCGTGCGCACCCCAGTGTGGGCATCGCCTTCCAGCCCATCCTGTGCACTAATTGCTTGCAGCCGGGCCTGCCTACCTTTGACAAAGTAAACCACTTGGAATGAAATGCATTTGACCCCTAATACGTGACGATGAAGAAAGAGACAATTGGGGCTGGAGAGATGGCTCAGTGGTCTAAAGCACCTACTTAGAACAAGCTTGGCAAGGCATCAGGGACCGCGGTTCAATCCCCCAGCACCACATGCCAGCCAGTCCCGCCCCCTGGTGGGCTGAGCTGGCCACACACACACACACACACACCACACTCTCTCTCTCTCTCTCTCTCTCTCTCTCTCTCTCTCAAATAAAAATAAATAAAAAAAAAAGAGACAATTAAAATTGCATAATGGTTTGCACTTCACCGTTATTACTGTGGAAAACTGTCCTGTGACTTGAATGACGGGGCTTTGCGAACCTTACGACGGGTCTGAGGAAAATCGGTCCAGCTCTGAGGAGAAGCCCTGGAACTGTGCGAGTGCCTCCTAAAGACAACGGTAAATTTACTTCGATAGTCGCGTCAGAGAGCGCAGTTATTTTTAGCTACTCTCGCTATGTGGACTAATCAGGGGACACCGGCGAAACATGGAAGGCCAGGTTCTCCCGTGCGCTTCCTAGGGCTGTTGTCCGTGTGGAGTTAGTCTTCCTTTCTCCTTATGGAATCTTCATGAAAGCTTAGTCCCGCATTAAAACAGTAGTCTAAATATATTATGGATTTATCTCAGACTCTGAAGGTGTCATATTTGGCATACGTGTAAATTTACAAAGTAATTGTCATTTAGGGACTATGAGATGTAACTCTTACTAACAGCATGCTCATCAATACTGTTTCCTTGCTACAAGAATATTACTGGACTGATACTGTTTTATTTTATTTATTATTATTATTATTATTATTATTATTTATTTTAATTTTTATTTTTTTTTGGCTGGCTCAGCCCACCTTGGAGGCAGGCCTGGAGCAGCGTGTGATGCAGGGGATTGAACCTCTGTTCCTGTGCATTTGCCTGAGCTTGCCTCAGCAGGTGCTTTAGACCCCTGAGCCATCTTGCAGGCCCCTGATACTCTGTTTTAAAGAGATTAATACAAAGGAGAGAGATAAATTGAACTATAATGCTGTTCTAACACTAGGGATGGTTATTGTGAGAGCTTTTATTGTGTTGCTGTTTTCTTTTATCAGTTGAACATAACTTAGTATTTTTTTATTCACCTCACAAAACCCATAACCCAACATATCATTGGTCTGTTCATGATTTTTTAATAAGGATGTGTTAAACATCTACCATATGTCAAATACAGAGATGGTGTGTGGACCATCTCTGGGGAAGTGTGGGGAAGGAACGTGCTTGCTGTGCTCCCTTTCGAGCCACGTCGAACCTGTCCCCAGAGTTAGACCTGCCTTCGCCAGTTACTTGTGCCCTGTGCAGTATGAGTAGACACTGTGTAATTGGCACAGACACGGCTGAAGGTATGAGAACACCCGAGCGGTGATTTCGCCTCTCAACCTGCCCACCCCTGGAGCACACTGTGAGCTCAGTGCTGGGCCGCGCAGGAGGGCATGGTGGTCACGTTGGTTGGTAGGGTGGGCAGGTGCCTGGAAAACTGGTACCACTAGGAAGGGCTTTGCCATGTTTTTATACCTGATAATGTGAAAGAGCCTTTTGATTTAGGTTACAGGAGGACATAGGAAAGGATTTTAGAAGCAAGTTTGCAGCAAAGCCTAGCATGCTACCTGCAGAATTTACCTGGCCATTCTGTGGGGGCCTCAGAAGATTAAGAGGCAGAGAAAGCCCAGTAAAGGCTCTGTTGATGAACTTCGGTGGAGGTGGGGATGTGGTTCAAGCTTCCGGTGGAGGTGAGGATGCTGTCAGAGCTTCAGATGCAGGTGGGGATGCCACTGGAGCCTTGGATGTGGGGAGGGGGTAGGTGCCAGGGGAGGAGAAGCCCTCCCCTTTCCACTGCAGCTCGGATCTGGGTGCTCTGGTCCATGTCCCTGGCATTTGGTGGAGGCTGCTTTCCAAGGCCACGAGGCATTCGGGCCTGGACATGAACGTTCCTAGCTGCTTTTAGCAAAATTTACAGTGAGAATTGAAATCAAACGTAGCACAGTGTGAGATCTGAAAACTTTACAGGTTGGCCAGAAAAGAAGTGTGTGTAAGCCGTGGCCAAGGAGGTTGTGATGCTTGGTGCCTGCAGCAGTCGGCTCTGCACTGGGACAATAGCAAAGATGCCTCGCAGGAGTTGGCAAGGCCACAGCTGTGGCTTAGAGATGCCCCGACGCAGATTTGCTTCATAGACTTTTCTGGGCAGAATGGGTTGGAAAGAGAGAACTGGGCTACCCAACGATTCCCTTCCCCTATAGTTGTATAGGGGCCACTGCAGCTGGGGTGCAAGTGGCCCTAGGCGTAGTGTGTTGTCCATGTGGCACCAGCTTTGCAGGCATGCAGCAGGAAGAGAGTGGGGTCATAAAAGCTGCTTTTCATTCTGTAAGATTTTGAAGGAACTCCTAGGAGGCCAGGCTTGGTGCTCCAAGGAGTAAGCCATGCGAGTTAATGTGTGAAGAGGCTGTGGAAACAGTGGTGGAGACAAGAGGGCAGAGGTGCCAGCAGGAAGCCCTGGCTAATGCAGGAAGGCACCGACCATGTGCACTGCCTGCCCAGGAGAGTGACCATGTTGGCTGCCAACAGCAATGCCAAGGCTGTCCTGGGCTCTGGGAGCCCCCATTCTGTCACAGCAGACCCAAATGCTGCATGTGGAGATGCAGGACCTCCTGCATGGCCTGCTGAGCTGTGGTCTTGCTTTGTTCTCATCTCCATTTCCTTCTGCCTCCATTTTGGAGTTGGCCTTCGTGTTTCCTTTCTGTCTCATTGCATCTTGGAGGCATATCATCTATCTTTATAATAAGTATAGTACTTCTGTAGGGACTGATATGAAGCTCCACTTGAGGCTCAGAGTAGACTTTGGAGTTGTACATTTGAGCAGACCTGAAACTGTCAAGGCTTTGGAGACCGGTGCAGGTGCATTGAATGCTCGGTGCCCTGTGTGACGGACATACTGTAGAAGGCAGGGGAGGGTGCTACTGCTTGGATCTTCCATGCTTTGGAGGCCTGGCCCCTGGGGAGGCTGTGGAGTATTGGCAGAGGGCTTGCTATGAGGCACCCCTTTCAAAGGGGACCTGGGACCTGTTTCTGCTTTTTCTGTGTTATGATTTCTGGCCATGGAGTGGGTCATCCTTTCTAGCACACAGTCCCACCCCCATGGGCTGCCTCACCAGGCATAACATCTGATCATGGGCTGGAGCCCTAGACATATGAGCGAAGGTAACCCTTCTCTCTTTATAAACCAACCATCTCAGATACTTACTATAATGAAGAAAAACTGCTAACCATATAATGATTGCCTATGTTGGGCTAGGACTTACTGCTACTAACTGACCTCAAAGTGATTGGGGGTCCCAAGGACCTCCACAGAAGAGAGCAACATTGTTTTTTCTCTTTTTGCAGCAATACAGAGTGCCATGTTAGAGAATTTTTAGGTTCATCTTGAAAATGGCAGATGGAGGGAATGCAAGTGGATAGCATTCATCTTAAAAACCACTAACTCTGTGGCTGAGGCCAAATCCGAGAAGACTTCTCGCTCGGAGAACTCCCTGTGCAGGACCCAAAGCTGCCGGCTCTGCGTTGACAACGGGCTGGTCATTTGTTCATCAGCATTCTCGTAGGACCTGTTCTTTCATCAGTCTGAGAACTGTGTTGTGGTCTGAAAACTGTTTTGTAAGATACAGACCGTGCTGAGGCCTTCCCGTAGACGATTTTTGGTAGAAAAGTATAAAAGTATGTCATCTTGCAAGGCTGATTTCAGGTTGCTCACAGAAGCTAGCATGCTGATCTGACTTTGAGACCCTCCTCAATTTGCCACACCTCAATTTGGGTGTGGGTGTGGATGTGTGGCTTATGTACTGTGTAGTTTTTCAATTAAATTCAGCTTAATACAGACCTTCATTGACTTGCATGTAATGCACATCTATGCTTGGAAAATTACGAGGGACATGCTGTGGAGGAAATGAAACTTGCACACAGAAGCACACACACACACACACACACACATGTGCGCACGTGTCATGTGCGTAACCATGAGCATAGCACCCTGTGACCTTTGGACCCCTGAAGTGGATCGTGAGACCATGGAGAATTAGAGATGGAGCAGAAGACACATACCTGTACATGTCCAGCCTCTCAGGTGTGTGCACAGGTTCCAGGGGAAATCATTTTACAGTAATGTTGAATTCACAGGAGGCTCTTACTCAGGCATTTGAATCCACAAACATCAAGAGCTTTACTCTAGAGAAGGCTTTCTACATTTCAGATCCTGGGGTTTGTAAAGGTTGTGAAAATTCCCTTAGAGGAGCGTGTGTCAGGAAGAGGCAGAGAGGAATTTATTAGGCAAAGCTCTGAAAGAAAACAACCCTCCAGAGGGAGCGAGTCTAAGTTGTGGCTGCTCCATGGGGAAGGCGTGGAGGGAGAGCAGCAGAACCTGTGACTGTGGGAGGGGATTCCTGTCTTCCTGGAGGGGTAATGGCCTGCGCATGTGGGACAGAGCTGTAGCCATGGCTAGAGAAGGCCTGGCATAGAGTGAAAAGGGATGGCCTGGTCCCAGGTAGGAAAGCTCTTTACCTGGTAGAAGGGAACAACCAGGCTTATCTTCCTGTCTCGGACAGGAAGATATTCAACTGGGCTTGTGTCCTGAAGCTGTAGTTTTTATTTTTAAGATTTTCGTTTTCCTTGTGCGGCCCTTTTATTTTCTGTCCTCCCTCACCTAGATCTCGGCTTCCCTCCTGAGAGTGCCCTGCTTAGGTCCACGGCAGCAGTGCTCATGCTGTCCCCACTCAGTTACGTGGGTGGTGGGCTCACTCAGAGCTCCAGTTTTCAGGGTTTGAAAAATAAGAAAATGTTATTCATGCACAAAATGTCACATGTCACAGAGCAGTTGTGTCACCGGACAGAGCCCCAGGAGGGTCTCAGGGTGAGACGCCCTACATATACAGCAGGATTACAAGTTCTCTGATTCCTACTGTGGAAAAATAAGCTTCTTGACACGCCATTGAGAGGCTTGGAGGAAGGGTTTTAGTAGGCTGAAAGTTTAGTCCCACTCAGAGAAAGCGCGCCTGCCCCAAGAGAGGGCAGACATTGTTTCCTGGAAGTGGGAAGGTCTGTGCTGCTGTTGCAGAGTGGAAGCCCTGGGAAAAGGCTGTCTTCAAAAGGGTGCTGGACTGTAGTGCAGGTGCATGCCCAGCTTTAAGTATTTTCAGATGGATAATTTAAGTATTTCAGAATTCACTCAACCTGTTCCACTACTTTATGATTAGGCTCCTGTGCATCACTTTTTACAGTCAGCCACTTTGTGGATGTTCCTAGTCCTGAGATGTGAAGGATCTGTGAGGACAGCATCTTCCCTGGGATGGTTGGACAGCAGCCTGAAAGGGAGGTCACCAGCGACCCCCTGGGGGTTCAGTCATGGTGTGACCTCATGGTCATGCCCCTCCAGCTTCCCAACCCCTCCTTGTACCCTCAGAATATGATCTCCACATTGATAAGGTAGAGCCCTTAATGTCCAGGCCCTTCTGGGAGTCCATCCCCTGGACACAGGATGTTCCCGGGCATTTTAGATCGAAGCTATTGTCTCAATTACTCTTCTCTCATTACTGGGACAAAATACCCAACACAGAAAATTAAGGAAGGAAAGGTTTTTTTAGCCCACTGTTAGTGGAGGTTTCAGTCCATACGTGGCTGGCTCGAAGGCAGAGTGGTACATGGAAGAGAGCCGCTGTTCATGGTGGTGGAAAACAGCAAAAAGCAAAGGGAGGAGCAGCGGCTGTGGCAGCTAGCCAGCCTCTCTCTCTTCCTTATATTGTATTCAGGCTGTCCACCCCAGTGTAGAACATGAATTAGTTGGATCATGAATTAATCCCGAACTCTAGAAAGCTAATGACTGGCTGCATGAGGCTTTGGGGAGACAGCTAGATATAAACCATAACATTCTGCCCCTGAACCTCCAAAGACTCATGCACACCCCTTTATGCAAAAGGCATTTTAGTCCATCTCAAAGAGTTGCCAAAGTCCTAACAGTTTCAACCTTCCTGAAAAGTCCAATTCTGAAATTTCCTCCAAGATCTAAGGCAAACTCTTAGCTGCAAGCCCCTGTACAAAAATTAAACATTTCCAACACTCAGTGGCACAAGAAACATATTATCATTCTGAAAGTGATAAACACCAGGATATATAACATTGGGGCAAGAGCAAGTCCAGAATCCAGAGGGGTAGACGTTAAGTCCTGCAGTTCCACATGAAACATCCAAAGCAATCTGTGGGGAGCTTTGTGCTCCACGTGGCCCACCTCTGTGGCACTTTTGGTGGTAGCTCCCAGGACTTCTCTGTTAGGCTGGCTTTGCTCCCTTCTTGCATCTTTCCTTAGATGACCCACATTCCTGGACTGTGTAAACTTCTGGGGTCTCCACTGCACTGCAGGCTTCTCCCTCTCTGATTCACACCCTGCCCTCTCAGGCCCACTGCCTGGCCTCCCAGGCCTTCTGAAGTCTAGGCAGAAGCCTTCTTAACCTCAGAACGCTTGCAGTTTGCATGTGCCCCAAACCAGCGCCACACGAATGACGCCATGGTCTGCCGCCAGCTGGACCGTGACCCAGGTCTTCTTTTCTCTCAGCGGTATGGGTTGAGTGCCTGGATTGCTGAGCACTCTGAACCTGATTCTGAGGAGCAAATCTTTGTGCCACTGCCATCCTGGAACCCAGTGTGGCCACTGCCAGCATTCTGGAACATGGTGCTCTGTGGCTTTTTCTTCACAGCAAGGACTTTGGCTTTTACGCTTTTGAGGCTGCAAAGGGTGGAGACTGGACGCTTCCTGTGATGCCCTCAGGCTGTCTTTTCTGTTCTCCTGTTCCTTCGCAGCAGTTGAGATCCTGTCAGCTCTATCTTTGCAGCCCACAGATACATTGGTGCATCATTTCTGGCCAAACTCACAACACTGTAAACCATCCTGCTGGGCTCTTTGCTGTTAATTCTCAACACAAATCTGACTAAGAGTCCCCAGCAATAGCCATGCTACTGCCTCAACATTCAACTAGCTCACATTTATTTTTTTTTCAGACTAATAAGTCCACCGTGCTTAATCTCAGTGTCAGACAAAGTCTTTGGACATGAGCAAAATATAAATGAATTTTGTACCAAGCCATAGTATACATCATCTGGAGTCCAACAACTAATGCAGTTCTTCTTCCCAGTAGAAGCCTCTCCAGTCTGGTCTTTATAGGCAGGATTTCTGTCAGCCTTCTGGTCTTCTGAACTCTGACCAGAATCTCTCATACAGAACAGTCAAAGGTGTTCTAGCGCTTCTCTTTCAGGTGGCATATCCAAACTTTTCCTATCTCTTCCCATAAGCCATTTCCAAAGGCCCTTGAACCACATTGTCAAGTATAGTCACAGCAATGACCCCACTTTGTGGTACCAAATTCTGTCACAGTTGCTTTTCTCTTCTTTCTCGGACAAAATACCTGACACACGAAGTTAAGGAAGGGAAGGTTTGTTTAGCTCATACTTAGTAGAGGTTTTAGTCCATACTCAGCTGACTCCCAGGCAGAGTGGCACTTGGTAGAAGGCAGCCATTAATGGCGGTGGAAAGCAGAAAAGAGCAAGAGCCAAAGGGGAGGAGCAGCGGTTGTGGCAGCCAGCACGCCTCTCTCCCTTCCTCTTATTGTTTCAGGCTGTCTAGCCTCGGATGGGTGAAACACTCACACCCATAACAAACATGAGGGGAAAGATTATCATTGATGCTTTGGATCTTTTAGTGGAGTAGGCATTTGTTAAACTTGCTGTTAGATTTTAGGTCATATTTTTTCTTGTTGTGTTTTCACATGATGTTGGCATTTGATAAGTGTCTGAGGACACTTGAAAACATGCTTGTCATTAGCACAGTTTCATGTAATTAGTGTACTAATTTTTGTTTTTACTGTTCCTGGTGTATGATTTAAGTGGGACCATTAAAGAACATTTTTATTTATAGCTGGATTAAATAACTACTAAGATGTAAATGGATTCAATCAGTGCAGTGGGAACCAATTCCCTTTAATAAGTCCATGCTAAGTGGATTGCTTATTATTTTTCCATCTTCCACATAAAACACCAATGTTTAGACTAAAGCTTCTATAGTAGATGGGAAACTGGTTTACATTATGAATCTTCTGTAATTAAAGAGTATTACTGTTAAAAATATATCAGTCAAATAGTCTTTGAAAATACCAATTTTTTTCTTTTCTTTTGGTTGTAACCATTAGATGTTTTTCCAAAAGCACTATCATGGCAGTACTAAAACAAAAGGGAAAATGCTTTTTAACAGCTTTGGTAGTTTTCCTCATTCTAATTTAAATCAGTGAGAAAATCCTTGCTTGAAGTCAGTCTTTCAGATCCAGTTGGGTAGTTAAAATATTAGATTATGAATGTCAGAATGAACTTAAAACTAAGGGGACAAAGAATGGAGTCCCAGAGATCGTGCTTCTCTGTGAATGTCAGGGGCAGCTCCTGCGACGTGGAAGTGCTGGGTGGAAGGCACCACTTGGCATGGAGGGCCCTGCGGCCAGGCAGATACACAGTGCAGCCCTGGCTAGGGTCCCCTGCTGGGATCGCACCCCACTTCTGATGGGGGGTAGGTGCCAGGCCACCCCCAACCCCAAGCCACAGCCAGAGCCTGAGAGTCAGTGGAGGTTGCCTGTGCCCAGGCAGGGGGATTTTCTGGTCTGTGACCCTCTGGAGGCTGTCTTGCCCTCCGTGTGGCCTGCTGCTCCTCGCCTCTCGTCTCCTTTAGTAGCATTTCCCCTGCTGGGTGGTATGTTGGCCAGGGAGGTGGCCCTGTGGTGGGGTCCACTCACCTCCTAGCAGACTGCCTCTCTCCTGCCCTTGGCTGCTGGGCCTGGCTCTGCATCCCAAGCGCAGGCTACTGGAACAGGCAAGTGGCCAGGCCTTCCAAGCCAGGCCTGGGAACGAGTTGAGGAGCACTCCTTCCAACATGTAGGTCGTCCAGGGAGTGTACTGAGGTCACTGGACTTTCTGCGATCATTCTATTGTAAAGTCTGTATTCTTATCCTATATTCTTATTTCTATTTTTTTTTTTTAAATTGTTGTTGTATTTTAGGGAAGGGTCTACAGGCGTTCACAGTCTCACTACTAGATTGGACTCGTAGTGATCCGCCTGTTTATGGCCTCCCAGAGCTGGGATTAGAGGTGTGGGCCACCACGGCCAGTCTCAATGGTCTCAGCACGTCCGGGGGTGGGGCTGGCATGGCAGGCCCAGGCGTGGAACTATATTCTTATTTCTAAAGTGTGGTTAAGTAAGTTTGGATCATGGACCTGGAGTAAATGGGCTTCTCACTAAAAATGGGGACGTGCAGGCAGTTGATGATCTCATGAGACGGAGTACAGAGGTGTGCGGCAGAATTTTCCAGTTCAGAACTCATGTCGCTAATCTGGGAGGGATGACGTCCCCCTCCCAGCTGTGAGTGGGGCCAGCGCTTCACAGCCTTAGGCTGGCAAGAGTCCTGGTGACCCGGGACACAGGGCTGCACCCTGTACCTGGACACAGGGACTGCAGCCTGCGGCCAGGGCTCAGAAGGAGCTGCTCCTGGCCTTGCGGAAGGGCACTGGCCCTTGGAGGGCTTTTTTGAAGCCATCCCGTAGTAAAGAGTCTCCCCGGGGTGCGCATGGACAGCTGTCCCTGTTCCCTTCTCGCCTGCACTCCTGTGGGGCATATCTTCTAGGAGACAAACGTGACATTTTTATTTACAGAGAAGAGTTGATTTTGCCGCCTCCAAATAGAGAATATTTGAGCAAAACATTTAACTGGTTTATATAGATTACTATTCCTTCTGCTTTATACTTTTCATTTAAAAGAACAGGACTTAAGCACCCCTTGCCGGACCTCCTTTTCTTCTTTATTTTGCTTGGATCCCGGGAGCGTGCTTGCTCTCTGCTCCTGCTCGGTGTCACTCGGGTTGCCGGCTCGGGGAAGAGTGGCGGGAGCCCCTGGCCTGGCGGGGGTGGTGGGTGCCCGGCTCCCAGGTGAGCGTGGCAGTGCTGACTGCACCCGCAGTGAGGCCGAGGCTCGGGAGGCCGAACTTACCGGGAAAACGGAATCGTTCTTCACCTCAGCGTGTGAGGGACAGAGCAGCGCGCCTCCCACTCATTTCAGTCTCTCCCCAAATCAGAGCTCACTGCTCAGTAACGCTGTGCTCAGAATGACTTCGTCATTTTCCAGGGTCAGTGCATTCCATGTTCAATTAAACTCGAAGCTATTTATGGCCCCCTGGTGGTCAGATCATGTACCGTTCTCTAAAGTGAAGAC
>NW_004524684.1:5893454-5895870 GCF_000260255.1 Octodon degus | reverse complement strand
GAATGTGCGTGTGAACGTACACCTCACTCCCCTGCTCAGGAGGGCAGCAGGGTGAGGCGGGGCCCTGAACCCTGGGCGGAAGGAAATCCTGCTGTGCGGTGCGTGGTAGATATTGTGTGGCTCATGGGCATGCTCTGTGCTGGTCCAAAGCCGGAGGACAGGAACTTATTCATTCATTTATTTTTCTGAATTTGGTACCGGGTCTCACTACACAGCTCCAGCTCATAGTGGTCCTGCTGTCTCAGCGCCCCCAGCACTGGGATTCCAGACATGCACCACCACGCCTGGACTCAGCCTGCCTGGAGGCGGCACCCGTGCTGGGGATGAAATCCTGGTCCCCGTGTTTGCCTAAGCAGGCGCCTAGTCCACTGAGCTCCCTCTCAGGCCCTGAAAGGATTTTAAATGTTTCAATCATGGATTCCTCCGGAACGTGTGTGAAAGGAGACAGATACGTTTAGCCTGATCAAACCTAACACAAAGTACAGCGAGCTGGCTCATGTCTGGAATCCCAGGAGTGAGGCAGCAGGATCCAAAGTCAGGGCCAGTCTGGTCTACCTAGGGAGATCCTGTTCCAAACTAAAAACCAAAACAACCAACAGAACTTACACAATTGAGAAGGGCCGGCCAGATAGCTCAGCAAATTAAAGCCCCTGCTTAGGCAGACACAGGGGCCAGGGGTTCAATCCCTGGCCTGCAGTGCCAGCCCCACCCCTGGGGCACTCTGAGATGGAGATTGAGACTGGGCATTGTGGCACATGCCTGTAATCCCAATGCTTGGGAGCCTGAAAAACAGGAAAGATCACTACAAGTCCGATCCATATAGTGAGACCCTATAAACCCTATACTAAATACATAAAAAAATTGCACAATCAACACACTATTGTCACAACATAATTTTTGCTTGATTATGGATAATTTTTGTTTTATGCTTCATCTAAAAGTAAATTTGAGGGCCGGCCAAATAGCTCAGCAGATTAAAATGTCTGCAAGCAGGTGCAGGGATTGGGTGTTCAGTCCCTGGGCCTGCCCCACCCTCAGGGCGTGCTGAGATATGAGCTAGCAATTGAGACTGGGCATGGTGGTGTGAGCCTGTAATCCCAGCTCTTGGGAGGCTGTAAATAGGCGGATCACTCGGAGTCCATCTAGTGGTGAGATCCTGAACACCCTGTAGGCCCTTCCCTAAAATATAAATAAATAAATAAATTAAATATGAATAATAAATTAAAATTTTATTGTAAACAGAACAAGTAGTAGTTCTTATCAGTTACTCAGGGAAGAAAAGATTTTCAGTGACTTGTGCAGAAAATAATGTTGAATTGGAGGTTCAGTCTTTTGGGTCATTGGAGGGACATTCCACACCATGAGAAGATAGCCTCATTGGCAGGAATTGCGCCCTCAGCGGGTGCAGAGGAGTCAGGTTGCTCCATGTGCGCATGATCCTACTAGACCCTGGGTGCAGCGGTAGTGAGTGCCTGGGGTCCGTCCTGCCGTGCATGTGCGAGCCTGTCTGGGGCCGCGGACCCAGGTCCTGCTGCTGCTGCTGCTGCTGCTGCTGCAGGAGTGCAGAGTGTGGCCCACCTCTGGGCAGCGCAGGTCCACTCCGCTGTTTCCCTCAGGTCTGCTGCCCTGTGTCTCACGGGTTAGGCTTCTCTCTTGAGAGAAAAAGTGGATGAGCTAGCAGAAACTAAATGAAGACTTTACTAAAGCTCACAGTGAACTCTTTGAAGTCTCTATCTCTGTATATTTCTACATGTGCACTGCTTTCATCAACAAATTCAACTTATAAAAACATAAAACATTTTTGGGAAAACCTGCAGAAAGTTACAGAAATCTTCATGCTGTGAAAATATTGGTCTGTCAAGGATAAAATGCTGTCTGGAATGTAGTTTCTAGAAAGCCTAAATCACTTCAAGATACTTTGCAATTAGCTTTCCACCAAAAATGGTTTTCATGAAGTATTTCACATTCATAATTTGCTCAAAGTCCTGAAGAAAATAGTTGTCTCCTAAATGAGTGATAAATTGGCTTCATGTCATAGAAATCAGCTACCTGATTTTAAATGTTTAGACATTTCTGCTTGAAAGAAACTCTACACTATCTCCATGATAGTGTGTGTTTTCCACATGTGTCTGGACTGCTGTAAATAGATGATGGCAGTCCGTTTTCCTGTGGTCTGCGCGACTTTGATGTAGTCCTGGTTTTATTTTATTCTACTTTTTTGGTACTGGGGATCGAACTCAGGACCTTGCACTTACTAGGCAGGCGCTTTTAACCACTGAGCTGTCTCCCTGGCCCAACAGTCCTGGTTTTAGATCCTCAATGCTATGTTCTTTGTCATCTCCATTTAAATGATGCAGGAGAAACCCCTGGCACAGGGCTTGGCATTTTGAATAAAAAATATTTTTTATCTCTCATG
>NW_004524684.1:5879960-5893354 GCF_000260255.1 Octodon degus | reverse complement strand
ATCCTACTAGACCCTGGGTGCAGCGGTAGTGAGTGCCTGGGGTCCGTCCTGCCGTGCATGTGCGAGCCTGTCTGGGGCCGCGGACCCAGGTCCTGCTGCTGCTGCTGCTGCTGCTGCTGCTGCTGCTGCTGCTGCTGCTGCTGCTGCTGCTGCTGCTGCTGCAGGAGTGCAGAGTGTGGCCCACCTCTGGGCAGCGCAGGTCCACTCCGCTGTTTCCCTCAGGTCTGCTGCCCTGTGTCTCACGGGTTAGGCTTCTCTCTTGAGAGAAAAAGTGGATGAGCTAGCAGAAACTAAATGAAGACTTTACTAAAGCTCACAGTGAACTCTTTGAAGTCTCTATCTCTGTATATTTCTACATGTGCACTGCTTTCATCAACAAATTCAACTTATAAAAACATAAAACATTTTTGGGAAAACCTGCAGAAAGTTACAGAAATCTTCATGCTGTGAAAATATTGGTCTGTCAAGGATAAAATGCTGTCTGGAATGTAGTTTCTAGAAAGCCTAAATCACTTCAAGATACTTTGCAATTAGCTTTCCACCAAAAATGGTTTTCATGAAGTATTTCACATTCATAATTTGCTCAAAGTCCTGAAGAAAATAGTTGTCTCCTAAATGAGTGATAAATTGGCTTCATGTCATAGAAATCAGCTACCTGATTTTAAATGTTTAGACATTTCTGCTTGAAAGAAACTCTACACTATCTCCATGATAGTGTGTGTTTTCCACATGTGTCTGGACTGCTGTAAATAGATGATGGCAGTCCGTTTTCCTGTGGTCTGCGCGACTTTGATGTAGTCCTGGTTTTATTTTATTCTACTTTTTTGGTACTGGGGATCGAACTCAGGACCTTGCACTTACTAGGCAGGCGCTTTTAACCACTGAGCTGTCTCCCTGGCCCAACAGTCCTGGTTTTAGATCCTCAATGCTATGTTCTTTGTCATCTCCATTTAAATGATGCAGGAGAAACCCCTGGCACAGGGCTTGGCATTTTGAATAAAAAATATTTTTTATCTCTCATGGGAAATTTTTTCAACCTACTGTTGAGAATGGATAGATTTCTGATTTACTACCTATATAAAAATGAACATCTACTTTAAAGTCTACATCATCTTGTAAAAGCATTAGCCAGTAGAATGTGCTGGTACGTGGTGTCCAGCAGCACACTGTGAATATGGATCCAGGGCGGGCGTTCTCCTGATGCAGGGCGCTATTTGCTTGGAAATTTAAATCGTGGTACAAGTTATATTTGTAGACCTTGGAAAACTATTGTGGAAATGCTCTTATCGCTAGGTGTCTATCTTCAGAAAATCAGTTAAAAAGTAAGAAAGGCTAAAAAACCTCCACATAGAAGAGTAAGAAATTGTAGTTTAAAGGTCACATAATAATAGAACAGTTTGGAATAAGCAGGATATTGTATAATTGAAGGGCTGATATCATGAAGAGGCATATGGACTTTGTTTCTTAGACCAAAGTAAAATGTAAAAGCCTGTGCTTATGTGATTGCAATGATTGATTATAATTATATGCTGGAGCAAAGGCTGCAAGAGTTGGGAAAGACGTAAACGTGTCTTCAACTAAGATTGTAGACTTTGGGGTAATCATGTTCGTTTAATTTGTTATAGTTTTGTTCTTTCTACTAACAGACAGTCGGACAGTAGTAAACGTCAGCACTGCGCCCTCTAGACCCTGTCTTCTCCCTCTGCCATCTGCCTGCCACACCATGCACTTTTCAGTGGCAGCAATCTGCAGTGCTCTGCCATGGAGTATGTGTTTGTTGCTTTCTGAATTATACCTTTGCCATTGACCTGAGCATCTCATAGAAACTTTCAAGGCTAGGGCTGGCCAGATAGCTCAGTGGACTGAAGTGCCTGTTTAGGCAGGCACAGGGACCATGGTTCAGTCGCTGGCCTGCTGTGCCAGCCCCACCCCCGGGGCACACTGAGAGGACGAATGAGACCGGGCATGGTGGCGTGCACCTGTAATCCAAGCGCTTGGGAGACTGCAAACAGGAGGATCTCTCTCCCGCAGTGGAGCCGGGAGTGGATCTGTGTAGGGAGACCCTGTAGACCTTGTACTATATACATAAAAAAAAAAAACCCTTTCAAGGCTGAACATAAGCCACGCAGTGGGCACAGTCCATGAGTCCCCTGGACAGTGAGAGCAGTTTGGCTTTGCGATTCCCACTCCCCCCACAGTTTATGAGCTTATGTAAGAGAGAAACTTGTCCTGCTTAGTTCAAGCCTTTCTAAAATGCCAGCCTGTCTTTTTCTTTTTTATAACGTGTAAAAAGAAAGCTGGGGATGCTTTTATTATAGGCGTATGCGCAGACACGTATATTTCTCCTAGATGTTAATTACATTTCAAATAAATGAGTCTATATTTCTAGAAGAAATAAAAGTGGCATAACATCTGCAGTGTTACTTTTTTAAAAACTGAAGTTTTAATGCAATCTTTTAAAGCAACATTAGCACGGTGGAAAATGCCAGTCTGCGCCGTGTGTGTGTGTGTGTGTGTGTGTGGCCGCCAAACTCCTGCTTGGGTTTCAGTTGAGCATCAGAACACGTTCACCAGGACTCCACTGTTAATTGAAGGATGAGGTTTGCAGATTCCCGAATGGAGCAGAGGCACACACCGCGGTACTGCACTTCCGCTCTTAGATACACCTCAAGCGGAGATACGGGAACTGCCAAGATTCGTGCACTGGGATGTTCATGGAGGGCCTCGTCTTCACAGCCCCCAGTTCAGGCTGATTGCTGCGTATGCAGGGAGTCTGAGCTGTGGCATCGGAGTCAGGAGCACCACGGTCTTCCGCTCACCCAGTCTCTTCGCAGTGGAGCCGGGATGCAGAGGAGGCGCTTGGGGGCAGAAGGAGGGCTGCGCTCTGTAGGGGCCTGGGGTTCCCTCTCTGTATTTTGACGGCTATATCTGTGATTCACCAGTTCTCCCAGGAGTCATCTGATCATGAGGAAACCCCTTACTAACCTCCTGCAGGCCTGGCCCTACTGAGCCAGGAGGGAGGGGCTCATGACGCAGCGGGCGCGTCCTGCTCCGCACTGGGCCCCCTGCTCCCCCTCCTCCTCGGTGGAAGTCGTTTAGGAGTAGCCACCACCAAGGAAAGGCCAGCCCTGGCGGTGGCACCACATCAGGGCAGTGGTTCGCGGGCTGTGTGAGAATGGCACTGGGAGGGGAGGGTGGCGCTACTGCCGGGAACCCTAGGAGTGGTGCTACAGATCCTAAAATCTCTTCTTGTAATCTAAATGTGTGCCAAGTGTAAAATTGGTAAGTTTGCAGAATGATGGTGTTTCTGGGTATTACGTCACGTGTTCTGCGTGCACGGCTTTGTGAACTTGTCATGAACATGCTGGGAGGCAGGTATTGCTGTCTTATTCTTATAGACGTAAGTGAAGCTTAGCATATTTAACTCATTTACTCAGAGCCACTAATTGGTAATTTATTACTTCATCTGTTGTTCACGCAACTCCAGGTGTTCAAGTCCTGATTCACAACGCCACAACTCTCTAAAAACGGGGTTGTTTCTATCAGTACCTAGAGAAAATCGGATTTGGCCCTGTATTAGTTTTCTATGATGTGTACACAAGTACTGCAGTCTTGTGGGCTTTAAGTAGTGTATCTTCATGAGATGTGAGCAAAATATGTGGTGGGTGTTTACATCTTGAAAATTTAGTACAGTGAAAGATACACTGCCATTATTCCCCCGAAAACAGTTCTGTTCACTTAGAGCATGTTCATCGGATTGTTCTTGCCACTTCCTGAAGTAGTTCTGGAAGTCCTGCTTTGGGAGTGTCCTTAAGGTGTGACAATGAAATTCAGAGAAGGCTGCTGCAGGGTGTCTTGAAGCAGAGGGAGCACATCAGGACCGTACAGCGCATCCTCTCCCAGCTCATTCCCCAGATCTGGGACAGCGCGACTTCTGGCTCGGCCCCAGGGGCACGGTGGCCAGGACATGTTAACATCAGAATCAGTTTGGGACACTGAGGCCACCACATGATGCAACCAAAGACGCTCCTAAAGGAGGACCTCCAGAACAGCTGCAGCAGCTGGTGCGAATGGGGATCGGTATGTTTGAAGCCAGAGGGAAGATTTGAGGGTGTCCCGGGAAGAGTGTCTCAGACTGTAACTAGTTCTTTCAACTAAAGCTCCTGCAGGGCTCGCTGTCAACGTGTGACCTGGCAGTGTCTTCAGGTAGGACACTGGCTGATGTCACAGGAGCACACACTCCGCCTCTCCAGAAGGCACCCCTTCCTTTGCTCCATGTCCAGAGCATCCTCCGGGCCACACATAGCTATCAGAGGCAGTTCCTTGCAGTGTGAGGTCCCAGGGTGGCTCGCTTCTTCCCAGGGGACAGGAAAAAGCCCTCTCTGACCCTGCTCAGAGCACACCCTCGGAGCAGGCCTGGCTTGGCGGAGCACCGCCCCTTGGCTGTGCACATAGCGGAGCTCTGTCTGTGATTTCCTTGATCCTGTATCAACTGTAGGCCAAAAACAGGCAACAGAAACCTCTAGAAATGATCAATGCCTCAGTTTTGAGTTTTATGCTCTTCTCAGTAATACGGTGAAGCATCCTGCTGGCCTGCGCATCTGCGGGAGGTAGGATCCGAGTCCATGCTGGGCTCCCTGCAGGCACACAGAAGCCACCCAGGTTGTCAGATAAATCGTCATACACCGGAGAGTTGTGCTCAGGTAACAGTTGTCTTACCCAGTTCTGGCCCAGAGTGCAGGAGCAGCGACGCTGGTGGAAGTGTACAGTGCGCCGCCACAGCTGTCCCACTGCGTTAGCAGGTAGTTATGCATGATCCTCTTACTGTGTGTGCTTTGCAAGTTAAACTCATCACAAGTACGTACTATGGGGTCAAGGCTACCTGTGTCTCCAGTGTATTCCATTTAGCTTGAATATTAACAGTAGCATCAATGTGTTTGAGTACTGGGGACGGAGAATATTAATATAATCCGAGTTTTCACAATGACTTCTAAGATGGAAAAGTAGGGCAGGCGGCGGGGCTCAGTGGTAGAGTGCATGCCTTGCACACAGAAGGTTCCTGGGTATGACACCCGTTGCATAATAAAGGACAATTAAAATCATGTCTCCAGGATCTACAGTCCTGACGCTCTCTGCTTTCAGGGTTTCGAACAAAGGATTTACAGCTGGAGTAAGCAGAAGAGTACAAGCAGGCCCGATCCTGTCCGGAGCCACTGCGCATGCTCAGGGGCCCCGCTGCGCTCGCTGATAGCAGCTGTTGTCGCTGTTAAGCTGCGTCTCTCTGGTGAATTTCCATTATGCATTCATGCAGAGCGCAACCTGGTCACCCGTGGCGACAGGTGTGCAATTGCAGACCCCGAGGAGATGTTAGAGGCTTGCTAAGCCCACCGACCGCCGGATACACTTCTCCGCTCCTCCTGCGCGGGCCTCGGAGCCTGCAGTAGCAGCATGGCTTCCAGGCTCACTGCCACACTGTCAGCTCTGCCCTGTGCGCGATTTTCCTTGCTTTCCTTCTGGAGGCCGAGTGTCGGCCTATGCGACCCACTTGGCGTGCCCTGGAGGTGTGTATAGCCGCGCAGACGGTTTCGGGTGACTCAGTGCCAGCCTTCCCAGCTTTCCCCGCCTGTGCCCGGTTGTTCCACAGCCCCATGCACAGCTTGGGACCCGGATGCGGCTTAGCAGCACACGCACCTGCCTGGCAGGCGCAGGCCCTCGGTCTGGTGCCCGGGAGGTACCTAAAGAAATAAGTAAATAAATAAATAGGTAAGGGCACAAATTCGCTGTCACATGCTGGGACAGGTACAGTTTTATTATCTTTTCAGCTTTTTATATCCTACCATCTATACTGTCCTTAGTTTTACTAATTTGTGTCCAAGGGCTTTGAAGAAGGTGTTTTAAATTATTAACAGGAGCAGCAGGAAGCAGGAGGCATCATAGTAGCACAAAAATTTGTACTGTTCTCATGCAGATAAGAACTCCAAAAGAAGACCAAGAAAAAAAAGGATTCCAGTATATTACGCTTTATGTAAAGCACATGGAAAGCCTCCTAAAATAGTTTTTAAACTACAATCTAAATGGGGCACAGGGTTTAACCCAACAGATTCTTATTTTAAAAGGAAATGTTGAAAATACCCAGTGCAGAATAAATATTATACACATAATTTGGTTTTTAATTGAGGGTTTAAAAAAGTCATGATCTTTTCTAGGTCTAAGAGAAGCAAGTTTTGGTAACTCCTATAGTGTTTTTGTCTTTTTTCTTTAGATTAAAATGCCTTTTCACTCCTGAAATGCTCTGATTTCTAGTATAATGGAGGGCTGCATGGGCTCCTTCATCTTCTGTTCCGAGGAAGCTTCCTCTGGTGGTTTTATAACTCACTTGCACTTTCATCTATCCCCCGAAGAGCTAACATGCTAGTAGAGTGACAGCGTCTCGGCACTCCCTCACCTGCCGGCCAGGGAAGGGCAGTCCCTTCCTCCTCGCTCTGGCGGGGTGGGTAATAGGAAAAGCGCTCATGCCGCAGGGCATGGAGGGCTGACTGCCTCCCTCATCTTAGTGCAGCCTCGCTTCCATCTTTCTGTGGAAGGCTTGTCACCAGGACAAGTGGCAAGCCTGGCAGCGCCCAGGGGGTGTGAGGCAGCTCGCGCCCGCTGAGTGGGCATGGAGCAGGGCAGGAGCCCTGGCCCTCCAGGCGGCCCAGGGACGTTGGGCTTGGTGCTTTGCAGGCAGTGGGTCTTGGGTCTGAGGAGGATGCTCTGCCAGAGGGTTTCAGGCCTGTGCTCGTAAGTGAGGCCCAGAAGTGCCGTGACCTGACCTGTGTGCACAGTTACCTCGACGCATTTCTAATGAAATGATTTGCATTTGATAATTAAATGATGTTGGGTTTTCTAACACGGGCTTTCCATGTTTCGAATTGATTTTGTTTTGACTTACGGCCCCATGCATGTCATCGTGCCAGTGCGCTGGTTCTCTGCATACTTGTATCCTGCCGTGCCTGCAGCTGCACTGCAAAAGCATGACTAGCGCATTGTGAGCTATCGATACCCGTTCCGTTAATCGGGTTACTGACACCCACTTAGTCATTCTTTTCTCATTTTTAAAGGACATAAGAACTGGAAGCATAACACTTGTCTCCCCAGAATGCATTCCCAGACATCGTTTGAAGCCTGCCCTTTGGTCGAGGGGTCGACACCCCTTCCTTTCTATTGCACAGGGCAGGGTTCCCAAAACAAATGTCCTGTGTCTACACGGCTGTATGCGTGTCTGAAGTGCCGAGACAATAGGGGTGAGCAGATTCTGGGATCTGTCAAGGAGAACCTAAGTTGTGACCCTGGATTCTGCTGCAGCTGCTGAGTCAACTGCATTGAATAGGTTCACGTAACTCGGTGCAGGCCAGGGACTGCCTTGGGAGGTACATGTGAGGTAGGAAACTTTCCCAGCAGAATTAACGCCCAGAGTCGGAATAGTTTGTGTAATGAGTCTGCAGACACGGGCGGAGCTCCTCGGTCCTGTGGCGGGTGAGTAGCGGGAGCAGGCATCTGAGTGGATGCTGCTGTTGCTGAATTTGAGTTGCAGGAGGCATCTGAGGAGGTGGGTTACTTGTGTCATGAGCCTGTTGATTTACAGGGAAGATAAGTCATTTGGCTGGACAATAAAAATACTAATGAAAATATTGTCTTTTCTCAAGGCAGTAAAATAAGTTTTACTTCTTACTTTCCTGTTATCTCCTGATTTCCTGTCTGCGTCCAGTATAATCTAGTAGCATAAGCAGCAAAGCCTTGCTGTCCAGGAGCGGGGAGCACCTGCGGTGCATGCGCTGCACGGGCCTGTCGCTGTCCCTGAAGTTCTGAAAGGTTTACTATCACTGGGTTGTACGATCGATTCTCTGAGAAGCCAATGTCAGTTCCACAATTTTTGTTTGTTTGAGACAGGGACTCGCCAGATAGTGCAGGCTGGCCTTGAGCTCACTGTGTAGCTGGCCCCAACCTCCTGACCCATCCCCCTGCCTCAGTCTCCTTAGATCTAGGTCACCATACCCATTCACAGTTCTTATTGTTGATTTCATTTTGCTTTAGTTTCTATAGTTGACTATCTTTCTCAGCAAAGTAGGAATAGTGCTTGAACAAATAAATTCAATGTGTGAATGTGAAAAAGTTGAGAAAGAGACCGATTGCTTGTAGAATTCTAGGTGTTGCCTCTATGTTATGACCCTTAAGGAGTGGAGGTGTTTTTAGACAACTGAACAAACCAATCAAGCAGAACATTTATGTCTTCTTAGTGACCTAAGCTTGCTTTCCAGCATGTGATATTCCAACTTCAGTTTGAATTTCACTTCCAAACTGGAGCAGCAATTCCATCTGTCATTGCCCATTTTAGCTTTGCTGAGGGGAAGATGGTGAAGCCACGTGGAGAGAGGCCCATGGCCCAGGGACAGGCACAAGCACTCAGTGATTGATGTACAGGAGCAGTTCCGGCTCTCTCCATCCCATGGCGAGCTCCATCTCCTCAGACCTCTGTGACCCTCTGAGTGTGGGCGGACTGCAAATAGGCTCTGTCTTATTGCGGGTCCTTCCTAACGGGATGGGCAGAATGCTTTGTGAATCATAGCAAATCATTTGACACCTTGTAGCAGTGGATCAAAACGATTTTATGAACCTTACAACAAAATGAGTGTTGTGAGGAGACCGCAGTGTTTTAACTGTAAAGCTAGCTTGGGAAGTGTGCGGGTTGGTGCCAGTGGACTTCAGAGCCAGCTGCCCACTGCAGGCCGGCGCCGCTCCTCCCGTGCTGTGCTGGCCTATGCACTGCACCTCTCCGAGTCTCCGCCTTTTTAGGTGCTAAACAGGTTTGTGGTTATACCTGTGTCAGGCCTTTTGTAGGAGGACCACATTAGTGCGTGCCTGATTTTACAAAGCGTGAACACTGAATGAAGATGAGCTATTCTTTTCATTTGATGAAAAATGTTTCCTCGTGAGGCCATCACTTGGCTGCATGCTTCCTGGGGTTTTGGGGGTGATTATCAGTAATCTGTTGATTCTGTCATTCAGCTGATAACGTCGAGGATGCACTATCTGCCAAGCTCTGCCTGGCTTCTCGCAGGGCACAGCAGGACAGGCCCTGGAGGCTGCTGGGATGGGCCCAGGGGCCTGGAACGTGGTTTGGAGGAGACAGAGACTACAAACACCCTTTCAGTACAGGGTCTAACGCCCAGGGGTGTGGTAAAGGCACCTCGTGGGGTCAGACAGGTAGTGGTACGGGGCTCCCGGGAAGAGGAGAGAGAGTTGGTGGAGGTGGGTATATGCTGTCAGCCCTTGAGGAGGAAGCAAGCGTGGTGTGGCGTGAAGCCAGAGAGTGCAGACCACATGTGCGTTTAATGGTGCAGCGCTGTGGCCACCTTGGGAGGTTGCAGATTCAGAACCGGAGACCTCCCAGCAGCAACAGGGTGGCTTGAGTTGGAAGTGATGGTGTCTGCGCCTGGCCAGAGAAGGGGCAGGGGAAAGACCTGAGGTGCTGCCCTCACCGAGCAGCGCCACCCAGTGAGTCTCTTCGGGTCCGCAGGCCAGGCTGGGCAGCACTAGCATAACTGCTGCAACCGCCTGGTGGCTGCTTTCTACGGCAGAGGAAGAGGTGAAGAGCCACCGGAGGCACATCAGTCACTGGCCAGGGTCTCACCAGTGGGCTCCGTGGGGAAGGAGGCTGTCGGGGCTGGGGTGCAGTGAGGAGAACGGTAGCGGTTGGACAGCGGCTAAAATGTAAAAGCGCCGGTGTGCCCAGGCCGTGCCCCTTCTTAGAGAGCACACCAGCAGCTATTGAAGGTTTCGAGATGCACCACTAGAAACAATGTACAAAAAGAAAAGGAAATTAACAATAGAAACCCTGAAAAATAACCTGTTTCTGATTCTAGGTGGACAGTTATTTGCTTGCTTGAGCGTGATTTTTACACTCCTCTTGTCTCTGGTATGTGGCAGCTTCTGTGTTAGTTTGGGTTCACAAATGAATATGACATAATTCCTGCCTTCATGAGCTCAGTTTTAAAATCAGGACCCGAAGCCGCACTGTAGGAAACAATAGGATGTTCTGCGGGCAGGCGAAGCGCTGAGGAGCTTTGTGTCTTGGAGCTGGGGGAGACGTCTCCCGAAAGGGGAGCGTCTGCAAGTCCCTCTCTTTGCTTGGGATTGAAACCGTGACCGACTCCATGGAACGACAGAGCCCGCTCTCTCTCTTGGTCCCATGCCCTACTCACTGAGCACCTCCTGGGGCTCGGCTCGACTCCTGGTCGCCTCTGGTACCCGATCTCTTGGACTATGTGGGTTTATGTGACAGCTCTAGGGACAGACACCCTCAGAGAGGCCCCCTGTGGCCAGAGCCGTCAAGCCCTTGCCTAGGGGAAGGCTGTCCCTGTCCCAGTCTGCCTTCTCCTTGGGCTGTCTGGGGCCACGTCTGCATCTATGGTTTCTGCCGTAGATTTCCACTGCCTTCTTCCCACCAAACCTTCACTTTGCTGCTGCCTAAAAATCCTGCTGCTGTCTACAGTGTTGAGTACCTCCTTTGGACAGTGACTGTGGAAACTCCTAAATATTGCTAAGACCCAGTTTCAACGTAGATGGAAAGGGAGCTCTTGATTTTATTATGGACAACTTACATTTCACCTCCCAAACTGCTCAGATTTTCAGACAGCCAGTTTGTTCCTTAGGCCAAAATCATGGCTCCTGACCTAAAAAGGAACAGGACAGAACATATAATTTGTCCTGAAATACCTGCAATGTACTATTAGAATTTGTAGCAAAGGCATCTTTTTGCAGCAGCAACCCGACTTGCCGGTTCACCAGCAGGGCGGGTGCCGCTGCTTCTCCTTCAGGTTGGACGTCCACGGCCTTAGCTCCCCGAGAACGTTGTGCCACCATTGTTAGGGGGGCGTCGTACGTGTCGCGAAGCCCTTGCGTCCTGAGGCCTCGTGTTTACTCAGCGAGCCCACGGTGGTTCTCAGCGTGTGGCCCGGGGACAGCGGAGGTCCCCAGTGTGCTCTGCTAGGCTCCTCAGGGAACAGGTTGTGTGTACGCCCTGTGCATGACACTGCTGAATTTTCAGATCCTGCTGCCCTAAGCTGTAGAAAATTAGGACTGGAATTTTCATATACTGCCACGGGAGCCCACAGTCAGCTGGAAAGGCCAGAAATATACTTTGCTCCAGCCTAGCAGTCTCTGCTACTGTTCTCTTCATTTTACAAGTCTAGTGATTTTCTATGCAAATGTCATTAATCATGTAGTCCAGTTATTTCTTTTCATGGGTTATATTCTGACTTAATTTTTTTTCAGTTGAAATTCTACTAATTTTCAATAGGTGTAAACCCAATACACAATATATTTTGGGTCCTCAAGAATTTTTAAGAGTGCAAATGGAACAAGGGACCAAAAACACCTAAGAAGTTTGGTGTGGTGCAGTGCGGTAGCTGTCTGTGACGTCACTATGCTTCTGGCCTTCGCATAGCCCCCCAGATGTCTGTCTAGACCGGGCCAGCAACATGTGTGGAGAGTCTTATTGATATTTGATTATAAAATCTACATCTTGTGGGTTCTTGCAAAAAAAAAAAAAAATTCCTGTCATTGTATTGATTTCCACTGGACCCAGACAGTGAGCTTTTCACTTTAAGTCTCGGTTTTGTATCGGTTCCCAGCAGACGTTGGGCTTTCTCCGGGCTGATGCACACTGGCAGGAGGGGGAGGGGCACTTCCTGCCTTCTGCTTCGATGGGGGCGTCCAGGGTAGCTGCCCCCGCTCCTTCACAAGCTCTTCCCTAGTGACTGTGGTTTCTGCTATGCTAGAAAGCTTAGTATTGTTTTTGTAGAAAAAAAATTGACAAATCAATACTAATCTTTATATGGTCGGAAGAGGGAGTCATTTCATGCAGATTGTACATATGAAGGTGGACTGGAACTTACACACTATTTTCTTGCTTACCTTCCATGTATTTTGCATGACTATTTCACTCTTGGCCAGGTACCATTGACTAGTGATATTTAAATATTTTTCTCATCTGAATAAGATAAAATTAAAGAATAAGGTAAGTCAAAAGATGAAAACCGAAAGTGTGTAATTAAAGTGTAGCTGCAGTGAAAGGATCAAACTTGTAATTTTTAGTTAAGTATGTGTAAATTTAAAGTCACTTTGTTCAATTCTGAGTTTTCTCATTTTTAAAATTTTATAATGGAAAATCTAAAATGTGAAAACTTTTTCTAGCCAAAGAAAGTGAACATATTGCTTTGAAAATATTCTTAAAATGTATCACCTGAAGGTATAGTAATAATTCTTCATTTAAAAAATATGTACAACAGTGGGTGGTCTTTTGTTTCTCATTAAAGGTTGAACATACTCAGGACAGCTACTGAACAGCTTATAGTTCATTATCCTCTGTCCCCACTGCTGCCAAAGAAACTTGAAGTTGGAAAGGGCCAGGCTGTCTCTTTGTAGTGCAGAAACTGAAAAAAAGAATTGCATACAGAACCAACTGACAAGGTTGGATCTCGGGGTCTGTCAGCTGGTCCCCCACCCCCACCCCCAGGCATGCTGAGACGGGGGATTGAGACTGGGCGTAGTGGTGTGTACCAGTAATCCCAGCTCTTGGGAGGCTGTAAACAGGCAGATCACTATGAGTCCAGTCTAGTAGTGAGACATTGAACACCCTGTAGACCCTTCCCTAAAATACAGAAAACAAAAGAAACAAAAACAACTGACAGGTTTCCTAGCTGAAAAAATATATATAAATAACTTTGTCAAGCCTCCTCCGTCATCAGTCATCATGTGGTTGCCAGTGATATGAACTGTCAAATCATTTCTTAGCGGGTGGCAAGGATTTGCCTGGTCCTACCTTGACCCATAGAATAAACTCACTGTGTTTCTCTTGGGAGGCACTGTGGACCCCCACAGCTCTGATATTTTTTAGAGATATGTTTCTTAGGTCGTCGCCTCAGACAAGCAAGAGCTCTTTAGGCTGCACTATTGTCACTTGACCACTGCGCAAGTTTGGTGAAGTGTTTGGTGTGAATGTGTAATGTGTGATTACTGCCTGGCTGTTGGAATAGAAGAGAGGGTAGGTCTCAGGGGTCCTGGGAGGGAGGCAGAAGGGGGCGACTTGGGCCCTCTGCTCTGAGCCAGTGGCAGACATCCTTGTTTGGGATAATACAGCTGTATTTTTCAAAAGTAATTCAAAATACATTTCTGTTTAATAATTTAGTTGGCTCATAGCATTGTGTGGCATGGATTGCTTCACATGCCTGAGAAAAACCCCTGTGCATGCGAGGCCAAGAGGGGTAGAGGGTAGTGACTGATTTGCTGATGATGAACACAAGAAATCTTGTATCAGTGTTAGAAGTCACGGGGTCTTCTTGGGTCTATTATTT
>NW_004524684.1:5859314-5878955 GCF_000260255.1 Octodon degus | reverse complement strand
TAATTTTTCATGTACCATAAGTCACATATAGTATATAGGGTAATAATAGATATTAATGTAGCCTTAAGTTAAAGCCATGATTTCCACATTCTGGCCAGCCTCTGCTTTGACATGTGGCTTCCCCATGCTGTCATTTGGGGTACTTGGTTTGCAGTGACTTCAAAATGCATTTAAGTGTTAGAACAAGGGCTTAAGAGGAACAGCTTTAAAAAAAAAATCCCTCCCAAGCCCGGCTCATTGATGATGGTGTAAATAAAACCTGAGTCTGTCTCATTAATGTACATGGTCCAAGATGCCATGAAGAGAAAGGAAATAGCACTTTCTAAGTGAGTAACTACAGGACAGTTACTATAGGATAGTTACTCGCTGGTTTGACGTAAGACTAAAATTATGTAATGTAATTAAAAATGTGCCCAGCATCGTCTCTGGGGAGAACACGATGGCTGGGGTATCCCCAGTGCTGCTCCTTTTCTCGTCTTGCCTTCCTGCAGTGACGGTCCTTAGGCTGGCCTCTTGTAGCCCACGCAGCTGGGCGTGCAGCGTGGGCACGTGTGCTCCACGCACAGCAAGCCCTGCCTGTCGTCCACGAGGCCTGTGTTCTCCTCAATGCTGCAAACTCAGAAACAGAATATAAAAATCAAGCAGAGAGGTCCAAAGTCCCTAGCCATTTCTTTGTTCTAGATACATTGACTTGCTTTTTTAGCTGTTTGTTTGTCAGCTTAAACAAACAAGCTTGTGTGCTGCCCGAGCTGTCATCCCCTTGTCCTGGTCTACTTACTTAATTTGGCTAGGAATCTGGGCTTTGGGTAGTTGAAATTCTTGGCAAAATAAAGCCATTTTTAGAAAAAACCCAAAAACTAGTGTTCCTATTGTGATGCTTCACGCTCCAGAATGTTATATATAAGGAAGAATAAATTAGCAGTTTGATTTTTGTATGGACTGTTTACAGTGAAATAGCTCATGAATATGTAGCAAGCCAAATTGATTTTGATAAACTGCTTCATATTCCACTGTTATTATTCTGTCCTGAAAGATTTGCTTTATGTGGTGAGAAATTTAAACAATATAAGGAATATTTGAATACAAGAGGAGTGACTGCTAGGCCAGCGGAAGGCGGGGTGGGGAGCATCTCTTCCTTTAAAGGTGTCGTAACAGGCTCTTACTGCAGCAGCGCGGTGCGGAGATGCAGCTCGGCCCAGGCCTGGGGACAGTCTGCGCGCCAGCTGCCTCGCGGGGCTGCGACTCTGGCTTTCACGTGACCTCTGGTCGGGTCGCGCCCGGCCTTGCAATGTCGCCTCAGATCCGTATTCCACAACATACGGCTAGCGAGTGCTGCTTCTGCTGCAGCTCACTAGAGGGACTCCTCCCGTGCCCAGTGCCTGTTTCCACTTTCGCTCTGTGGTACAAATATGTGGCTGTAGGTCGTCTAGTTCTGCGTGACCAAGGCCTGCTTTCTGGAAGGCCGCGGTGTAACATCTCTTCCTGTTGAAGATGGTGCTTCTTGTGTGGGGGAAAGGCGGAGGAGCCATGGATTTGTCAGTCAGTGTAGCCAACCTGCTGCCAAGAGAGACGTGAGTGGCCTGCAAAATCCAAATCGAGGCAAAGTTGCCTTTGACTGGTTAAATTATTTGCTTAAGTGCAGTTAGTACTGTTGTGTGTGTCTCAGTTCAGTTGCCTGGTGGAATTGGACTGCAGACCAGTCTGGTGTGTACAGAATTTTCTATGGCATACCAGAATAAATGCCGCTTCTTGTATGACCGAGATGCAAAAATTCCAGTAGAAATAATTAGAAACTATTTTTAGGCGATACAAATTATGAAAATTATCCTTGAAGAAAATTATCTCTGACATAAAGAAACCATGGTTAAGGGCAGGAATATCTATGTATCTATATCCACATCTATTCTGTATATCTATCTATCTATCTATCTATCTATCTATATATAGAGAGAGAGACTTTCAAAGACTATTGGATTATAAGAAATTATTAATGAAAATTAAATGTCTGTCATTGTATAATAAATGACAAGGCTAACAGACATTTTAAATGGTTGTAGAAGAACCCACACGAATGCATTAGAGCTCCATTACATCAAGGAGGTGGGGCCTTTCGGGCACGTAGGCCCCAGGGGGGCTTTCCACACCAGAGTCCCACCCTCGCAGAGCAGCTTGCTGGGCCCGCCCACCGTGGGGCATCCAGCGCATCTGCCACCTCCCTTCTCCAGAGCTGTGAGCAGAGCGCTTCTCTTTTGGGACTGCCAGGCACAAGTCAGTTATACTGAAATCTCGGATAGATAGTGACTCAATTTCCAAAGTGTGACGGGAATTTTTCACAGACTGCAGTTATCACTTAGTCCCTCTGACCTTCAAACTGAACTAGGAATTGTGTAAGATAAACCTCCGCTGGAGCTGACAGCTCTTCTTGGGGGCCTTGTTGAGTTTGGCCCCTATTGTTCTGGTCGGGTTGTGGAGTATTGACTAGTTCTGGATACATTCATTCTTAGGTAAACCTTCCTGTCCTGGAGTGGATTGAGAAAGGGATTTTTAGGAGTGTTGGGACAAAAATCATGTCAGTGTCAGCAACAGAGAGATGCTCTGCAGTCAGAAAACAAAAACAAAAAATGTACAAACAAAAATACTCTGTAAATATTATCTAGTAGACTTGTGGTGAGAGACTTAGAGAAATCTTAGCACAGTACTGGACTCCTAGAAAACCTCATTCTCGGGGCTGGGGAGGTAGCTTAGTGGAATAAGTGCTTGCCTGGCAAGCGCAAGGTCTTGAGTTTGATCCTTGGTACCACCAAAAATATAATAAATAAAAAAAAAACTTCATCCAATTTTCTACTCTGTGTACTATGAGAATTTTACTACATAGCTGCGCCAGTCATTAAGCAAACATTCATCGAGCACTTTAATATTATTTCAAAAGTTTTCCATTCTCAAACTTTATAATAGAAGCACCCACCTGTAATCCTAGGCTTGGGAAGCTGAGGCAGGAGGATTGCCGTGAAGTTGAGGCCAGTCTGCGTTGCATATGAAGGCCAGCCTCAGTTACAGCGAGACCCTGTCCTGAAAAACAAATATATAACATTCGTAATTCATAGACATGAAGTGATTGAACAACGTAATGTGTTACACTTTCCCTTCTTTAATTAGCGTGACTTCCGGGAGCACTGAGCGTTGCCAGATCGAGGATGTGAATGCCTAAAGTCCTTCCCACTCATGCTCTCTGGTAGTCTCTGCTGCACAGAAATCCACCTTGTAAACCTCAGCGGTTATTCAGCTCCCACCTCGGCCCCAGGGCTACATCCAGTAACCCCCACCCATTCTTGCCTTCGGTTTCCAGCTCCCCTGCTGTCTCCATCCAAGGCCACAGGTCAGCCTCAACATGTCCTGCTTGCATGGCTTCCTGGCTGTGGAGAACAGCCTCCGTGCCCTCTAACGGGACAGCCTCGGCTCAGGGACACCACCCGGCCGGGCACTGCTTTCCAGAGCTGCTCTCTGCTCCTCTGGTGCCTTCTTGCAGAGCATCTGCAGCTGGGGCGAGGCAGCTCCCGTAGTGCAGCAGGAGTACTTCAAGAAAGTGTGGACGTACATTGCTCAGCTGCTGCGATTTCAGCCTGATTTACACAGAGCTGCTTTGGAGTATTTCTAACCAGCAAAGCAAGAAATCTGTTATTGCAAGGCTTCCTGATGCATTTACCTAAATAATATGTGCACAGGCCTGCTTCTTGGGGCCGTAATTTTATTTACATTGATATCTGTGTGGAAAAGTTGACTGTATATTTCAACTCAGGAACTCTGACTCACATCTTGCCTGCTGATCTCCAGCTAGAACTCTGGTGTATTGTGTTATCTGCTTATTTTTAGCACCTATTTTTAATTTTTCATAGGGAAAATTTGTAGATGGTTTAAGATCCACACTTATAGTAGGAAGGTTTTTAGGTTATGCTGTCAATGTTGGTCAAAAGATCTCCCAAATAAACTTGAGTTTATCAAAATTTAGAAATGAAAAGGCAAGGAGCTGGGGAGATAGCTCAGTAGAATAAACACTTACCTGGCAAGTGCAAGGGCCTGAGTTCAATCCCCGGTTCTGCTAGGAAAACAAAAGCTTAGTATTAAAAAGAAAAGAAATGAAGAGGCAAGATTTTGGTGTTGCTCACAGTGCAAAATGTGGCCGTGGCTATAGGGGGACAGCCTGCCAACAGTAAAACACTTCCACCCTGGCTATTTCAGAAATAATGCCTGAGTTGTTTCTTTGACTGTAAGAGAGAATTGGAGATAAAATTTTCCTGGCAAATATACTTCCTGGCATATATACAGAAGCAAGCTCATTAGCTTTGGAATCCATCTTCTAACTGCTGGGGACGAGGAAGAAGAGCCAATCTGTTTGTTCCCTGTTTCATATTCATAGGCTGCCGAGCGCCAGGTGATTGACAGCCCCAGTATCTGCTGTCTGTGGCTTTCGGTGGAGCTGGGGGCTGCGGCTCGCCCATCACTCACTCCACTCGCTCCTGAGGCCTATTGTGCCTCTCTTCACTCTCTAAATTGTGTTGTGATGAATGGGCCTCTTGGGGATTTTAGGACATCTTAACCCCAGTCCGACAGAAATCTCTTCAATAAATAATCTCCCCACCTCTATGCCAAATGCAAGGGGATCAGAGGACAGAGAGTTATGACAGCTTTCCCAGCAGGGAATGCGGCAGCCAGGGCTTCAGCTGGACCCAGAGAAGCCAGCAGTGGCCTCTGTCTCCCAGGCTGATTTTCCTCAGATATACGTGGATGAGATGTAATCAGCTGAGATTCATTCTGCAGGGAAGAGAGAGAGACAGAGGGAGGGAGAGGGAAAGAGGGGGAGGGTAACGGGGAGGGGGGAGAGAGAAAGAGAGCGAGAGACTGAAGTTCCTTCACTAATGAAAACCTGGAAATTACTTTTGTAAGGCAATTATTGGAGATCCTTTTTGTATGTAAAATGAGCTTTTCTTTCTAAAAATCAATAGATTCTAATTGACAAGTAGATACCGTGTACATTTGGCCTGTGCATGTTGCGCAGACATCTGTACATATTGTTAAATGGCAGAAATCAAGCTAGTTTACATATGTTTTCCCTGACAGAGATGATTATTATTATTATTATTATTTTTTTTTTGTAGTTAGAGCATGCTAAATCCACTGTCAGAATTTTCAAGAATGCAATCCATTATTTTTGACTCTGGTCCCGAGTTTCTACGGTTGGTCTCCTGCATTTATCCCTCCAGCTAGCTGAAGTCTCATATGGTCCCACTCTTCTGGGATAAATATAGACTGAAGCGAGGAGCGATGATAACTCTAAGAGGCGAGAATGATTCCAGCATCACACTGACTCATTCTTTACGTAAAAATAGCAGCTGCAGAAGCAAATCTGAAGGCAGTTATATGCATTTAGAATCTGAGTGATAAAAGGTATCTAAGTCATTTAAATTTTGGTGGAAGTGCATTATTTATTTATTTACTGAAAAACACATGAGTTCCCAGTAAGTTATTAATCTAATTATGATTTTATATTTGATTCCAGTTTATTCAGATATAACCTGTGTGTCACAGGTATAGCAAAAAACAAATTTGGCAAAGTGAACAGTTAGCCTCCACTTTTATTGTAAATTCTACAGCTTCGTGAAAACTTGTGAATGAAATCAAGCCATTAGTAGATTTAAATAAGAGCTTCAGCCTAAAATAGAATCCAGGTACATCCTACATCGTAGTACAGCTATACAATCATCATGCCACAAAATGTGTATTTATTAAGCATTTGAAGATTCAAACTGAGCGTGCTGAGGATCACATCTGAAACCGAGCCCTTCGCATTATCTGGCCCTGATGCGCGCAGAGGAGACCTGCCCTCGGCTCTGGAGGTGCTGTCCTCTGCATGGAGTGGTGGCTCCTGGCACATGTTCACCGCCGGTCCCGCGACACGGTGCTGTTCGTCACTGAAAGGTGGACAGCTCTGTATGTTCCTAGCAGGTCTAGAGATGACCTTTCCGCTCCAGTGAGGAAGAGAAAGGTCTGTGTGGACATGTTCCTTGCCGGGCAGTCCACGCACATCTTCTTACACCTGGGCAGTGACACTGCAATTAGCCCTTGGAGTAGAAGACACCACGATGCCCCTCATCCACAGCAGTGAACTAGGACGGGTGCTGGCGCTGCTGTCACCAGCAGATGAGGGTTTCCAGGGCGAGCCACGCAGAGGTGATTAAGCCCCTGCTGAGGACCAGCTGCCATCCCTCTCCCTGCGGAGCTGCCAGCAGGTGACCGTGTGGTCTCATTAAGGCCAGAGTACAGGTCAAAGACCGGGATTGCTTCTGGCCTGCTAATTGAAAACAACCAGAGTCTCCAATTAGTATTCCTGTGTCCAAATTAGACAGTAAGGCATGCAATTTAGAAAAAACTCTCAAGTCATCTCTAATTATCATGCTGAAGTATAGAATAGAATTGCTCGAGGACACAAAATGTTATGAATTTGGGTGGCACTTCACACCCACAAAGCTGTCCCATATTGTCTTTGTCCTTTGACCTACATCACAATCAAGAGGCCAGAGGACAACACGCATGTCAGGAGAATAAACTGAGGCACAGAGAGAACAGCAGTTAGTATAGGATTGCAGACCTCCTGGAGGAGGGCCATGTGTCTGCATAGACCTTTGAGGACACGTTGCCTCAGCTTCCCTGCACCCCTTGCCCTGAGGGCTTCGAGTGGCCTTCGGTGCTTCCACTTCAGGCGGCTGAGAGGACGTGGGCAGCCTGAGCAGAGACCCTCCTGGGGGCCTCCATGCGTGCTTCTGTTGAGAACATTGATGAATACCATGGCTACCAGGAAAGGGAAGTTGTGTCATTTTTAAAATATCATTTGTGGAGCCAGGGAGATGGCTCAGTGGAATAAGTGCTTCCCTGACAAGCGCAAGGGCCTGAGTTCAATCCCTAGTTACACACACACACACACACACACACACACACACACTAATAATAATAATAACAATAAAATATCATTTGTCATTGATAAATTCCATCTAGTACCATTGATTCCTTGTTTTCATTGGTTTTTACAAACAAGTCTGAAGTTACAGCTTAAAAATATTTATTGCCTAAAAAATATAAGTAAAACTGGTAGAACTGTGGACGCATGATTGAACTCCTTGTTCTTCTTTTGTTTCTGTGCTTCTGTAGGTACACTTGACAGCCTACCGATAGCTTTCTCTATATTTTAATGCACACAGTTATCTGTTATTTTCGAAATCACTGATGTCACCATCGGAGCAGTCATTTTATCTTCTTTTAAATTAGCTATCCTGCTACTAAATCTTATAACCAAATGCCTCCCTTGCCTCCTGCTATTCTAGGACCCAAGGCTGAAAAACAAGCCTCAGGCTTTGCCTAGAGAAACAGTCTGAAAACTGTTCTTTTTGCAATTAAATTTGCATATATTATTGAATACTTTAAATATTTCATTGGAATTGAACTAATTATTTTTTTAGGGATCCAAATATCAAAGTTTGTTTACTGTATACTATAGCATTAGCAGTGTTACCATTTGGTAAATTAGGAAATAAAGTAAGAATAAACAATCTTTATTGAGTTATTAATGTAACATAAATCTGGGCCGGCAAGATAGGTCAGTGGACTGAGAACCTGCTTTGGCAAGCGCAGGGACCAGAGTTTGATCCCCGGTCCCAGTGCCGCATGTCCTGCCGGCCCTGCCCCGGCCCTGTCCTGGATTGAGGGAATCCAGTGTGGTGGTGCACGCCTGTAATCCTAGCACTGGGGAGGGTGAAAGAAGGAGGATCCCTCGGAGTCCGAGCCGTGTAGTGGGACCCTGAGACAAATACATACGATGGAAAAAAAGAAAAAAAAAATATATGTATATGATTGCTTGGGCTTACATAGCTTTTCTAACTTCCTCGTTTATAAGGAATGTTTTAATTAGCTTGTTTTAGCACTGCTTTCTTATGTAAAAGCACAACTGTGTACACACACTTACGCGCACACACTCACCTGCTAATGATAGTTCTGCACGAGGTACATTTGATTGATTCACACTGAACTAGTAAATTTGATTTCTGAGTAACAGGCCTGGATTTAATAAAATAAATTTGAAAAATAAAAAACCCTCAATTTACATTCATGTTCCTTTACACAGATACTTTAAGGTCATGATACCTGAAGAGCTGTAGAGCTCAAGTTGTTATTTGGGTATTAGTGGGAAATTTCCAGATCAAAGCACAGTCTCAGAGGACTTTTCAGATTTAAAGTAGCCGCTATCTTATGGAAAGAGCCAGGGAAGTTGCACATTCATTGAAATGACGGGGATCAGGGAAGGCGTGTGTAATACGGGTGAGACCTGCCCCTGCGAGCTGCCCTGGTCGTCTTTTGGTGGTGGCCTAGGACGCATCATAGCTCTGAGCGTAGGCGCGGTCCCGTTTCCAAGGGTCGGCAGTTGTCCATCGTATGGGTTGAGTTTATATTTGAGTCCATTTTTTAAAGAGAGAGTTGGAAAAGGGAAATCCGTTATTTGGAGCGGCCCCTTCTGGCCAGATCGCCAGGGCCGCGCTGGTCTGCCCGCGCGGGGAGCCGAGCATCCCTCCGCGAGGCTGCGGTGCTGACCTGGACGCCCCGCGCTGCACCCCGCTGCCGTCTGTTGGCCCCTCGCGGGCCTGCTGAGCGAACGAGGAGGTGACACCAGGAGCGAGTGTCAGCACCCGCGGACGCTGAGCGACTGCCGGCTGCCTCCCTGCGCACCCGCCGTCGCGCCTCTTGGCCCCTGTCTACACCCGGAGCTCCGCCCTGCCAGGCCCGGCCGCACCTTCACCCTCGGAATGGCCCCTGTCTACACCCGGAGCTCCGCCCTGCCAGGCCCGGCCGCACCTTCACCCTCGGAATGGCCTCTGTCTACACCCGGAGCTCCGCCCTGCCAGGCCCGGCCGCACCTTCACCCTCGGAATGGCCTCTGTCTACACCCGGAGCTCCGCCCTGCCAGGCCCGGCCGCACCTTCACCCTCGGAATGGCCTCGCGTGCGTATTCGGCGTTTGCACTTTTTTTTGAGGAATGTATAATTTTTTCAATTGAGAAATGGCCTATAAAAAGGGCGTGTTCACAAATTAGCAATATTTCACGACAAAAGTGTGATGTTGAAAGATCAAAATAGAGGCATATCAAAATTGTTGAAATAAATTTACAAAAGCCATTATAGAGAGAGATATAGTACAAATTCAAAGCCGTATGTGTAACCTGTTAAGAGTAATTGTTAAGAGTATGTAAAAATATCACGTTCTTTGATTTTCTGGAAGAAGACAGAACTAAAGTTACCCTTAATTGCCATGTCTGCTGCTTTCTAAGTTATAGATGTTATTTTAAATAAAATATGTGCATTTGATTAAAGAAATGATAATAGACAATTATTTAAGAGCAATCAGAGTTAATGTTAATAATATATGAACATATGAATTTTAATGAATACATTTCTATGGGGCAGGTCTAGAAATATACTGATTTTGTTTGATAAGCTTTTGTTTTGGTAAATAGTATCTGCACTCGTCCTACTTAGATCTGTAAGAAGAGATGGGAGCAGGGATTCCTGGACTGGGCTTTGCTGGAGTTGTGGGAATATACACATGTGTATGTGGCTGAACACACAGACATGTTTAGATGTTTTTCCCTACCAAAGGAAAATTATATTCATATTCATCTCCAACCCTGACAAGCGTTATTCTAATTTCTGCTTCCTTTATGTCGTGAGATGAAATCATGCCCTATGTGTTCTTTTGGGTATCTGTCTTCTTTGTGCAGCATAATGTTTTCATGATTTATTTATGTGTTGTGTACAACAGTAATGTCTCCCCTTTTATTGCTGAGTAGTAGGCCGTTAATTAAATACACCAGGGCCGGGGAGATGGCTCAGTGGAAAAAGTGCTTCCCCGGCAAGTGCAAGGGCCTGAGTTCAATCCCCGATTCCGCAAAATAAGTAAATAAATAAATAAATAAAATAAATACACCAAATTTATTGATGTATTTTCCTATTGATGAAGGATCGTGTTTCTGATCATCTTTCTTGTCATGACTAGAACTGTATGTTCTTTTGTGGGCACCCAGTTTCACTTTGCCGGGGGAGGAAGTGATATATCCAGGAGCGGGGCTGTTGGACCGTAGGACGGGAACATGCATAGCTTTGTAAGAACTGCCAAAGAGGAGAACACGGTGTGAAGTTATTTTTGGCTGAAAGTTACATGATTTCTAATTTCTCCAAGCTAATGTCATTGGTGCTGAAGACAGAGGGTCTAGAAGTGACCAGGATCCTTTGCTTTCTTGACTAAAGTATCTGATTAAATTTTCCAACTAATTTTCAGTAACTTTCTATTACTGAATAAAAGCTCTTAAGGTGAATTACATCAAAACATTCCTTATATGTTGCAGAGGCCCCAAACTTAATGTCATTTATGGCCTGATTACTTTAGGAGCATTGGATAGCATAATGTAGTCTACAAGGCATTTTCTTTTCATTAATTTTCTAAAATATATCTATTTCTGCTCTTGGGGTTGTAATACACTGCACAAACTCACAGACTGAGCACACATAGTAGTATTTATGTGTTTGATCTATTAATGCAAATAAGTAGATACAGGCCAGGGAGAGCAAAGCTCACCCAGTGAAAACAGTGAAAGCTGTGTCCATGACGCCTGCCTGTGAACAAGTCGAGCAGATGTGACTGTCACACAGCCAAGTGGCATCCCCAGCCCTGGGGAGGGCGCTGTTCGTACGCTGCTCCTCTGTGGACAGGCCAAGACCCAGCTCGGCTGGTACAAGGGGCGTGAGCTGAGGAGACATCAGAGCCCTGGGCAGAGCAGGAAGCGAAGCCCTCACAAAGCCCTGTTTTGTAGGGAGGGTCTGCAGACCCTCCGCATCCAGAGCTGCAGAAGCTGCTGCCTGCTTTCTGAACATAATGCATGCTGGAATGGGTGCGCCGCCCTTCACCCTGAGCTCGAGATCAGGTCCTGGACTACTTTGCATCTAGCAGATTCCCTGACACTTTTACTAAGAGTCTCTCAGTATAGAAATATAAAAGGGTCTCTTTACATTACCTTCATTATGACTGTATATGTGTATATACATACATGTCCTGCTGCACTAATATGCATGTATGTGTATGTACTTGCACCATACATATTTTTTCAATAAATATCAGAAGATTAAAAGTAAGGTAAAATATAATTAGGAAAACATAGTAGGCAATACTGGATAAAGAGACACAGCTTTTTTTTTTTTTTTCTTTTGTCTGTCATTTTGAGACAGGGTCTCACTCTGCAGTTCAGGCTGGCCTTGAGCTCACTTTGTAGCACAGGCTGGTCTCAAGCTTGCAATGATCCTGCTGCTTCTGCCTCCCAAATGCTGGAATTACAAATATGTACCACCACACCAGGCAGAGATACAGTTTTTAAAGAGTTTTTGAAGGCTAAAAAATGCAGTATAATATTTTGCTTGGTAGTAATAATTTTCCTACCTAATGTGTTGAAAAGTAATTGTGCTATATCAGAATGTGTAATTCTCCTGAGAAGTGGCTCCTCGCTTGTCCGGCTCGTGCCTAAGGCAAATTCCACGTAACAGAACCTGTGGAGAGGGACCAGTGTTGGCAAATCTGTGAGGTTTCTTAGGTGCTCTAGCCCGATGCCTGCACGTTCAGCGGTGTCCCCCATGCGGCTGCCAGGCCCCATATCCTGGACCTTCACGTGTCCGTGTATGCCCATCTCTGCATTAGCATGCACGTACTCATGTTGCGATTTGTGATTTACAAGGTTGTGTCACGTACATAATTCTAAACATTTTAAAAATCTTGTATTGAGAAGCTCAGTTTATTTTAGAAATATATTTAAATGCACCTAGAGATCAGGCATGTTCTTAAAAGAACTACTAATGTGATGAAAAATATCATACTTTTGTTCATGTCATTAATTATATTTAAATCTTAGGTTTTGTAATTGAACATCCCTAGATATTGTATTTTGTCTCAATAGCACTATTTTGAGTTAAACTAATCCTTAGGAAAGAGTAATTTCACTGTGAGTTTTTTTCTGAACTAGGAATCGAACTCAGGACCTCACACTTGCCAGTCAGGCACCGGGCTGCTGAGCTATATCCCCGACCCTTCTCTGTGAAATTTTAACCCTTGAGGTAACCTGTTTTCTCCTCTGTGCTCAAACAGTCAGCATTTGTTGGATAGCTAAATGCTTAAAGCAGCCACAATTTTTCCTTGTCATGGTATTATTCAGTACTTTAGCTTATAAAAATTCCTATAACATGTTTTCTCAGTAATGGATTGAGGATTATGCGATCTAGTATTCCTGGATGGTCTCACTTCGTTCCCCACATATGTGTTCTTTCCAGCCTGTAGCGCTTCCTCTCCTCCTCCTCTCATGACTCCCTTCATTTTGAGCACCTCGCTTAGTGCAGAGGAGAGGTCCAGGCAGGCGCACCCCGCATCCGGCTGCCCAGCGAGTCCCATCTCAAACCACTGTCCTCCATCTTCTTTATTTCTGACTCAGTAAACTGGAATCTTATTTTGTTCAAATCTTTCAATCTGCTCTTGTTTTCAGATTGCTTTTCCATCTCTTTCATTACTTTCCACTTCTCCATCAATAATTCCTGTTTTTTCTGCTTCTTTCTTGAAAACAAAATACCTATAGACAGACCACCCATTGAACTAGGAAACACTGCGGTGTCTCCAGGCCGTGTCTCTGTGCTGCAACCCCACCCCACTGGGTCTGGACTCTTCCTCCGAATTGCGGCATCTGTCATTTTCTCCCGACTGCCATGCTGCGATCACCACTCACAGGTGCTGTCCTTGGAAGCCCCATCCGTCTCCCAAGCCCCAGCAGGCATCTTCAGGAGTTCTGTCTGTAGGACAGTACTCTTACCTCATCAGACAGCAGACCAGTTATCGGGACAACACACTTCTTGTCTGGAAATGTTGAGTAGGGTTGTGCGTGCCACATGTCCTGCTCTACAGAGCAGTTGGTTCCAAAATTTAGTTCTGGGTGTAGGTGCTGTCTTACAATGAGGCTGCGTGATAAATGCTGAAGACAACAGCTGGTCAGAGGCAAGTTGTCCCCAACCTAAGCACCCTGGCTGTAGACCAGGGGCTGCCTGGTATGCTGCAGAGCACAGGCTGGCTGGGAAGGAAGACTTCCTGCTGCGTGGCTGCTTTTAGATGCTTGGGCAGAGACTTTCCCAGTCTTTCATTCAGTGCCACCAAGTGAATTTTCAAGTTGGAAAGCCTCTAATCCAAGGTAGACTTGTAACATGTCAAGTATGACTGAATAGTATGTTCAGTGTGTTTGAATAAGGCCTATGCTTTAATTATTGAACTTTGGGTAGAGCTAAGGGTAGGGTAATATCTCAGTCAAATAAAGTCCAACTTTTATGCTTTAAAAACCATCACAGATTTTTTTTCCATAATTTTATTGAGAAACAAATAGCAATGAGACAGTTTCAAATCAAATTGGTAGGACAGTTTCAATAATTAACACATTGCATACATTCTTCTTAGTGCTTAATTGCTGTACAAGATGCAGATATGATATTCTATTTACAAACACCATTAGAACAAATCCCTCTATTCATTAAGAGAATGTAACTATCTATCCTAACCACTTTGAATACACAGATACAAAATGCACATTCATCTGTATACCCTTTTTTTGTTAAGTTCCTTTCTTTGAATATTATAGGTGTGTAAACTCAGCAAAATATTCTAAAAGAGTTCAGTATCCCATAATAGTATTGGGTCTTCCGCTTGATTGGAAATGTCAGAAATTCTTGACCTGAGTCCCCTACAGCTCAACATAACAGCATGGCTTTACTTCTTATATTTTGTTTTTATACTTTTCTGCTGGACGGTTAAGACCAAGGTAAAGCAGGACCTATGCAAGAAGAGTTATAGCTTTTGGGTCTGATAAGGTCAGTGAAATCCCCTCAGGATTTTTCCTGAGATCCTGTACCTCAGATTGTAGAATCTTTGTCAGTGTCAGCCATGTGGATGAGTCACAGCCATTGCTTGGCCAATGTGCTCTCTGTGAAAGCCTGAGAGAATGTTTTCTCTCCATGTGACTCTCCTTAGGTACACTCTACATCATCAATCACTTTCCTTTTTGGCCCCAAAATCTCCTTGATCAGAAAATTTGGGACACTACCGAGTTACATGACTTTACAGTACAAGTTCTCATATGTCCTGAGTCTTAATTGACCTTGGAAGGCTAGGGCCAAAATGTTGGCTTTCCTTGCAGCCCTCCTTTTTCTCTAATTTGGTCTGCAAGCTTAGGTTGTTAACCATCCAGAAGACGAGCTTATTGTTATTACCATACAACCTAGACTGTAAAGCTTAACTTCACTATCTGTCTGCATATCAAACATCTTAGGCATAATATGGAACAGGTATTTTTCATCATCACAGAATATTTTTAATAATGTTTTTTAACAAATGGAGTACATTGGCATTTTTATATTTACCTCATGATAGTGTACATTTCCATAGCTTATGTTGTCTTCATGTGTAATACATGTTTTGCTAAGGGTCATTTAAAATCTGTTATATAAGTGAGACATGTCATTTTATTTTCCGCTAAATATTTTGATATTAAAATGTTGAAATATTTAAAATCTTAAAAGTATTCCTACAAACCTGTGCATATGAGAAGATTATTGTGAATTCCTCAAACTGCTAAAATATCCCAGATATCTGCCAGTATGCCCAGGACCATGTTGGACACACGCTGTAGAAGACCTTAGCTTTCTATTGTCCCATGGCCACTGTGATAAACCTAAATGAATGCTGTAGAGCTGTACATTACCTGACGTCACTTCAGCAGAATGCCATTTGTCCCTAAAATTACTCATGCTTCAGCATTTCTTTCTCCTGTTTGGCTAGTTTATTATTTTGAATTATGAGAGGTAAAGCCCATGGAAAAGGCGGGACTCTGTCCAAATCTAACTACAAATCTTTAGGGTAGAACCTTGGCCAAACCAGCCCATCACTCCCTAGTATATTCATCAGGAATTATATCCGACACAGGGGCTGGGACTAGAAGTAGGAGCAGAGGAGATGCAGTTCGAGGACAGCTGATGATTCCAAGGTAACCTCGAAAAGATAACTGAGTGATTTAAAAGACTATGATGAGTTAGATGTTCTTGTTCAAGACGGTGCTTTCTGGTGTCAATCTCAAAGGTACAGAGACCAGACAGACTGGCAGAGAGACAGACAGACAGACAGACAGACAGACAGACACACACACACACACACACACACACACACACACACACTTCTTTATGTGTAGTATTCATTTAGGTGCTGCAAAGGAAAACAAGAAATGGTTTCCAAGTGATTAGCATTTGGAAATCGACATCCAGTCAACAGAGGGCTTGGGATAGAAGGCCGAGATCCGGGACAGGTGGCGGGTCCCCAGCCGGAGAGCGCTGATCTCGTTCTTCTACCCTGTGTTTCTCTCCCCTCCCCGCTTGATCTGTAGATTGGAAAACCAACTCAAGAGCCTCGAATTCTTTCTTCCTGCTTTCCTTACAGGTTTTGTTGATCTTTCTACAAAACACAAAAGCACAAAAAAACAAAAACAAACAAAAAAACTGACTAATCTCTTTATCATTTTCCTTTATGATCATGTTAAGGTTTTTCACACATAAGAGGATGGACATCAAGTTACTGTACTCCTGTTTTTAGGCTTTCGCTTCTCTTCCAAAATGCCGAGCTCTCTGGCAGACCCTCAGGTCCTAGCACACTCCCAAATCGCAAGCTCAGTATGCAGCATTCCCTGGAGAGTCACCTTCCTCTAGACTTTGTAGCTCAAGAAAACTTGAGTAAAGCCATTTTTGTGTCCAACTTTTGCTCCTGCCTTTGTGATCTCTGCCGCACAGGTCCAAGCGATGCTGCGTGCACATGTCCTGGTTTTCCAAGGTGATGGCGAGTCCTGTACTAAGGTTCCTGGGAGAGTTAGAAAAGGGGTTAAGTGTCTGTCACAGAAATAACTCAACTAAAAATTAAATTCAGCGAGTATCCATTTTTTAAAGAAATTAGTTCCAAGATGAGATTTTGTTCTCTCTGTTGGTTCATTCTGTGTACAAAGTTCCTTTGAAGCATCCAGCCAGTTGGGATCAAGACTCACCACCCCAGAGCAGAGTGCGGTGTGGCCCCTGGGAAGGTGTCCTTTCCTGTTTCCTGGTTCAGAGTCTTGTCCTCATCTGAGCAGGACACCTGTTGCACTCCTGAGCGCCTCCAAAAGGTGTTCACCCCGGGAGGAGTGCTGTGCCCTCCCTCTCCCTGCCTTCCCACATGGTGCTGCACAGTCCTGGGCGTCGCACTGGGAGCCTGTCGCCCTGCCCCCACCTGCGGCAGCTCCATCCCAGGAGTTTATTTTCTGTGCTCTATGCATGTTCAGTTTCCTGTTTATGATCAGGCAGGTGTTCCGAGAGTTTCTGGACCTTTAGTCTGGTGCTCAGACACCATGGGCAGGGTCACCACCCACAGACCTCAGTGGCATCAGCCACGTTCCCATGTGTTTTTTCTTTGTACTCTCACTGACTCTCAGAGGGCTTTAGAACACAAAATTTCCTAAATTGTAGAGTTCTTCACGGGAACTGCAACTTCATATCGTAGGTCACATATATTAAAGCAAAAAGTAGACAAAGATGAGGGGTCATTTTTTAAAAAATGTAAGAGTTTCTGAAGTATAATTTCAAGATGTTCCCTGTGGCCGTGTGAGGCTGGGGATAGGTGGTGCTGAACATCTCAGGAGATAATGGTAATTTCTACTCACGTGTCTGAGATGAGTCTGAATCCTAATGTATTGCTGACTAGAAAAGCCTATGTGATTAAGCTTGTGTGTTGCAGCCTACTTTTGAGAAGTATGTGTAGCCATATAGTACGCTACTATCCTGTTCTCTTTTGTTCATACTTTTAGTTTTGGTATCAGGAGTCAAACTCAGGACCCTGCCCTTGCCGGGCGGTGCTGTGCCACTGAGCTCTATCCCCAGCCATTCGTGCTTGCTTGGCGTTCTAGCTTCAAATATTTGTGTCTGCTTAAGGTTTATAGTGCAGATGTGTACGTACACACACAGATGCATGCATCCATGTGTGTCTCATTAACAAAACACAGGAGGAAATTAGTAGACTTCGTTCTTGTTTTGACTTTGACTTTCCTTTTCTTTAACATTTTCTTTGATTTTTTAAAAAACACAAAATACTTTTAAAATCAAGATTTTTTGCAATAGAAGGTGGAAATGAATGGAAGGGAAAACCAAAGGTTTTTGTGCAGAATAATGTTCAAAGCAACTTGCTGTGTTCTTTGAGCTAGAAAGTGGTGATTAGGTTTTCAGCTTTGGAGAAGTGTGAGACAACCTAATTAAACACCTTCTTGCTGAAAAGCAGCTTGATAAACCCAGATTGCTTTGGAAGCCCTCAAAGCTTTTATCAGAAAGGTAATACTACAAAAATCTTTTAAAGGAGTAGCTTTTGAAAAAGCATTTACCAGTCTAGAAATAAATTATAACTATATTTGAATAAATGTGCATGTGAGAATTCTTACATTGGACAGATGCAAAAAAGGTATCTTAAAACTTATGGGACATACAGCCCATAAATGTATATGCCTGCATATTTTCTAGTAAGAATGACAAATTTATTTAATAACTTTATAACCTCTTAGATATTAGATTTCTCTTTATAAATGCTTAGTAAATATTTCATAGCAAGGTGATTGAGTGGAATTGGGATGAAAATAGAAAAAGTCTTATGGATTAAAGAGCTGCACATAAAATCTCCTTTCCTCATAGGTGCAGTATACACCCTTGTTACCAACATCAGCACGCATACTGGGAGTGGCTTGCTTACCTTTATTTACAATGAAATGTATCGTGATTCTGTAGAATTGCTCAGTACACTGCCTTGTTTTCTAAGAAGTGTTTCTGCTGTCCCTATTGATTTCCAGTGACTGCGCGGACAGGTTCTTCATATAATCAATCCACTTTGTCACTGTGTGTAGTACGTAGAGTTGGCATCGAGGCCACTCGAGCCAGTCTCTGTCCTTGCGCACTCCCACAGATAGATTCTTTGTTCATTATGCAAGGGGGAAGTGGGTACGGATTTAAGGATAATGGGAGGCTTCTTTCATTTTTTTCTTAAGTTGGCTGAGAGCAATACCAGAAAGCAGGGGATACCCTGCGTTGCAATGTGAAGACGACTCTGAATTGCCTTCAGATGGGAAAAGGTGTAAACGAACCCACACGCTATCTGACAATTGAATTTATCTTTTTAGGAGTTGAATATATGGTGGTTTTTTATATTACTAATGAGATTAGAGGAAAGTTAATGAAGCTAGCTCCTCATTAGGCAGCCCTGTTTTTCTGTATGTTTGTTTGATAGCTAAGGATCGTTACCATCTTTTCATAATTAATCTCCTTTGTGCCATAGAGCAGATATTTTTCTACAATGATTTATTCATAGTTAATACAGTTATGGATATGAAGCAATTAAATACTGACTCACATGCAAGATAAAGAAAATCTAATTGATAAACTGGATTTTTCATGCATACACCAACAGTAATACAATCTTGCTCTGGTGAATAACAGTATCATGTTAGCCACATAGACTGTTTGCTTTCCAGTATAAAATGTTGTTTCTCACCTTAAAAGCCTTTCACCAAGAGTTTAAAAATGGCAGCTTCTCATGAGTGCTGCCCTCCTGCTCTTTGCATACTCTAAAATAGGGATTTTTTTCCAGGTTACATGAGCTTTGCTAAGTATCTGCAAGGGCAATTTCATTCTAAAACATTTGTCTTTGAGATAGATCCGTAACCAAGTCTATGGCTCCTGTGGATTGATATATTTAATGAGACCCTTTACTCCTTCACTTTAAAAATACTTAAGCTCCCCCCGAGCGACCTTCCAAGCAGCTCCACCCAGGGATCTCAGTGTATTTCTGAGGGCCCTGCGCAGGCCTAGTCACAACTCTGTGAAGGCAAGTTGAATCTTCCCCACACAACCCCTTCTGCGCCATTTCTGCCCCGTCCAGTGTCCTTTTGTCTGGGGCTCACGTTCTCCTTCTTCAGTTCCCAGCATTTTGTGCTCTGAGACTTCACCCAGAATTCCCAAGGCCACGTGGCTCTTCTTATTCTGAAACAATTTGTTTTCTGTGGTTCTGAACCCCATATGGCATTCCCAGTTTCTAGTGTCTTGTTTATGTCTTAACCTAAAAATCAATTTAATAAAACAGCCGCTAGCAAATTTGATGGCAGGAATGTGCCCCTTCGTGGTGATTTCCATAGACATTTCGACGTATGGCAGTTTTGGAGAAGGTGGTACACACTTAGCTCCACACTGCAGTCATTGGGTGGAAACCCTTTTGCACAACTGGCCAAGCTGGGGAGCTGTGCACCCGCAGTGCTGCCTGCTCAGTCGCTCTGTGCCACCCCACCCCCGTGCCTCTGCCCACCAGCGTGTCATCCTGGTGACAGATCACTCTGGGTCCAGGCCCTGGGAGCAGGCATCGCTGTCCCAACAGGACTTCTGAGTGTCAGGACTGGCTCTTTCTTAGAAACCTCATGAGGTGGCATTG